>NC_044312.2:53758482-54129575 GCF_007474595.2 Lynx canadensis
CTGATCAGTTTCCTTAATCTTAAAATGTCTGTCTTGCATATTGCCCTGAGAATTGTCCAAACAGGGAAGAAGCACCAGGGGAACCGCATGACCTTGTAGAATTCGCTCATACTGTCTGGGTCTCAGTAGCCTCACCTCTAAGAAAGATAGTAGCTGGGTGTTCTGACAGCATTGTTGTTGAGGTTAAATGAGAAATTGCATATGAAGAGTGCTTTCTAAACTCTAAAACCTGATATAAGTGTTAGTTATTAAGCCAAAAATGGCTCTCCCACACATTACCTCATTTGATCTAACACCACCCCTGTGAGATGGTGAAATGGGAATTTTTTTATGCCTGTTTCACAGACATAGAAAACGAGGCTCAATGAATTTCATAACCTGCAACCTGCAGATCACCCAGCCAATAAGTGACAAAACAAGAGTGGACCCCAAATCTATCTGATCCTAAAATTCATGGTTTTTTATTTACTGTGTATAAGCAAGAAGGTGCAGCAGTAACAGCTGTAGATTATTTGGATACCCTTTGGATTCCAACATCAGTTTGTGCTTTGTCTGGATTGTGATCTCCCAGAGGATGGAGATTATGTCTAGTTTTTCTCTGTATTCCTGACACAGCCACAGTCTTCAGCGCATAGTAGGCATGCATGCAGTACTATCTGAAGAATGAATGATCAGTGTGAATTTATTGATACATACTATATATCAGGCACCCTCCGAAGGGATGCTGTCACCACCCCCATTTTACAGAAGAAGAAAGCGAAATTCAGCAATGGAATAGGTAGCCTGAGGTCACATAACTGGCAGAACATATATTTGGAATCCCATCTGATTCTAAGTCTTATTTATTTATTTATATATGTATATATGTTTACTTATATGTGTATATATATATATATATACATATGTGTGTGTGTGTGTATAATGTTTATTTACTTTTTGAGAGGCAGAGAGAGACAGAACGCAAGCAGGGGAGGGGCAGAGAGAGAGAGAGAGAGAGAGGGAGACACAGAATCTGAAGCAGGCTCCAGGCTCCGAGCCGTCAGCACAGAGCCCGACGCGAGGCTGAAACTCACAGACCACACAATCGTGACCTGAGCCGAAGTTGACACGCTTAACTGATTAAGCCACCCATGTGCCCCTTGTATTTAGTTCTTAAACATTGTAGCCATTGCATTGTAGGTTGATATGAAAGGTCTAAGCCTCTGCGATCTAATTTTGATTTAGCTCCTTTTTCAAAAATAGCTAGACTCTTAGTAGCTTCTAAACCAGAATACAGCTTGGAAGATTCCAAGCTGTCGTGGGCAAATGCAGCGTGACACAGTGCCAGTTAATTTAGTTGGAAAAAGAATAAAAGCGTTGGGATTTTCATTTGAAGACCGTGGGGCCTCGAGGCCCAGACTCCAGGCAGGGTCTCCGTCACAATGCTGGCAGAGAGCATCAGTGGCCACAGCTGCTCAACCAGTTTCCTAAAACCTGTTTCTGAGACTTCACAACCTCTGCCTGTGTAACTGTGAGGCTGCCACTGGCCCCCAGCCGAAGCGGCTTGTGAATCGGGCCGTGTGTGTTTCGTGCCGACTCACAGGCCTTTTGCGAAGGGCTGGGCAACCCCTCTCTGGCTGTGAGATGGTCCCCCAACTCTTTGCTTTGGATCAGAAGGGCCACTGAGGTGGTGCTTGGAGTGGGAGTGACAGGGTGGTGTGTGGAGCATGGAGCACAGGTGGCAGAAGCACAGAGCCACCCCCTAGAAAACGCGCCGGGGTGCGGGGCACTGGCCTCCCTTTCACCCCACCTCGATCGCAGTCAAGGCCAGAATGAAATGCAGACCCCAGGCCCCCTGCACGTGCCCAAGCCAAATCCACGAGCACTTCACTTGGTGATGGGGGACTCGTCCTCACTTTGTTTTCACACATAACCAGTTTTTAATTAAATTTGACTTTTCCTCACATCTGTTTGGAAGGCCCGTCCCCGTTGGAGGTGGCAAGCACAAGAGCAGGGACAGGCTGGCAATAGGGGAAAGCAAACAGAGCAGAGCCCTGCAATCCGCCCTATTTTGGTAGGGAAACAGGTCAGAACAGGCTTTTGCCCAGAGAATTGTTCTCATCTGCGGGTCACTGTTCAGGGAGATTCGACTCCCGAGCCTCACAGGAGACGAGGTGGGTAGCCAAGTGTGACCCTTGTTCCCAACAATGACCGGCTCAAAATGTGTTTTGTTTTTCTCCCCTCCCTCCCCTTCGGCTCTCCGCCCTTCCCCCGCGCCCCCCTCCTCCCCCCTCCCCCCTCCCTCCTCCCTCCCCCCTCCCTCCTCCCCCTCCCCCTCCTCCCCCTTACCCCCCTCCCCTCCCCCCTCATCCCCCTCCCCCCTCCTCCCCCTTCGCCCTCCCCCCTCCTCCCCCCTCCCCCCTCCTCCCCACAGAGATCTGTGCTGCCGACTGTGGCGGCCACGGAGTCTGCGTGGGGGGCACCTGCCGCTGCGAGGAAGGCTGGATGGGGGCGGCCTGCGACCAGCGGGCCTGCCACCCGCGCTGTGCGGAGCACGGGACGTGCCGCGACGGCAAGTGCGAGTGCAGCCCCGGCTGGAACGGCGAACACTGCACCATCGGTATGGCGGGCCCAGGCCCGGGACCTGCTGCGGGACTTGCTGCGGGTGGCACGCTGCCTCTGTCCGCATGTGGGAGCTGGGCAAAACGTCCTTTCATCTGGCGACATTATGGTTGGCCTTTCCCAGCATCAGTTGGACTTAAGCTCACCACTGGCCATCTTTAACCTTTTCCCTCCCAGTCTGCATTTCCCAGATGTCTGTTAGCTGGTTCGCGTGCCTCGCTATTTACCCTTCCTGGGCCGGACGCGGTAGGCCTCTGTATTAAGAAGCCGGGGGTCAGGAATAAGGCACATGACTACTACCACTTAGCAGCTAGCTGTGGGCTGTCCCAGTGCCTCTTTGAGCCTCAGTTTGCTCACCTATAAAATGGGGATCATACTGCATATAAAGAGCATAGCACAGGCTGGCCCATGGTACAGTGCTCAGTAAGTGTGGCCGTTATTATCAAATTCATGATCTGGTTGGGAGCGCTTGGGCTTAGCTCTGAGGCCCCCACACCCCCTGGCCACCTAGGCCAGAGCTCTGAGAGAGGCCTGGAATCCTGGGGAAAGCTTCCCACGGGCCCCGGCACCACTTCTGCCTCCCATTGGGCCTGGCTCCGTCCCTCCCTCCCCTGTCCTTGCTTCCATCCAGTCTGCATTGGTCTCCTCTGTCCTCTCCTGGGGCTCCTCCCATGGCTCCTGCTGAAGCAGCACCATTGGCAGCTCTCAGCACAAGCTCATCACTCCCCTCCCTTCTTCCTGCCTTTCCTGCTGCTTTTGTTGATTTTAAACACAGCCAGACGTTTTGCTTGGTTTGTTATCCTGGAAAGAGCACTCGCCAAAAGCTCTTTATTGAATCAACTGGTTTGTGTGTGTGTTTTAACTTCTTCCCCTTCCATTTTTTTCAAAAGGAGGGTCTGTGATCAGATGGTGAGCACATGGCTTTGGAAGGCAGGATTCCGGGTGTCTCTCTGACTCTGAAAGTCACCTCTTGGGTCTTACAGAACCTGGGAGACAAGCCCCAGATCTTTTGGGGGACAAAGAAATTTTGAGCAAATGGAGCCACTGCTCTCATTTTTCTTGGGCTCCATTCCTTTTGTTTTGTGATCTGAAATTAGTCTGTATTCATCATTCCCCACCCCCACAGCATCACTCTGTTTATAAATGGCTGTGGGATTCCTTGCACTTATTAATAAGAATGGCTTCTAATTTTTGATTATTTACAATGTGCCGAGCATGTGCTAAGGGCTCTAGCTGCATTATTTCATACTCCTGCTCCCAACGGTCACCCTGTGAAGACACACATATTATTTCTTCCTTTTCAGGGACCTGAGGCTTAAGGTCACTTAGCTTTTAAGAAGTAGAACTGGAACTTGAGGCTTGGTTTTCTGAGCCTTGGTGCCCAGGCTCCTCACCAGCTGCTTGCTGTGCAGTCTTCAAGGCAAAGCCCAAATTTGCTACGGAGGCGTCTGGCTCACCTCCTTCCCAGAGGCTGTGCCTTCTCATTATGAGTTGCAAACCTGGTTTGCCTACCCCGTACTCTTAACAGAGTCATCCTGGAGCCGACGACAGCCCTTCCTGCTTTGTCCCTAGCAGAGGGTGCCACAGTGCACGGTGCTTTGTCCCTAGCAGAGACTGCACACTTCTGGGTGGCTTCCTCATATCAATGTCATCCTACCTTACAATGGTCCTGGATGTCCCTTGATGAGAAGTGGCCCTAGTCACCCACGGGGCCCTCTTCCTTAAACCCCACTTTCCCTACACCCTCACTTTCACCATGACTGGAGACTGGTTGATCTTTCAGTCTGCCAGCCCAGAAGGGGGCCCGTCCCTCTTAAAACCAAAATCAGAGCCCAGAGAGAACGCATTCTGTTTTCTATCACTTGCTTACAGAGTCCTCAACTCACCATACCAAGTTCCAACAAGTTTATGGATGTCAGACTTTCATAAGATAAGAGCATCTCATCTTAGTCAAATGATGATGAGGGATTTCAGAAGTTCTCCCTCAGCTCAATCACAGATGATTCATGACAGGGCTGGTGGGCAGGCTGTGCTGTGTCTAGTGTCTTATAGATGTACATCAGCCTGGCCTGAAGAATTTCCCATTTGTTTTGATGCCAGAAAGTCAAACCATCCCACCCCACTCCCACCTGCCCTCTCCTCCCCTGCACACCCAAGTACCCATTGTCACTCTTTAAGAGCCAGCTCCTCTCTGGGATTGCAGATGCTTTTTCTCCTCCAGATAAGAAATGCTTCCAGGTAAATGCGCATGATTCAAGAGGGAGGCCGACAGTCCTAAATACCAGAAAAATGTCACAGGACATTGAAGAAGTAATGGACTAAGTCATAGTGGCTCAGATGAAAGGACGTTGGCTCAGAATTCTGTTACCTTTCATTTTGTGGTGAGCATTTCGTGTGTCTCTGTCTAATCTCCCTGCATGGCAGCTTTGCTCTCTGTGGGTCTCTGTCTGTGGCCAGCTGCATCCCCAGTGAAAACCCAACACCCTAGCGCTGAAGGAACCCTTCAGTAACCTTGTCCAGTGTAAGGGAAGGAGGGTAGGAGATGCAAATGAGGGAAACAGCAGCGGTGCCTTCGTTTTCCTTTTGGACTAGAAATGAGGAAAGACCCCTTTCTGATCATTGATGGTGACAAGAAGCGCTTCCTTCTGTTTCCAGGGAACTTCACTCCGTTTCAGGATCATTTAAGAAAAGACAAAAACTGTTGATGTGGAGAGTTAGAAATCCAAAGTGTTAAATGTTCTCTTGTTATCAGATTTCATTACTATACAGTAGGTCACTATAGCACAGCTAGCTCGTGTGCTGGAGCTTAGTGATGTCCCATCCCAGAGAAAAAGCTGGGATCCACAACACTGATTCAGAGTCCTCCATACAGTAGAAGCAAGAGCAGAGGGACTGTTTATTTACACACCACTGCCCTCCGTAAACAGGAAAGAATGATTTGATTACCTGCCAGCTGGCATTAAACAGTAAGACAAGTCTGGGCTCCTTATGGTCAAGTCCCCGGCAGAAGGATCTCTTCACCCCAGTGACATTTCCTGGGGCAGATTATTATAGTAGGAATTTATCTCTGTGCGGAGGCTTTGGTCCATCTTTTCTTTTATGGAACTACTTAATTTTTCTCAAAAGAGCTTGGTTTTCAGAACAAAAGGGAAATGGACAATGGCATCCTCTTTAATGACCATGTTTTTGTCAATAAGCAAGACTATTTCACATTGAATCCTAATTCCTTCTGTTAGGAACTGTCTGTCTCTCTTGGCGAAAGCCCCATGGGCAGACCACATGGCCACTGGGGGCTTCATTTTCTCCCTCTGGGGATCACAGAATGGGGGTGCCCGAGAAGGCCTCTGGAGGAATGGCGTTACAGCCTCCTCCTCTACTGCCCACAGACCTGCACACCCAGCATCCCAAAACTGAGTTACCCCAATCCTAAATATATCCCCCAAGTAAGAAGAGATTTTTCTTTCTCACTCTCACTCGTCAATAACGCCCCCACTTGCATAGATGAAACCCAGTTTTCCTAATCCAGAAGTTAAGATAAGATGAATTGATGCGGCCCTATTTCTCAAGTACGTGGTCAACCCAGAGCCACAAAAAGCCTATTTTGTGATGTCTCTTCCAGGAATTTTATGGGTCTCAAGTCCGGGCCTTGACCTCCCAATTCTGTAGAGAAAGCTAAAAATCATAGTTAAATTTGAGAAGGTGTCTAATTTTTTCCTATTTCTTTGAAACCAGTACTAACATTTTTGGTCACTTTTATGATAGTTGTTTTATTCACTTCAGTGCCCCCTTGTCTTTAAAGTCTCAAAACACATGTGGGAAATGCTAGCTTCTGATTACATTTGTAAAATTCCAACCTTGACCCCAAAGCTGTGATTGTTCAAGATGCCAGATACACAGAATTATTTACTAGGCTTCAGGAGAGCTGTCCAATCATATAAATCTGGATTCTTAAACAAATCCTCCTCTGGGAGTAAAGATCAAAATAATACTCGGATGATGCAATTACTCCAGTGAGCAAAGCCAGACTTCACGATGAAGAGACATTATAAAGAAAGGCCACAAAATCTTCTGGAGTTCTTTGTCCACTGTTGGCTGATAGCTCTCAGGTTTCTTGTTTGTAATCAGACATTCCTTAACTGAGAGCTTATAAGAGACCGACAAAGTGTCAGTGCTTGTATGACAACCCTGTGCTTGTCCTTGAAAGCACTCTCTCACAACAGCACCCGTGACCCGAGAGGACAGATGCTGGCAAGGACGAGAGAAAATGGACAGGCCTCTACCCCAAGTTATCAGAGCAAGAGCTTGGTTAGTCAATGGTTCTGGGGGATTTTAGCCCGCAGGTGGTAGAGGTAGGAAATGGAAGGAGGTTTAATGGGCTTTGTGCGTCCCTCTCGGGTTGGTGCCACTGGCCACTTACTCATTGACCCTTCATCCAAAGAGAGAAGGGGATTAACGTATCCAAGATCCTAACAAGAAGGTCTCTTCAGTGGTTTGTCAAACATCTAAAGAAGGTCACACGATCATAACCACCCTAACCATCACCTGCTATAATGACCCTTGTTTAATCTGGCCTGATGTGTATCAGCAGTACAACTGTTAGAGTCAGCAGGGGCTCCCGGAGAATAAGAATGAAAAGCCTCATGCCATGTTCTCCACAGCCTTTGACAGGGGGCCCCTGAGGCTTCTTGGGATTACCCTAAGAGAAACTTTTGGAAACTTATGTTGGTACAAGCGAGTCAAGGAAAGAGGTTTGCATGTTGGAGGCCATAGAAGTGCTAAAGGTATCTAAGCCCTCACAGACTCATGCCAAAGGCTCAGAGTCTGTATCATGAATAGCATTATGCCACCACTATCTCTAGTTTCTTGCAGAGTGACAGGAATAGAGACAGAGCATAAGAAACATTTCTCCTGAAGAGAAAGATGAAGGAATTTGGTGAAGTCCTGAATCCACCACGCGCAATGCAAACTCATGGACTTTGTACCTTCTTTTCTGAAAGTTACTGTTTGAAAATCGTGATGGATTCTTAAGTGACTACGTTCCAGGGCAAACGTACCAAGATTTTCAAACGATAGAAGCGTGAGCAACAGTATGGACTCCTGCATATCGCTTTCATAAATAAATGGCATTGGACTTCAGAGATCCCAGCTATCCTTTCCATTTTTAATAGCCAGAGACAAGGAAGCTCTGCTCTGTTCCCAGAAAACTTTGGGATTTGGTACTCACTGGCCATTATCAGCTTTTGGACGCACAGTGTGACTCAAGATCACTGGGTACGAAGGACAGAGTGGCTTGTGGAGCTGGAATTTGAAGTATCGAATGCCCACTTTGGTCTTCTGAAACCCACAGCATCGATTGCAACCTGAGTCTGCCTCAGTCATTTCCACTGCCTGTTCCTGCTCCTTCCCTCCTTTCCCCCCACTCCGTGTCCTGGGAAATTAGTAAGCATTTTTTAAAGATATTAGAAACATACTGACTTTTAAAAGAGGTCATTATTACTAAATTGTTCCTAAAAGTGAAATGGCAATAATAATAATAATAATAATAATAATAATAATAATGAAAGAAATGGCATTAGAAGAGAGTTCTCTGAAGTCAGCCCTTAGGCTTGGGAAGATTAAGCCGACAGAGTAGAGGTAATCTGTACTCGTCACCACAGCCAGGATATCACCCTTAAGTTTGGAGATGAGCAAGGTTTTTCTTGTGAGAGAACTCCCTCAAAGAGGATGCTGCATGATGGTGTGGCCACCTGGATCCCGCTGATGGTGTCTCCCTTCCAACCCTGTGAGAGAAACTCCAGTGCTTCTGTAGCTGGGTTCAGTTATGACAGTCTGTGCTCATGACGCTCTGTGAAACTCCGCAGATCTGAAAGCTAAGCACACCACCTGAGCCAGGAGGTCCCGCAGATGCTGTATGTGATGACATATTGTGGGAGGTGACGTCTGAGAAATTTTAGATAGCTTTGAAAATCTAGATGAATGAGCTTGACTAAAACAAGCGTGACAGATTGAACCCAGAATCAAGAAAGCCTTCACCTTCACCAGAGATGTTTCCCGGGCCGCGCTACCTGTGGGCTGGCCCTACTTTTCATTGCTCAGCCTTTCACAGCTTTATTTATTCACTCTTGCCTTAATAAGCCATTCTCCTCCACTTTCCTTTCTTGTATCTTGTGATCTCACGGACTCCGTGGCATCTGTAAGCATGAAGGGGAAGCATGCAGGCCCAGTTAAAACCTCCTCTTCCCAATTTTCCACTTGGCTATGCAGCCTTCTGGAAGCATATTTCGTCTTGAAACAGAGACCGTATGGATACCTAAAGTCAAAACGTAGCCTCTCATCCACCAGTCTTTTGAGGCAAATATATATTGATGAACAGCAACGGTGTCTATCCTTGCCAGAGGACTGAAAAAATAAAATTTATATTTTTTCATGCGGGGAGTAAGAATGTTCCAACAGTTTCTAGAACCCCGGGGCTTCCAGATAAGGCCCCACCATGCAGTCCAGTCCTACTTCTGTGCTTTAGATTCGTGTGTGAAATCAAGCTGAGGGTGGAGGCCAGCCTGACAGAGAGCATCAGGCCCTTCAGGAGAGGGCCATTGGTCTGGCCATTGTGGGGGTGCACGTAGGGGAGCTGTCATGAGAGGGGTGGAAAGGAAGCTCCCCTAAGGGCTATGACTGCAGCCCAGGTAGGGAAGATGAAATACTACTGATTTACGCTGGGAACAAAGGGGGCACATACATGTACTGCGAGGTTTCTTTCAGAGCAATGTTTGACACCCATCCTCACAAGATACGCAAAACCTTAGATTGCCAAGTAAGCCAATGCTTGGATGCAACCCCTCCATTGGAAAACAAAGCCAACATCATTCTATCTTTTGAGGTAATGAGCACTGAGAAGTGGTCAGGTTTTCTTTTCTTTTTCTTGTCTTTCACGGTGGCATCCATCGACCTGCACCTTACATTCTGTGTAAGATGCACAAAGGAGAAATGCATCTTACTTGGGACACCAAGCATTCTGCATTCAACTCTATGTGGGCACATATGTCTGTGGAAAATTCCAGAATGGCAAACAGATAATCTAGTGGTATATTTGACCAAAGACTCAACCCACTTCCCCAGCCCGTATCAAAGATGATTCCAGTTTTGCATAGCCCTAAGTTCCAGCTCCCTGGGAGCCCCTCTGCCCAGACAGGGTGCCCTTGTTCTCATGCAGCTGCTTCCCTCAAAGGGAGGTTGGGTGCTGCTCCGGGTGGACAGAGGGCAAGTTCTAGTTTTCCATAAAGTGGAACAAACCTGACAGAGCAGGAGCATGGCCACTTTTGCAGCTCTCCATCCTCCTTTTTCTCCTGTTTTCCCCATCCCTGTGTCTTCTTATATATGATCACAATTCCAAACTCCTGGATCGTAGACTGTATTGAAGTTCCTTTTGGCCCTTTCTGGAGAATGTGCTTGCTCTCCCTCCTCCTCTCTCATGTCATCTTGTCTTTGGTTTTATTTTCGCCACCATGGCGGGTCTGTCCCAAACGTGGGGTGCATCCCTTGTGTCTCCTTAGCACCCGGCATGGTTATGTGGCAGGCACTATTGCACTTACTTGATCCTACCTTAAATGTCCTGTCTTTTATTTCCCAAGCGCACTATCTGGATAGGGTAGTTAAAGGTATGGTCTTCCTTCCTCTATTTTCCTATTGTCTTCGTGTGTGTGTTTGTGTATGAGCATAAAAGAAGAAATGTGTATATAAGAAATGTATATACACCCCATAAAGCATGGTGTCGAGATGCTGCCACATCCCCAGCTTTGTCACAGCATCCACTACCCAGAGGGTGGGTTTTTGGTCACACGGTGGTTGATATACCTGGAGTGTCATCCTTCCCCTTAAAGCGCTCAGTCTGTTTGTGACATCACCATTGTGCTGTCCTCCTTCCCTCCCCATACACACATACGCCACTCACTCTTTCTGCCCCATCTTACGTCACCCTACCCATCCCTTACACAGACCCTGGTCCATCAGAATTAAGATGCTGAGGACCAGGGTGGGTGGCCTGAGAAAAGAAGGGGCCCCAGAGCAAGCTAAGGAATCTTAACAACTACATGACATTGCTGTTGTCGTGTTGACTCATCCAACAGCTGCATGCGAAGCACCCACTGGTGCTAGTGCTACGTGTTAGATACTGTGATAGGCTCTGGAGAATTGGGGAAACAGACCCCTGACCTCAGGGAGTGGATGGTCTGTTTGTTTGGGTTTTTTTTTTTTTTCCCTTTTCAGAGAAGCCCCAAGTTTGGTAAGTCTTATCTTTGAGGAGTGTTCCCTACAGGCAAAGTCATTCCATTTTAAACATCTTAATTAATTAGGTAGTGCCTAATTTTCCAAATAGGCCTTATTACTCTAAGAATGTGTCTGAGAAAGATTAGGTATGTGTGTACCTAAAAAAGGCTCCGAGCCCCCTGAGGAGAAATACCACGCCATATTCGTCTTGTTGTCCCGAAGTCGTGACACATCACCCGGCACAGAATACGTGCTCAGTGGTTAATGACAAATACTTCACTGTCAGACTGCCTGAGCCTGAACGCCAAGTCCAGCAGTTAACGAACTGGGTGACCTTGGGCAAGTTACTTAACCTCCCTTCACTTGAGAGTCCTCCTAAGATAAACTTGATAACAGGATCTACCCCCCTAGGGTGGGCATGGGGATTGAGCCAAATAATGAATGTAAAGTGTTTAGCACACGGGCAGGGATCATGCTCAGTAGATGTTAGCTATGCTATTTTATCATTATATTCTTATTCTCACCCTTAATTTGGAGGACTTCATTAGCCAGACTAATTTTTGAAGTTGTAAAGAAAACAGCTAAATTGGCTTATAATAAGAGATAGAAACTGCTATTTAAAAACTTATGGAAAGGGTTTGGGGGAAACACAAATGACTGAATTCTTTCCAACTGGAACATCTTTGCCAAATAGAGCCAAGGTGTTACTGGGGCCCATGAGATGCATGCCTGGTGTTGAGAAGCAAAGTCCCTTGCATTTTATGTGCTGGTCTTCAACAGAGAATACAATCATTCCAGCAAGAGAGAGTCGTATCTGTGAGCTTCTTTAAAACAGGAATTTATTTCACACATAATCATTACCAGAGGAGTCCTCAACATAGATTAAATTTCATAATGTTAACCATCTATTTGGTAGAACTTTTCCTACTATGTGAAATTTTTTTCATACCCATCTAGTCTTAAGCAAGCCCTTTGGGTTTTTGTAAGGGAGCAGATGTAACTACTCTCATTTTATTGGAAAAGGACATTGAAGTTGGGGAAGTTGAGAGGCCCACTCTGGGTCACATTTCTAGTAAGTGGCGGAGCCAGGACTTTGAATTTCCTGACCTGATCCATATTTCCAGCATTCTATCTTCTGTCCCCTTTCACCAAGAATGTCCCATAGTTTCCAGGATTCTTCCTCCAAACCACGTCTTCCAAACTGGCAGCCTCACCAGGAAGTGATGTGTATCGTCTCTGAAACCACCCATTCCGATCTTTAGTTCAGAAAATATCATCAGACCTTTATTTGGATTAAGCCAATAAATCATAACTTGCTTTAAAGGACAGATGTTCTCTACCAAAATCTAGGTTTGAGCCAGGCCACCATCCTGCTGACTTTCTGGTACATTGGGTACCAATCCTGAAAAAACAAAAAAGAATTTAGAGACCCGTACAGCACAAACTCAGGACTTGTTAGAGTACCATGCAGTTCAGAGATAAGCTGGCTTTTGCTCTTTGTTTTCCAGTTGGGTTGGTAGAGACTAAAAATACAACATGCACTTAACGAATATGTTGAATCCTCCTAAGTGCCAGGAAATGTGGATACCATACAACAGAAATGCTTCCTACTCCTGTATTGCCAGCAGTCTGGCAGGGAAGACACTAATGAAACAAATAATTCTATTGACGTGTGATGAGGGTTATGACAGGTGAATTCCGGGGGCCACTTATCAATGAGACCCCCCCAATTTAGGCTGCACCTTGTAGACCAACATTGTGAACTTCAGCGGAAGCATAGGAGAAAGCCACTACAGGTTTTTAAAAGCAGGATAATGACGTGATGACACTTGTGATTTGGAAGGATCCATCTGGCCATATTGAGGAAAAAGAATTGAGGGGGACTCTTTGGGGGCAAACAGAACAGACCAATTAGGAGACTATTGCCATCATCCAGGTGGGAGATGATGATGACCTTATCTAGGGAAGTGAAGTGACTGTGGGGATGAAAAAGGACAAGAGGACCAGAAAGAGAACCAGAAAGAAACGGGACGTTTTAATACATGATAGGGATATTACATAGCCCCTTTGCCACATAACTAAAAACTACCTTCAAGGATTCTGAAAGTCTTCTTGTCATACCTGATGCTAGCTTCAAGGGGGACTTCTTCATCGGCTTCAGCAGAAGGGCTGAAGATAAAGTGGTCCTTTGTCATTTAAAGGGCATCTTTTCTTTTGAAAAGCTTAGCCCTTCTCTAAACCTTAAAATTACATTATTTTGGCTCTAGCAAATGCCTGATGTGAGTCCTTCCAGAGGGGATTGTTAATGTCAGTTGGGTTCCCTGAATTATTGATGAGTTTCAGAGCTGGTGGAATTAATGAGCGTTAGTGGTGGGTAAGGAGGCATATTGCTTTAAGAAAGTCAGCATGTCACCGCCGAGGAGGCTTCCTCATGCTGGCTAATGGGGGTGTGATTACTCCAGAAGCAAACTGCTGACTGAGAGCAAACCTCATTTAACCCCCAGGTACTCAAAGTCCCTCTGAAACCCTGAGACTGATAGGACAGTGCAGACCCTGAGGGTAGAACTTGGTGCATTTGAAGAAACTAACTGTATTTAAAGCATTCCTGTGATTTCACATGTAGAGCTGACCCTCCCCGAGAACACCTGCCCCTCCAAGGCAGTCTCCAAGCAGCGCCGAACGTGTGCGCTGAGCATCGTGTGCTAAGAGGAGCTCACTAGAGCAGGGGTTCCCAAAGAGGGGTTTTTGGAATGGAATGGTTCACGTTATTATAAGTGGTTATGGGGGGAAATGTTCTGAGGTCAAACTGGAGAATGTTCTGAAAAATAAGCAAGTTTCTTTATTGTAAGACTTCTCAGAGCCTTTAATATGTTAATATTCCGTGTGACTTTATAGAATAAGAACTAGGATAAAATAGCTTCCAAATTTGACCACAGAAGCTTGTTTCTGAGGACCTCATAGTACTAGCATTGTACAAAATTCACTTTGAGAAGTATCGTTTGAGATTACGAGACCCATTTTAAATCCTTCCTGGAACAAAGTAAGGTATAGGTAAATAGAATATAACATAATTGAGGGCAGAGGATGATACATTGAATCTCTCTATGCCCCAGAATTAACACACACCTGCCTGGCATCCAGTGGGTGCTGAGAAAAGTTTGTTTAAATTGAGAACAATATCATCAAAATTGAAGTTGCTTTGACCCTCTGTATTGGGTCAGCTGCACCAGAAGGACCTAACACATCATCTCATCTGAACCTTCATTTTATAGATAAGAAAATTGAAGCCAAAAGAGGAAGAGTAACTTTCCAAAGATCCCACAAGTTAGGCAGCAGGTACCAGAACCTAGGTCTCCTGTCTTCATCATTGATTCATTTCAACAAATACCCACCAAGTGTGTGCTGCGTGCAAGGCAAGGGAATAGGTCCAAAGTTGCCTTATGGTGGTTATAGTCCAATGGAGGGAATAAGCATTAATTGCAAAATGAATACTTTACATATACTTGGGACGCTGGCTTCCAGGGAGGACAGAGCACCAGGAAAGCATGAAGTGGTGGGCCTGCCAGGCTGGGACTCGTGGCCTTGAACCCATCTCACTGCCTCCCAGGGAGATGCATGTTGACTCCCATGACCACATTGCTGGCCTTGTCTCAACTCTCTTTGGCAAGATTCGTATTTATGAGGACCAGAGCTCTTGACCCAAAACTGAGACAGTGGGGACTGGCAAAGGATTATTTCTGGTTTGTGAATTTCTTAGTGAAGTTATTACAATGTTAAAGCTAATCAATAATAATAATAATAGCAGCTCTCATTTATTGAATGCCTGCTTATGTTACCCATAACTGTGCCAAATAATTGACATACATTATCTCGTTAATCTTCTCACCAACTCTTTGAATTAGGCCTTACCTCCATTTTACAGATGAGAATACTGAGGCCTAGAGAGTTAAATAATTTGCCAGTCATCACATGGGTAGTAAGTAAAAAGGTAGTATGGGGATTTGTACTGAAGTCTGCCCAGTCCCAAAGTCCACACCATGTTACAGCAAATGGTTTTAATTTAAAATTTAGGATCAAATGGTGTGAAATTGTAACTGCCTTAGAAAACCAGGATCCGAAAAAATAACAAAAAGTTATTTTAAAATAGTATGTGTGAAGTGTCTAGCAGAGCGGCTAGCCACGGTAGACCCTCAGCAGACGGCAACCGTCGTCGTATTACCATCCTGAAGCCTCTAAACCAGGCGTTGGCAAACTACAGCACACAGGCCAAATCTGGCCCATCACCTGTTTTCGTCAATAAAGTTCTATCAGAACACAGCCGTTCATTTATAAGTTATATCTGGCTGCTTTCCAGCTACAATAGCAGGTTTGATTAATTGCAACAGAGACCATGTGGCTCCCAAGCCTAAAATATTTATTATCTGAACCTTTACGGAAAAAGTTGTCTGACTCTGATCTAGACAAGTGCCTCAGGTTTCTGTGTTGCCTTTCTGTGAGCCCTGTGTATGATTATGGGTACGACTTATGATACTGTGTGCCCTTTACTCAAAATAGTAGGTGAAAAAGGTCAGTAGAAGACTCAGATATTGTGTTCAAGCTGTATGTCAGACTCTGTGCTTCATACATACACTATCTTATTTAATCCCATGAACAGCCCCATTTTATAAGTAGGCTGAGGCTCAAAGAAATTAAATAAGGTGCTTGGGTCATAAAAGCCACCGAGTGACGGAACCAGACTGATAGGGCTTCCAGGTCCGTGCTCTGGCACAAGGGGTGTTCTTTGCATCTCACAGGAGGCTACATCTTGGAGCAAGAGAAAGCGGTCCACTACCATTCTTCACAAATGGACTCTACGTCCTTCCTCCAAGACTGATTGCGAATACAAATGAGGCTCAATTGAAAGGCAATCCCAGCCGGATGGATAAACATTTAAGTGGGACTGACTGGGGAAAGAGGGAGTCTGTAATGGTTTTGGCCAGGAAGGGCGGCTGGTCAGGTCAGGATGGCTGGGTAACCACCTGCATGCACAGCACTGCTCCTGCACCTTTACGACTGCTTTCTCGATCACTTTTGGGGTGACCATGCTGGTGGCTTCCCACCTTTCCCAACAGGCTTCTGCTGTGCAAAGACCACAGCACTGCTTCTAAACTTCTGGAAGGATCCTGCTAGGCTTGGAGTGCACGGTCAATAAATGTTCCTTCCTTTGAATGACAAACACCGTGGCCAGATGGATTGGTTGCTGTTTGAACATCTCAAATACAAAGGAATGTGCTCCCTTCTTTTACTTTGCAATAAAAGGCAACCACCAAAGGTCCTTGAAACACTAAAGTTTTATATTCTAATTGATGGTTCACTCAGTGAGTCCGTACCTTGGCCTGCGTCTTTTACTGAACAGCTACATTCACATTTGTCCCATTTAAGAATAATGGGCCAATTTTCAGTTACTCCCTGGCAAAATTCAGTCGGTAGCCATATTCGTAGCAGTCTGCTGCTCATAATAATGAATTAAGTTTTATAGATGACTTTCGCATCCATACCTTTCCCTGAGACCAAGCAGGGATAGAGAGAAAACGCAGAAGGCATGCCAGCGAAAGCTGTTTTTTGATAGCTGCTCTGAGAAAGGAGCTAGCGGATGTTAAAATGAGGACTTGAATGAAAACCAAGTGGCAAGATAGAAGCTGAAGTGAACCGTGTAACTTAGCAGATTCTCAGACATAGATTCCTGAGCCCCAAACTCAGAAGGGTTTCAAAAGGTGGTAATAAAAAACCTGTAAATCTACCTGACAAGTAATAATAACTCCCCACCTTATTTGTTGGGCAAAGCAGGACCGAGGCAGAGTCTAAACATTGCCTGACCCTTCTTGATGAAATCACCCGAGGTTCTCCCAGACAGATGGTCACTCCTGTATCAGGTTCCCACCATATTTTGTACATCTCCCCGAGGGCACGTAGCAGTGAAATATTTTGCTTATACAAATCTGTCTCCTTTGATAGGCTGCATGCTCCTCAAGAATAAGAACTAGGTCTTATTCATCTCTATACCTCCAGGGCTGGCCCAGAGAAGGTGCTTAATAAATGACAGACAGGCACACAGATGTACAGATGAACTACATTAGGGAAGGGCAGCTTGCCTGTACCTGCATTTGCAAACACAGACGGCCCTAGTTAGTCTGTCTTCATGGCAGTCTCCGGGGCTTTTATGCATGCCGAAACCTCTTCTCAGGGGCTATAGATAAGATGGGAAGCAAGAGACCTAAGGACTCTTCCTCAAAGCAAAGACAGCTTAGGAGAAAACAGGACAAAGTAAATGAGAAGCCTAGGGTCCAATACGATTGACCCAGTAACTAGTGCTGAAAAAAGCATAGCCCTTTTAGAATGAGACCCAACAGTGCTGAGGGAACATGAGGAGTATACTGGGGGGATGATCGCTTCATTCCAAACAGCCCCTCAGAAACAGGAAAAATACACAGGAGTGAACGTGGAGCAAGGATCAGGCAAAAGTTTCCACCACTCACATTCTGACAGGCTCACATCCACTGACCCACCCTTGGGAATCCTGATCACTTTTGAAAGGGAGGATTTCAGATGCCGAAGGCGTGACTTTCAGACCTACCCCCAGCACTTTCCAACTTCCTAACCGTGCGGACCTAGCAAGTCCTTTCGCCTCTGCCTCTCAGTGGCCCTCTCAGCAAAGGGGCAGTTCCTAGCGATCCATCTTCCCCGGGTGCCAGGGGCATCGATACGCTGAAGGATGTGAGAGCATTTTCCAAGCAGGCAGGAAGAGCGTGAGTGTGTGTGACTGCAGGTGGCTGCGGACGATCAGACCTCGATTCTGCGTGCTTTGCCTTGCAGAGGGTTGCCCTGGGTTGTGCAATGGCAACGGCAGATGTACCTTGGACCTCAACGGGTGGCACTGTGTCTGCCAGCTGGGCTGGAGAGGAGCGGGCTGTGACACATCCATGGAAACCGCCTGTGGTGACAGCAAAGACAACGATGGAGGTAAGGCTCCGCCACCCAGGGGCCCCATGCAGCTCCAGTGGGGGGTCGGGGTGGGGCCACAGGGTGGCGGGTGGGCATTATCGAGGCCACAGACCCCTGGCATACCAGCTGTCCAGTCAAGGAGGCCTGCAGGGCAGGCAGAAAACTGCACATGTGGTCTAAGGAATAAGTACGTATCTCCACTTGTTCCATCTTAATTAATTTAAATGAACTAATGTAAATAAAATTAATTGCCATCTGACAGCAAGTGCAGGGGAGAAGGCATATGGAAGAAAGAATTTTCTAGCAACTCAATAGTGGGATGATTTACCTGGCAAAGTCATGAAGTCCCCCTCACTGGAAATGGACAAGAAGAGGCCATCCAGTTTTGTGTTACAAAAAGTGGCAGAAAGGACGCCTCTCCAGGGGAGGGAGCTTGAGTTCCCTTCGGTTCACGCCCCTTCTCCCCTCATTCTGGTAATACCCTCACTGAGTCACCTTGCCCCACATCCTGTGTTCCCGTGGGTTTATAATAGAGTTGGTCTTAGTTAATAGGTTTTTTTCCCAAGTGCTGCACAGTCAAGCCCCTAAAGAGGAGTGGCCTAGTCTTGTGGAACATTTCTTAGCTGAGACAGAAGAGACCAGGGTTCCAATCCCCATTTGTCTTTGACCTCTGTGTATCCCTAAGCAGGTTACTTGATGTCTCTGGGCCCCACACTCCCTATTTATAAAATAAGGCAGTTGGATCATGAGGACCATTCCAGTCCTTAAATTAGTCTAGAATTAGCCTTTGTCTTTCTGTTGTGTTACGTTGGATAAATATAATCACGATGTGCCCTACTTTCTCTCCTGGAAGATAGGTTGATTCTTCCTAATTCTCCTAATCTCAGGGGGTTAGTAGGAGAGATTAAAAACAGAGAAATGAAAAAAAAAAAAAAAAAAAGGAAACAGTCGACCCATTCTTTCTAACGATGACCTAACAGCTGGCCTAATCCAAATGTGTTTTTGCATTTATACTAAGGGACTTTCTAATGTACAGCACGGATTAGGAAATCAGCAGGCCAGAAACTCAGCATCCCAACCTCTGGGAATTTTCTACTTAGTGTGATTCTACAATCTCAGAGCACCATACAGATTAAAAGGCCATGTGGGGGTTTATTGTGATTATTCTGGTTCATTTGCTTTCAGTTGACTACAGCAGTTTGGAAAGGGCTATTTCAGACCACTGGTCTTTGAACCAGTTTTCAGTCCATCTCCCTGCTGCCTGCATCCAGGAGGTGGTCAGGCCTATGTGCCAGTCAGGGCCTTGTGGAATAGTTGTCAACAAGGAGCTCATAGGATTGGGCCTTGGCAGATAAGCAGAGACAGCAGGTTCAAGTTCTCCTCTTGAGAACTTGCAGGGTCAAAATGTCCCTTAATCAATCTGAAACTTAGGGAGTCCATTAATTCCTGTGTTCCATAAATATCCAGAGTTCCTCTTGTGGGGCCAGGTCCCAGGCCAGGCACAGAGATGACAGAGTCCTGTCCCTGTGCTCCATGAATTCAGATGGGGGAGAAAAGTCCAAGGTGAAGTGCTAGTGGACAGTGGGATACTGTTACAGAGTCCTCTATTGGTCAGTGTAGGAGCAGAGGAACATTCACCTGGAAGGTGTTTCCTGGAAAGGAAGGGGCTTTCTGTTCAGAGAAATCGTCCTGGGCAAAGGCAGAGCAAAGCACTGAAGGGCACCAAGCATCCTTGTCTTCAGGCAAGAAGAAGTGCAATAATATTTGCTCTTCATAGGAAAGAGATGTCAGCCTAAATTATCCGCATCACTCCCCAGCCTTCTCCTTTACTTTGCCTGTAGACACAATTCCAATGGCCAACAATAACTTCACGTAGTTAGAAGAGAAGGGGACAGGAGCTGCACCATGAAGTCATTCCCCTGTCAGGAATGCAGGGTCTTGGCCAAAGCCATCAAACAGCTGTTGAGCATCTGGGCAGCAAAGGAACCGTGTGTCCTTGACAAATGAGGGGAGAGGGCACACATACAAGAATAGGTTATAAAACAAGGTTCGTCTGTTGCCTCACATGAAGCACAACCCTTGTGTATCCTGTTTACCATCCTTCAGCCTGCCCTCCCAGGGCTAAAACTCGCCAGTGTTTGCATAGGGCAGGGACACACGAGAGCCCAAAGCCCCACAGCTTCGGTGGGAGAAAGAGCTTCCCATCATAGGAAACAGGGTTGATCCAGACCCCAGAGGAATGTAGCCTCCTCCAGGCGCTCTGAGAGATAAACCAGCAGGGACTAGAAAAGAACAACCAGAAAATCCTCAAGTACAGGGATTAGACCTCTTGCATTTATGGAGCATGTTACAGACTGGGACGAGCTTTTACATACCTCTTAACAAAGCCATATGGTAGCATCGTAACCTGAGCTCATTCACGTACTCAACCAACATTAAATGAATGTCTACTATGCATCAGGCCCTGTCCTGCATCCTGGAGTTTCAGAGACAAATAAGACACGGTCCCTGCCCTTATGAAGTTCATGGTCTGGAGGGAGAGATAAGCAGCCTGCAATTGCATTGCAATAAGATAATTGCTGTGGTGAAGGAGTATCCACTCTTTCAACTGATATTATCACTTGCCTGAGCATCCTACTGGGAACTGTGATATGCTTCCTGTCCTGTGAGGCCTCCAGTCTAGCCAGGAAGACATTCATGGGTCATCATGGTTGGGAAGACAGCTAGCCTGGGAGACCAGATTGTTAAGCAAGCTTGGTTTTGTGTTCTCAACTGTAAAATGAGGAAATGTCTTACCCAGGGTCCTTTCAGCTTGGTGGGCTCTCCACCCATTGGGGGCGCTAAGGAGATGGTGCATGAGGTCCCTGCTTTGCAGGGCAGCACAGAGGAAACAGCCACCGGGAGTAGACTGTCCCCTAGTACTGGAGGGGGCAAGTCTATCCTCACTGGTCTATTACCCTCAGTCTTGGCCAAACGGGAGCAGTTTGGGTGGAGGGAGGAATGGGGCAGGCTATACAAGGCATCACAGAGTGAGCCATATTTAGCACTGGGCTGCTTTCAGTTCTGTCAAGCACACATTTGCTGGGCTCCTCCTGTCTCCACGACACCATGCTCCTTTCTGAGGGGATAGAAAGAACCAGTGAACGTGGCCCAGTCTTTCTCCCTTAGGAAGCCCACAGTCATTTGGAAGAAATTGCTATCCTAACAACCCAATCTAGTGGAGACAGAATGGAATACGTGCCTTTCTTTCAGCCATGATGTGGAACGCAGCATAATTCCAGATAAATAAGGCAGGGTGGCAGGGAAAGCGTTAGAGTCTAGCTGAGTGTTGTTCTCGGCTGATGTGACACGGGGGCTCGGAGAAGGAAATGGCAGAGTTTAATGTCGAGGAACAGGACTGGAAGAGACACTGCAGCTCCCTCCTCCTCCTCCCTGCGTGTTGCAGGCAGGGAAACAGGAGCCCAAAGAGGGGGTGTTCCATCACACAGGAAGTGAGTAACTTGGCCTGCGCTAGGGCCCAAGACTCTTGGGCCATTCCACGTGGCCTCGTAACCCTACAGTACTTCTGCCTTCTAGCAATTCACCCTCTTCCTAGAAATGCAGTGCAAGTGCTTACTCAAATTTAAATAGGCTACTATAGTTCCCAAAGCCGACGAGGGACTGAGAATGATAATCTGTATGCCATTTTACAGTTTGCAGAGCAATTATGCATCCACCCAGTAACTCTCGAGGTGTGTGGTGTTATTATCCCCTTACTATTTCTGTATAATGAGGAAACTGGGGCTTAGTGAGGGGAAGTATTTGCCCGAGTCACACAGCTGATGGGTGGCAGAAACTGTCATAGTCTGGGAGGTCTGGCCAAGCTATCTCTTCAGTGTGCCCAGACTTCAGACTCGTGGTTCCATGGTAAACCCAACTGCAGCTCTTCAAGTTATCTGAGAACTTCTGGTTTCTCTTCTCTCCCAATTTGCTAGGGTTAAGGCAGTCCTTTCTAAATTAAACTTGAATTTCAAGCTTCATGAAGAATGCTGTTGAGGTATTTTTAAACTATGAGACAAAAAAAAAAAAAAAAAGTTCACAGTATGGCTGAGTTGGGTTTAGCGTTATTAGGTTGTTTTTGTTTTCATGTGTGGTCATGGTGTATAAAACCAGAAAACAGATCCTGAATGTGACACAGTGACTCCCAGTGCACTGATCCTCTGTTGGGGCTACCTTCACCCTTAACCTGCCTGCAAGATGTCACCAGAACACTGGTTGGTAAGATGGCCGAGCAAAGCCAGCAGGCAGAGGCCCAGGCCTAACACTCACTGTGAGCTCCTCTGTGTGCCCCACCTAGCAAGAGGTGCCTTCTTCATATAGTACCAGCTATGAAACCCTTCAGGAAGTGCTGTCGCATGCATCCTCTTGTCCCTCTCATAGTGACCCTCTGATGGCGGCGGGGGGGGGGGGGGTGCTCATGTCACGTCCATTTCAGGGATGGTGAACTGAAGGCCCTAAGGTGCGAAGTGACTGTAAAATGAGACTAGTAATTAATGCCTGCCTTACAGGGTCACTGTGAGGATTGTAAATGTATTCAAAGTGCCTGAAAGGCAGGGGCACCTGGGTGGCTCACTTGGTTGAGCATCAGACTCTTGATTTCGGCTCAGGTTGTGATCTCAAGGTCATGAGATGGAGAGCCCCTCGTAGGGCTCTGTGCTCAGTTGGAAGCCTGCTTGAGATTCTCTCTCCCTTTCCCTGTGCCTTACTACCATGCACGAGAGCGCACAAACTCCCTCCCTCTCTCTCTTTCTCTCCCTCTCTCTCCTTCTCAAAAAAAAAAAAAAAAAAAAAAAAAAAAAAAAAAAATCCCGAAGTGCCTGAGAGGCAACACAGCACAGTGATTAAAAGTGCAGGATTGGGGCGGGGTGGGGGAGGGAGAGGCAGGCGCTTGGGTGGCTCAGTGGTTATGAGTCTGACTCTTGGTTATGATGTCACCGTCGTGAGTTCGAGCCCCGCATCAGGCTCCATGCTGTCAGTGTAGAGCCTGCTTGGGATTCTCTCTCTCTCCCTCTGTGCCCCTTCCCCACTCGATCTGTCTCTCAAACAAATAAACTTTAAAAAGAATTTTTTTAAGAAGTGCAGGATCTGTGCCCAGATGTTCTGGATTCAAACCCCGGCACGCTTGCTGCATTGCCCCTGTGTGGGCTCCTCAGCCTCTCTAAGCCTCAGTCCCTCACCTGCAAATATCACTTCTCATTCTCCTGTGCCTTTCCATCTGTAAGCACAGAAGCATGATATTTATTATAAAATAAATATATAGCCATCTATAAATAATTATTTTTAAAAATTGAAATGATGCTGTCTATGAAATTTTACACTCTACTTATTTTACTTACAATTATAATGCTTCTCCATATAATAATGTATTTCGAACCTTTTTCATCTGTTGATTAGAATGTGTATTCCAGGGGCGCCTGGGTGGCGCAGTCGGTTAAGCGTCCGACTTCAGCCAGGTCACGATCTCGCGGTCCGTGAGTTCGAGCCCCGCGTCGGGCTCTGGGCTGATGGCTCGGAGCCTGGAGCCTGTTTCCGATTCTGTGTCTCCCTCTCTCTCTGCCCCTCCCCCGTTCATGCTCTGTCTCTCTCTGTCCCAAAAATAAATAAACGTTGAAAAAAAAAAAAATTTAAAAAAAAAAAAAAAAAAAAGAATGTGTATTCCAAACTGTCACATGCTCATTGCTAGAAAGAAAATAATTCAAGTGTTCAAAAAGGAAAGTACTGGCCATAATATAGGGAGCATCCCTTCCGTGCCAGGCACTGTACTGGATGCTCTGTGGACGTGATGTCTAGTCCTTCACAGCAAACCTGCAAGACAGACATTTCCATGCAGGGAAACTGAGGCTCAGTGAGCTGAAGCTATTTGCCCAGTGTCACACAGTGACAGCAGGAGAGCTAGGTTTAGAATGGAATGGGTGTTTAAAAAAGAAGAAGACAGAATATAAAATCCACTGGATTCTGAAACAACCAGACCCTTTGGATGAAGGATTTGTAAGCAGCTTCAAGGTGTGATAAGCCCTTCAGGTACTGTCGGCCCCATGAAAAACGATCATGGATTGCAATACGGATCACTGATAGATGCCACCTGGAAGGAGAAGTTTCAGGAAAACAGAGAACAAAGCTCTCTGCCCTCCTTCCTCCTCCCCATTTCCCATTGCTAGAATGGAGAGCTCACATAAGGCCATAGAATTTGGAAACCCTTCAGACTATCTCTAAACCACATTTCTTGTGATAAGAGACAAGAGAGAAATTGACCTTTAAAAATCTTGTGTTCCAAGGGGCAGATAGAGATTTTGCAAGCCTTTTCAAAGAAGGCACAGAATTTATTATAGCAAATGACAAAACCTTCTTCCCAATGTGTACAGAGAGGGAGGCATATTCCACCCCCCACGCCCAGGGCCTCCCTGGAAGCCGCTGTGCGGCCAGACTACAGACAACGGCGAGATGAAGCTGGCTGCTGGGTTGTGGAGCTGGGGCAGGAGTTAAGGGTCCATGAGTGTAAGGAACGTGCAAACAACTGTGATGCAAAGAGTTTGCTAGTTCGTGGATTTCCCGGACCCACTCTCAGCTCTGTTCTCCTTTTGGCTTGTTCATGTCCACCCCTCTAGTCCTAGTTTAAGCATTCTGTCTTCCAGGAAATATGCCATCCCTCAGCCCAAGCTGGGTTCCCACCTCCAGGCTTCCCTAGCCCCATCTCGACCTTCTTTCCCAGTGCTCTTTGGTCCCTGGCTGACCCAGAACACCGACTCCTGCAGAGGCATGACCGTTTTCTCCCTGTTTGTCCAGTGCCTGGTGCAGGGCCTGCCCCCATGGCTCCTTTCTAAGGAGAGGAATGAACTCCTACTGAGGGGACTGGCTTCCACCACACCCACGGCCCTCAATGGGCCTGCCAACGTGATTGAGCTGTTTGATTCGGAGTCCTCATATAATCATTCATTCGTTTGTTCATTCATTCAACAAATGTGATGCTCACTGTGTGCAAGGCTCTGTGCTATGCATTTGGGATAGAGAAATAAACAAGTCAGTTCCTGCCCTCTGTGGAAGGACCAGAATGTCCAAGGCATTGATAAAGATGTAGACTATAGGATAGTGCCGAACAGCTGGATTTGGAGAAAGATAAGAAACCCAATTCCCAACTCTGCCACACCTCACCAGCAGTAGGACACTGAGTAACTCATTTAACCTGAGCCCCATGGTCCTGGTAAAGATAAGAAGGCTAGCTGAGCCACCAACTTCAAAAGGACCCTCAGGCACACCTTTCACTTCCTATGGAAGTTTCTGTAGGCCAGCCATCAGGGGAGGTGGGCCTGCTGCATAGAAAGGCCAGGATGTGGCTGTCCTGCAGGTTAGACCCCAGAGGCTGCCCCATCTACCCTCTGTCTAACCGAGGAGGACACTGACATCAGATGGGGGGATGAGTCACCCAAGGGCCCACCACTCACTGGCAGCAGTTAAGATCACAAAATGAGCAGAAAGCCGCTGCCACTCAGGATGGTGACTGATGGCAGAGGACCTCACCCAGCCCTGGGCTGCAGCACATGTCTGCAGAGGGGACGCCAGGGACCAGCCACAGGCGTGGGGAGGACACTAGAACCTCAGTGAATGACCTTACTTACTCTTTACAACCCAGGAAACCTTCAGCAATCCTGAGGGACTGATACAGCTTATTATCCTGGTTCCATATGAATAAATGACATTTCAGACATAGGAAGGGAAGTGCCAGAGGTCTCACCCCCAGAAAGTGACAGAGCCAGGGAAGGAACTGGCTCTTTGGGCTTCTGGACTGGTTTATTTTTTCTCTCATGTTCCCTACTCCCCAATTCTCAAGGTCACTTGACACCCACCAGCAGGGCACGCACTGAGGAGGGGGCTAGAGGAAACAGCGTAGCCCTCATCCTCAAGTGGGTAGCACTTAGATGGAAATATTGGCAAAAGGCAGCGAGCGCTCAGTGGACCATGCAGCATTTTAGCCCTGGAGGGCTTCAAGTTCAAGGTCACATGTACTTGAACTGCTTTGGGATGTTCGTTTAGTATGCCCAGAGACCTGCATTTTTTTTTCCTGGTTTTTTCCTCCCTCCCTCCCTCCCTCCCTCTTTTATATCTTTCTTTTTAATCTCTAGTCTGAATTTTTTCTGGATACTTCCTTCCCTCTTTCCTTTGCCCTCTAGTCCCTCCAGAGGCATTGCTGCCCTCCAACCTCCAGGAGCCCGAATGGCGTCTAACATTTCCTTCTGCCCCCTTTACTTTCACCATGTACGCAGAGAGAAGAGGGAAAAAAGATATTTCTGGAGAAAAAAATGTTCTTTCCCAAAAGGTAATATTTAGAGTTCAAGAGGGTTTTACTGAAAATTTTAAGGAAACAGAAAAATACTATTTTTCTATTTTTCTGGGTTTTTTTTTTTTTTTCTGTTTGCCATAAGGAGGGTCTCTCAATGGGAATAGCATACAAATGAAACATGGACATTATATGAGCCAGCCAACTTCTGTATAATATACAATTAAGTAAACTATGAAGTCCTTGGAAAATGCAAATGTTTCCAAACTAGCCAAACCAGAGAATCATGAAAACTATACATTGATGTGTTTCTAGTCTACCCCCAAATTTACTTTTCTGTCCCCAAAGCATGCTTTTTCCTCTTAACATGACTCTTCTAAAATCTGTCATCTATGCCTAAGAAAACAAAAGTGTGGAAGAGTCTATCTCCCTCCGGGGTAGCCACATGCACTGTATCAGGCTGCCATATGCTGTGTTTGAAGATGGGGGCGGGGGTGGGGGGGTGCCTGATTGACTCAGTCAGTTAAAGGTCCAATTCTTGATTTTAGCTCAGGTTATGATCTCATGGTTCTGTTCGTGGGGTCGAGCCCAGTGTTGGGGCTCCATATGGGCCTACTTGGGATTCTCTCTCCCTCTGTCTCTCCCCCCTCCTCTGTTCACACATACACATGCTGTCTCTTGCTCTCTCTCGCTCTCAAATAAACTTAAAAAAAGAAAATAGAGAGGTTTGCACGAAAGCTCACCTTGTAAACTGAGCCTTTGATAAGAATTTTGTGGGCCCCAGTCATTTTTGAAATAGGTGCTTCATATAACAAGATGATCGTCTCTATTAGCAAAGGTTTAGGCCACGTTTACTGCTCTGCAAATATTTGCTAAGTGAATAGTTGGGAAGGCGTCGGCAGACAGAACTCTTGGCCTGGCGTCTGTCCATCCTGTGAAGCGTACAGTGAGCAATTGCACAGTCCCAGGTCCCTCACGAGAGCCCTGTTTGTGTGCCGTGGCTCCGTTTCAGAGAAGCCCGATCTTCAAGTCCCCTGGGTCTCTGCTTCCCTAACTTGAAGGTGCGTCTCTTAGGCCATCTTTGTCTCCTCAGTTCTTCACAGCCAGGCTGCAGCCAGAAAGGGCTGCCCTGAAGTGTGCGATGGAGTGGGGACCCAGGACAGGCCTGTTACGGGGCTAGCCGCCCAAGGAAGCACCCAGCCAAGGAGCTAACAGTGACTCTTATTTAGCAAGCGCGTCCTTAGGTGCTGGTCGTCATGCTAAGTGCTCCACACCCATGATCTCACCCACTCCCCTCAGCGTCCGTGAGGTAGGTGTGACTGTGCCTCTTACACACGGGCCCAGCTGAAGCTCGGGGCCCTTGCTGAGACTTTCATTTCCAGCAGAATGGCCACCTGGATCATCGCAAAGACCCTCTGATCACAAGAAACAACAATTTGTTTTTAAAAGGGAAAGGAAAAAGGAGTATGGGGATGCCAGAAGCAAGGATGAAGTGGGAAGCTAGTGCAGGAGGCACAGGGCTACTGGCAGGAGTCTGGCAGCCCTCATCTCCAGGAGCTCGATGTCTGGGGAAGGAGACAGAGAAAATCAAAATTGCAGAGCAAGGGTTGGGGGGCGAGTGCTGTGACGGAGGTCACCCTGGGAGCCGGAAGGGCACGGAAGAGTGCCATTTCAGCAAGACTCGTAAATTCATGTTTTCCACTTAAGAAAAAATAGTTCCCAAAAGTCTCAACCTTTCATACTTAGAAAGAACTGGGCTCGGATTCCAAGACAGCTTCTCTGACCACATGACCTTGACCAACTTACTCTAGTACTTTGAGCCTCCGATTCCTTCTCTGTAAAACGAGCGTGATGGTGACAACAGTGGCTACTTCACAGAGCTGGAGAGATTCGAGGACACATCCTTTGAAAGCATTCATTGCCAAGCATTTAGCACAACGTCCATCATCATCATCGTTGAATATAATATAAATAATAAGAATAGTAATTCCTGGCTAACCTTCCCCCAGAACTAGAGAAAAGAAAGCAGTTCTTCCAGGGTGCCACAGAGCAGAGTGTTTATAAAGAGGTAAAAGACTGGCTTCCAGGGTCTGCTCTCGCTGGTAAACAAGAGCAGGCAATAGCTAATAAAATTTCAAATTAGCCATGACTTTTCACAGCCCTTCAATTGTGCTGGCTGATTTAATGGTCAGCGTCCCTGCTCGCTGGGATTGAATAATGGAGCATTTCTGCAGAGTTATGGATGCAGCAGCTGAATCTGTCATGCTAACATCAATAGCAGAATGCAAATAACCCTCAGCTTGGGCTGTAATTATGTGTTTAAGCGACGTCTGACAGGGCCAGCGTGGGAATGTGTGATGGAGGAGATGCAAGAGAAGACAGGTGCTTTGCGAGGCAGTTAGCGGGTGTATCTGGGAGCTGGGACAGGAGCCACAAGTTAGGACCCAGGACAGCGCTGGGGTGAGGGGAGCCCTTTCCTCCACATCTCAGGATGAATCTGGCAGGTGAGCAAAGAACAAATGGCCCTTCTCTTTGATGAGCCGTGTCGTAGACTCAGGGACAGCAAGGGGAGCAAGCCCTTAGTAAGCACTTACTGTTTATGGGGTACTCTGCTAGATTTGGGGACATATACTATGTTTTCTATTTATGTAACAAACACTTATGTGGCACTTTTACAATCCCCTTATGAGACATGTGCGAAACAGAGGCCAGGGAGTTTAAGTAACCTGCCCAAGGCCACACAGTGGTAAGTTTCAGAGCCAAGATTTGGCCCCAGACAGTCTGGGCCCTGAAATCCAGGCACTTCGCAGTGTGGTGCCCTCAAGGAAGTTATAAAGTCTTGGATACCATGCAAAAGTGGGTGAGAAAGACAAGGGATTTTTGTCCCTAATTGACTAAGGGGAAAAACTGGATTTCAGGCAGGTCAGGGAGCTTGCCCGAGGCCACAATACCTCTGAGGCTGGGGAGGGGGCCTAGGGGTGCCGCGTGGGGCACCAAATCTGGCCAGTGCAAATGCAGTGCTCTGCTGGGCAGCACCTCTGTCGTAAACCCAGGGAGACAGAAGCGAGGGAGGTATGTCAGTGATGAGGAGACTGGGGCTCGGAGAGTAAGTGCAGGAATTCATCCAGGGGCGTTCTTAGCCACAGTTCCGGGACTTGAACTTCAGCCTTGGCCTCATGATCCATCCACCATACCTCACTGTCTAATTGGATTGAATGAAGCGGGTGGTTTCCTGGCTTTTATGGACACTGTCATTTGGTTTCATCCCCTGCTTCATTTGTTAATCCATTCCATTCTCTTTGGTTTATTTATTTAACAGCCATGTTTGAATACTTGTACTAAGTGCTGGGGACACAACAGAGATAACCAGAGCAGGATCTGTGTCCCCATGGTGGTGGGGAAGCTTGCCCAAAGTCACACAGCTAATAAAGCAAGAGAGGCAGAATTTGAACCCAGAGGAATGCAAGTCCTTAGACTGTTTTCTGCCCACAAAGCACCCAGACTGTCACCCTGGGCTTTCCCTGTCCCCCACTTGGTGCAGTGTCCTCTAATCCCTGGGTTTGTTATTCTTTGTAAGCTATGCTATTGGGTGCCTGTAAAAGCACTAATGTGACCAAAAATCTGTGATCTGATTGGATTTCTTTCCTTGTACTTTGGGAAGCTGGAAGCCGTAATACAATTTCCAGTCCTGAAGAAATTCGTCCATGTGGCAAAGACATTCCCTGCTAGTAGCCCCTCGGTCAGAGACCTGAAGCCAACAGGCAAATGCAGGGACTCCCTCCCGCAGAAAGCAGAGCTGGGTCTCCCTGTATTTACATGGCAGCCGGCAGAGATGCAGGGAATCACAGCGCCTCTTCTCACCCCCAAAGCTAGTTAGTTTAAGCAAACTCTTAAATACCTCTCAAAACCATCCGCTTATCTCCACCTCCACTGTTCACTGCTCTGGTCTCAGCACCCACTACCTTTGCTCTGTGCCACCTCAGAGATGCCCTCGCCACTATGGAACCCCCAGCTTCCGCTCTAGGCCAACTGCAGTCCCTTCTCCCTGTTACAAGGACGGTTCTTTCAGAGATGCAGATCAGATGATGTCACCCCTGCTTTAAACCTTCCAGTAGCTCCCACCGTCCACCGGGGGTGAAATGCAAACTGCCTGAGCCGGCCCGAGTCCCCGGCACCTCTGCTTTGGCCAGCATCAACGGCCCCTTCCTGTGCTCGCCCCTCACCTTCTGAGCTGAGTGTAGCAGCTCAGACGTTCAGTATGTTCTCTCACCTCTGGGCCCTCATGTAATTCCTTCAAATTTAAAGAAACAACAACAAAGAAACGCATGTCACACTGTACTCTTGCTTGTCCATCTCTCCTGTTAGGCTAGTGGGAGCAGATCTGAAGTGCCTGGATCCCCTTGGTCCCCAGCAAAGGCCTTGGCTTATGTCAGGCACTTAAAGTTTTCCAGCAAGTGGCAAATAGGGAAACACGTGAAGGCACTGTGGACAAACGTGGCTGGTGGGACGTAGCACCATCAACTTCATGCTCTGTCTCCCCTGCAGATGGCTTGACGGACTGCATGGACCCCGACTGCTGCCTCCAGCCCCTCTGTCACGTCAACCCGCTGTGCCTGGGCTCCCCCGACCCTCTGGACATCATCCAGGAGACACAGGCCCCCGTGTCCCAGCAGAACCTGCACTCCTTCTACGACCGCATCAGGTTCCTCGTGGGCAGGGACAGCACACACATCATTCCGGGAGAGAACCCCTTTGACGGAGGGTGAGTCCGCTGGGCCTCAGATCCAGCCATGACTGTCTGCGGGAGAACTGAATCGCCTCGAGGGCCATGTTTGGGGTGGGTGGGAGGTGGGAGGAGGCCAGAAGGGTTCTTGATGGAATGTCAGGGGAAGCAGAGAAGCAGCCTCAGGTACCCACATTTAGAAAACTGCTATCCCAGGCATTTGGAATTTTAATGAGCAAAGTTTTGTTGTTCCCGCTGGGTGATAGATGGAGAGAGTGAGAAATCAAAGGTCCAAAGGGAATCTTGGATCAATACTCTCTTTGCAGTCAGCTATTACTGATTCTGCAGGCTCCAGACGAGCGGAAACCCTTTAACGCTGTTCAGCCTCAGAGCTGCCGTCCAGAAGGCTGTGGGGGTGGGGGCGCCCCCACTGGCATCTCAGGCCATCTGCCCATGCATTCCTTCACAGGTGTTCAGTTGTGTCCCCTACTGGACAGTTTTTTGCTGCAGTCCACTCTGTGCCAGATCCCGTGCTGGAATCACAGAGGTGAATAGAGCACAGTCCCTGCTCATTGGTCGCTTACAGTCCACTAAGGGGATGAAAAGAGCCCCGGTGTGATAGGCCAGAAAGAAATGTGCCCCCAGGCTACTCTGGGAACACAGAGGAGATACTCCTGGGTGGGGGGAAACCACGACTTAAGAACTGAGTCTTAAAGATGAGAAATGGTTCTCTTGGCCAGGGAAGGAAGGGTGTTCCAGGGAGAGGGAACAGCTGTGCAGAGACCAGGGGCCTGAAAAGGCACAGGAGCCAGCATAAGATAGCTCTCTGTTCTCTGCTCCCCAGACCAGCGTCTGTGAATGAGACATAGTATCCAAGAAGGAGCTACTTACAAGAATTTCTTTTGACCGTCTTCCAATATAGGGACATCTCTTTCTCTAGGAGTCAGCACAGTTCAATTCAGCAGTTACATAGTGTGTCCCTTCTATGTCCGTGACTTCCATGCCAGAGAGTTCCAGCCCTGTAGGGACAATGGGCTGTAATGAAGGGTAGGAAGGTTGAAGGCCATCCTCAAGTTCTGTTTCAAGGGGGAGATCAGCAGTTGCGGTGCCTGGGTAGCTCAGTTGGTTGGGCATCCGACTCTTGATTTCAGCTCAGGTCATGACCTCATAGTTTGTGAGTTTGAGCCGAATTGGGCTCTGTGCTGACAGTGTGCCTCCTTGAGATTTTCTCTCTCTCTCCCTCTCCCTCTGCCCCTCCTCTGCTCTCTATCCCTCTTTCTCAAAATAAATAAATAAACTTTGAAAAATTAATAATGAAAGGGGAAATCAACAGGCCTTAGTCATCAGTTGGGCCTGAGGAATGCAGGAAAAAGAAGTCTCTTACTCAGAGGCCTCGGGAGATAGATGGTGGCGCCTTCTCCATCAGGCTGGGGACCTGAGAGCAGCAGGAAGGTTGGGAGCAAGGTGATGACCTCCATCCTGAGCACGCTAAGGGCAAGGAAGGGACACACCTCAGTAGGACCCCCAAGACATGTTCATAGTTCATAAGCAGTTCTGGAGCTCACACGGACGTTAGAGTTATCGATCTGGGAGCCAGCAACAAGCAGGAGTCGAGACCAGGAACGCACAGCAGTCTGCTCCAGGAGAATGTGTGAGGGCAGAAGAGCAGGGACTAAGAAGGAATGAGGGGAAGCCACCCTGGGAGGTGGCGGTATCATCCCCAGAGTGTAACTGGGAACGCAAGGAGAAGGCCTCTCTACCGGGACGGGAAGGAGCCCTGGCTCTGGGCTTCACGCCGCAGGCCCAGGGGGTCGGCGGTGGGGGTAGGGTCCAGGGCATGGCCTCCCACTGCCCCAGCCCCCTCCCCACAAGGACAGGATGGGGAAGGTGAGGTGGGCGGAACACTCTGAGCCAGCGGAAGAGGCATCACAGGAGTGGGTAAAAGCATTCAAAGTGTAACCTTGTTAGAGATGAAAATGCTTGCTGTTCCAACAAATCTGTCATCTTACCCACAGAATATTGAGAACCTCAGAGGTCAGATAACCTTCCCAAATTCACAGGCTGGTCAAGTGACAGAGCCAGGAGCTGAGCTAGAGAGAGGAGAAACCTACTCACTGATCTTGGTCAGAAACGCTGCTTTTGTCCCTGGGTAGGAAGCTTCCCGCTCTTTTATTCAGTTGCGTGATTTTGTCTGTGTGCTTGTGGGCCTTCCCGTGGCAAGCGTTCTTTTAATCAACCGGAGGTTTGAAGATTATTCCTACCAAGGGGAATAGTCCTTCCTCAGCCTTTCTTTAGCGGACCCATTATGGGGTCTGAATAGGACTGTGGCCGCTTGGCTGCCCGTGGCTGTTGTGCCTAAGGAGTGCCCTGACCATGCCATCCTGGTCGGTGCCAGCAGGGACCGTGTCCCCTGCATGTCTTCTGGTGATGCACCAAGCCTGCTGCTTACGTGCCACAGATCACGGCGGGACCCACACGGGGATTTCAGGATGTTGCTCTGGCGGGTCTGACCTGCCTGAAGGTGCCTGTCAAGCAGGGAGCTTGAGAAACCTGTACCGGGAGAAATGGACCTCCGAGCATGAGGGAAGAGTATAGGCCTCGGAGTCAGGCCAGTTGGTGTTTCACACCCTGGCTCTGCCACCGCTGGATCCGTGGCTCTGGGCAAGTGACTTAATAAAACGAATATGTGAACGTCTCCCAGCCCTCTAAAGTGAGTCCTCCAGGAAGGGAACACATCTTACTCATTTTAGCGCTCAGTAGATGCTCAAAACAAATACGCATACTTACTGCCTTGAACAATGAAGGAATGGAAGAAAGGAAGGAGAGAGGGAGGGGTGGACGGAGGAAGGATGGGAGGATACATTATCTATTTTCCTTAATTTGGGACTGAGGATTCAGAGTCCAGGGAGGTTAAATCATCTGCTAAAAATCATATTACAGATGAGCAGCAGAGGCAGGAGAAGTCGGCTCCCAGATCATTGTTTATGGATCTGTCACCTTCAGTTAAACTACAGATGCTTTGAAGGCAGAGACCATTCATCTCTCAAACCTGTCATACTTAGGGCAGGGCCTGGAATATGGGATTCACTCTACAAATGAATGGGTAAATGGAAGCTTCTAAATGTTACTGTGAAAATTCCTTTTAGCTAATATTTGCCACGTCGTCATGTCTGTGCTCCTCGCTGGCCTAGATTCACAAGGAGCAGCTATCTATCACTACGGAGTATCTCCAGACAGATTTTTATGTAAAACAAGCCCAAGCTGGAAACATGAGGCATCAGATGCTTTTCTCGTTGGACTGCCCACGGGGTATTCCGTTTTCTGATCTGGGCCAGCAATTTAGTGCTCATGTGCATAGTTGGAATAAGTGAAACACCTGATACCAAGTTGGGGTTGTTGCTTACTTTCCTTCCCCTCGTGTGAAGGAAGGCAGCTTGATAGAAAGTGCTAGAAAGTGCCCAGAGTTTGAATCGTGGCTTTCCCTCCCACCAGCTCTGTGTGGCCTTAGAGGAAACGATGTAACCTCTGTGCATGGGCCTCCAATTATAAGTTGGCAATAACAGTGACTGTTTCGTGAATGCCATTGAAAGGGTTAACTGAAATAAAGCATCTGGCACAGAACTTGGTACCTAGGAGGTCAGTAAATGGTAGGTTTATGGTGGTGGCATGGCCTAGTGAAAGAAACACAAGCTTTGGAATCAGACAACTGGATTTAAAGTCTGTTACATCCACTTTCTAGCTGTGTGACCTTGGGCAAATTCCTTAACCTCTCTGAGCTTCAGTTTCCTCATCCGTAAGAGCCGGGTAATAATGTCTACAGAGTTGCCAGGAAAATTAAATGAATGAAACACACACACACACACACACACACACACACAAACAAAGTACATACAGTTGTAACCTGATACCACACAAAAAACATCTGCTAATTCGAAGATGATGACGGTGGTGGTGGTGATGGTGTGAAAAAGAGCTTCCCACTCCACTTTTTTAACTGGAAGTACAGCTTGATAGTGACCTGCCCTCTAGGGACGTCCAGCAGGCACCGAGAGAGGAGCGAGGTGTTGAATCCTTATTTGAGGAAGGGAAAAGGCAGCCTTGTGCCAGCCTGCTGTCAGCTGGGGTCCTTGTCAGGGAGGAATCCAGTGGCACTTCTCCAGAGAGGGGGGTTTCTGATGGGCAGGCGGCCCCGACCTGGTGGCTGTGTGCAACAGTAACAAGGCCTGGGCCTGACAGAAAACCCCACACTCTCCTGCACCCCGTATGCTGTGGCACAGCTTGTACAGTCCGCGTGCGAGTCCTTGGAACAGGCTTCACGATGCAGGCTGTCACCCAGAAACCCGGCAGCATCGCTGAGCCCAGCAATGACAGGCAATCCCAGAGATGCTGCTCCTTCAGGCTGCAGCCTCCCAGCCCGGAGGCTCCTGACCCGGGGCCCAGTTAAGAGCAGGAGGTTCTCCAGAGCCACGGCTGACACGTGCGGGGTCCCTTATGTTTCTGTGTGGCACCCCTGCTGGCGTCAGAGGCTCTGGGGCAGGGCGGGCCCTCGGGAGGATGAACAGCAGCGCTTCGGCAAGCGAGGGCCCCAGCCAAGCAGAGTAGGCGCTCAGCTGGGCTGGACTCCTTGGAGGAGAGCACAGAGCTTGACTCAGAACTGCAGCAGAAGGACCGCCAGGAGGGCTTGGAGAAAGGAAGGCCTCCTGTGGCTCTTCCGTGTCCCCAGGGCAGGTGTTTTACACGGGTTTAATGAATACAGTAGCTCTACCTGACGTTCTGCCTCTGTCGTCCTCAACTCCACGTAAGCGATAGAGATGTGAATGGCTTCAGCTGATCGAATGTGGGTCTAAAGTAGGAGGGGACAGAGCAGACAGGAGAACCGCCATCGCCAGATTAGATGGCTTGAAGACCGACTTTCTTTCCCAGCCTGGAGGCCCACACCCTATCTGCTCAGTGGAGGCCCTCACCTGGAGTCACAGGGAAAATACAGTGTAGGGTGCCCTCTGCGTGGGAAGGAAGGGGCCACTCAGGTCTGCAGGTGGAAGATGGATCCCCAACTGACCATCCATACAGGGAGGGCAGGTAACAGGACCCAGAGTGTGGAGCTTGGAGCCCGATGGTTGGAAAAAGGAGGGAAGCATGAGACGTTTCTTCCTCAGAGAACACCCAAGGCAGCTCTGTCTGTATGACACAACTTTAGATGCATCTCCTCTTGGGAGGGACAGGCTGGACATAGGGCAGACAGATCCCTTCAGCAAATAGTTGTGGATTGCCAATGCCGGACAGGTTAGCAGATTATAGGAAGAGGGTCTGACAAAAAAGAATCACCCCTGAGTTACTTGAATATCAGTTCACAGTGTGTTTGAGGATGCTGTATTGATGAGAGAAACGTGATGTTGTCAAGCCTTTCTGGGCCCCTCTAAGTCTAATAGGTTATCAGCTCACTCAGGTAAGGAAGCTGGGTAGGGGCAGTTGCCATGAAAATCAGCTGATGGGACACACTGAGCCCAAAGAGAAAAGACTTGAGGAGTCAGGGGACTCAGAAAAAGGAGGGATGGATGATAAGGTCATTTATCACAAAGGAGGCACAGGATCATGTGCTACGGAGAGGGTCAGACCCTATGGAGAGGGGACACGGGGCAGGCCCAGAGGGGAACAGAGGTGCCACACAACACAAGCTCTGCTTGGTAAATACTGCTCTGCGCAAGGCCTGCAAGAAAAAGATTCACATCTATGCCCTCTTACCTTGAGGGCACGTCATGTGTCCCATACTGTGTTAGTTGTTGAACCCCTGGTGCCAAGCACAGAGGTTGGCCCAGACTAAACCACACAGATCGCAGAATGAATCAGCCAATCAGCCAGTGCTGAGTGCCTGAAGAGAAGTAGAGACAGAGCGTCCCACGAGTTCAAAAGCATGGCCATCACTCCCGCTGCACACCCCAGGGCCGCGTCTGGAAATGAATGAACAAACCAGCAGGTGAACTAATGAATGAAGCTTCCAGCACGACGTGGCCTTTAGCCTGAAACAAAGATTTTAGTGAGGATGGTTGGCCATTAAAACATTATTTATCCCACTTCAGCTCGCAACAACCCATTAGTGCATCATGAAATCAATGTAGTGAGTCGAAACTATTTTTTTAAAAAAAGTAAATTTAGACGGAAATGGGGTACAGTGGAATGGAAAATATTAGTGCAGCCCCATGACGAGGATATGTATTGCACGAAACGTGGTTGTCCGTATGTATGCACGTGCGCGCTCCTGAATAAACTGCATTGCTTAGTGTTGGCTTCAGTTGAACAGGACTTAAAAATGCATTCTAGACTGAGGAACCAGCATGACTTTCTGGGATAATCAGAGAATTGAGAGAATTTTAATGTGGCTGGAGCATAATGATGGTGATACTGTTTTCTAAATCCAAAGTCAAGAGACGTTCTCTAACCTTTGAAATCAAGATGGTCTTAGGAAGTCTGGGGTATATGATCCTGGTGTACAGAGGGGGCGTGTGGGAGAAGGAAGAATATAGGGTACTGTGCAGCGAGACAGATACAGAACTGAGAAAGGTCAGCCCCTCACCTGTTCACTAGCCAGAACAGAGTTTTTCATCTCAGGACCTAAAACTGGCTATAAAGAGAAGTGAGATAACCTTGGTGCCATGTAAGTCTTCAGAATTTCCTTCAGATCCTTTGTAAAGACACAAAGTTTCAGGGCACCTGGGTGGCTCAGTTGGTTAAGCATCCAACTCTGATTTCTGCTCAGGTCATGATCTCACAGTTCATGAGTTCGAGCCCCACGTTGGGCTCTGTGCTGACGGTGCAAAACCTGCGTGGGATTCTCTCTCTCCCTCTCTGTCTGTCCCTCCCCAGCTCATGCTTGCTCGCTCACTCTCTGTCTCTCTCCTTCAAAATAAATAAACATTTAAAAAGAGAAAAAGACACACAGTTCCCAGGAATTTTGAAAGCCAGGGTTTCCAAGGGGGGAAAAAAAATAACAGGAGGGAAAAAAGATCATGTCTGTACCATAATCTTTTCTCAGCGCACTGCAGACATAAAGCGACATGCAAGGATCAGTGGCAGAGCAGTTACAGAAAAGCACTTACGTGCCACCCCACCCGCATCCCCCAGCCCCAGGCCTTCGACAGCCCTCAGCCAGCCCTCAGAGAGGCTGAGCAGTAGAGACCATCTAATGGAGCTCAAATAAACACCAGCTTCCTGACAGCTGGCTTCTGAGTGAATTTATTATTGAATTATACTCCTGCGTTTCAGAACAAGCTGAGCTGACAGGCTACCCCATCAGTTTAAGGAGAGGGGGGCAGGGAGAAAGACAATGATGAATTACCCTGACGGAAGATGGAAGAAGGGAAGGATCCTGCTTCCTCCAAAATGCCAGCCATTATATATTATTCATGTTGGTTTTTAAAAAATCCCTCCCCACGTTGAAATGAATGTTTATGATGATAAAGCAACTAGGTGAATTTAATTCAGGATGCAGGCAGCAACTTCTCACATCATCCTGATGAGCAGCTAACAACTCCTCCTCTGCCACTTGATCATCCCTTTATTGATTTCAAAACCGAATTACAATCTCTGTTTGCTTGGTAGCTTGAGCCGGCTCCTAGCTGTCCATCACAGGAGGCATTAGCAGAGGATGCTGTGCTTAAGCGAGAACCACTCGGGGTCTTTGTGGGGAGGGACTGCATTCAAGTCTTCGGGCAAATGAGAGCAAACGACCTTGGGCGAGCAAGGCTCCATTTCCTCATCTGTAACGTGGGGCTACCAATTCCCACCGTGCAGGTTGTTTGGAAGATTAAATGAGTTAAAACACCTGAAAGCCTGATGGCCGGCATGTAGCACACATTCAGTAATGACACCTAACGTTTACCAAGAATGTTCTGTGTGTCAGCATTGTTGGAAATGGTGTGTACATTTCCTAAGTAGTAACACCTTTACATCTCCCCCCAAACCAGATGACATAGGGACTTCATCAGCCTTCTTTTACAGATGGGAAACGGAGGCACAGAGAATTGAGCGACCTCGCCAAAGACACAGGGCTCGTAAGTGGCAGGGCCAGCAGGAAGCCAAGCCGAATGCCTCTGGAGCCTACGTGCTGAGCCTCCGTTCCCTGCCTGGTCCTTTATATTGCCATCTCGGCATCTTCAGTTCGGAAATCCGTACAGCATGATTCTGCTACAACTCTACAACCCCGGCTTGCCCTGACTTTCTATCTAATACTATACAGCGTGGTGTAAAGAGGATGTGCAAGAAGTCTGTGTGCTTCAGAGCACCAGCCTCAGAGGCAGGTAGCCTGGGCTTGCATCCCAGTCCCACCCTTTGCTAGCTGTTATGACCTTGAACAAGCCTCACTCTATGCCTCACTTTCTCCATCTGTCATATGAGGATAATAACCCATACCTCATGGGGATGTCTGAGGATTAAATGAGATGTAAAACACTTATGTGTCAGGGCAGTACGCATTCAATAAGTGTTAGTGGCCCTTGTCCACTAATAGCAAGAGTTAGCATCAGCGTTAGCAAGGACATTAGTATCTGTATGGGTTTTAGTGTCGCTGTGAAAACTGGGAGAAAAATGAGGATCTGAGCCAGAAGCCTATTAGTGTAGTTATAGAATTGTTGCAAATGCCATAGCACCATGGCAGGTAGAGGTGAATGGACCTTGAGATCATCAGGTAGAAGAGGAAACTTTGAGGTCAGAGAAAGCTCTTGGCTCAGCAGGGTAGGAACAGGGCTCTCCTGAGTCCTAAGTGAGGGCTCTCTCAAGCAGTAATTCTAGTGTTTATAAATTTCGAGCAACAAGAAGTAAAAATATTGGAAAGCCATCCATCACATTACTAAGACTGGCCTCAATGGAGTTCTTAGGGTCAGGACTTATCAAATACCTCTGCAGTGAGTCTAACCAGCCCTCCAGTCTGATCCTGGAGGCATCAAAAGTTGGCTACAAGTGAGCCCCGCAGTGCTGGGCTGTGATGGGCTGTGATGTGGACAGAAGCTGCTACCTCAGGACAGTGTTCTGGCAGAAGAGAGAGCTGTGCCCACCTGCCTCCCCTGCCTCTGCCTTCCCCTCCCCCGCCTCTGCCTCCCTCTTCCCCTCCCACCCCGGCAGGACCCCGCACATCCAACCTGTAGGCCTCTAGCACCAACCCCAATCCAAAGAGAAGGCGTAGAGCAGCCCCAGCTGCTCAGTCTCAGGTCCTTCAAATGCTCTGCTCTCTGACCATTGGCTTACCAGCTCTGCGATGCGGGTTTCTGCCCTGGCCCAGAATCCTAACCTCACTTTCTGTGCCCCAGTTCCTGAGACGAGCAACCCAGGACCCCTGCCACCCAAGGACTCAAGTCTTTCCTTCTCTTGCCAGGCTCCTACCCTTGCCACATCTGGTCCTGGAGCTCCATCACTGCTCTGCTCAGGAACTTGGGCATTATTGCCTGGTAACACACAGGACATCCACATCCAGCCACCCCTGGGAGCCACCTCATCATGGCTATGCCCCTGTCAGATCCTCCTCCCCTGTCCCTTGAATGACTGTTGACTTTAAACACCACCTGTCAATTGCTCTATGCCTCAGACTCAGTCTGCTGAGTGGATTTTCTGCATGCCCCTTTCTGCATCTCTGCCCAGCATTGTCCCCAACCTAGGAAGTGAGTCTAATTGTGATCCATTCCTATCTCCCCTTTCGGAGTGAAACAACAGAAGTCTCCCTTTTCCAGGAGAAAGCAGAACCCGTCCTGTGCTCTGACAGGAAGACAGGACACACAGTCCCTGAATGGACTTGTACACCGAGAGACTATATGTGGAGTCACACTTTAGCAGAGGTGCCTCAAGTTTTTCTAACAGCACAAAGCATCTCCTGAGAATTCTTAGAAGCAGGCCTCTTGATTCGAAGCACAGAGAACAGCCTTTTGGGACATGTCTCATACCTTCCATGTCCCTGTCCCCACTCTTTCTAAGCAACATTCCAGGCAGGAGACTTGCTCCTCCAAAATGATCTCCACTGGCCAGCCTCTGTCAGGACTGTTTCTCCTTTGCCACAGCCAATGGATTCGTTTCTGTGACATAGAGTGTTATGAATAGTCAAGGGCTCTGTTCTCGTGTGCACCTCTGTCAGCCAGCAGAATATTCCAGAGGGCTCCTGTGGGAGATGACTCAGCCCAAAGCATCAGCATTCAGCAGTCAGGTTGCCTACAGGCTTGGGTGATCTGAGCTGCAGCCTGAAAGCTCATGCTCCCTGAGAATCTGAAGGACTCAACAGCCGCATGAAGCCAGGAGGTCACAGAATGGTGGCTTCTGGGCTCTGCAGGAGGCACAGCCTGGGGGCTTAGGAGACACTAACAGTTGCCAGACCATCTTGTCACTAGATGCCCCCAGGTGGTGTCAGGGTACTATAGCAGACCTGTCAATGTCCCAGCCTTGATGTCTGATAGAGAGGATCCCTGCCCAGCTCCAGACATCACATACCTCACCTATAAATGAGGGGCTTGGATTCAGTCCCCGCAAGGAACTTTCTTAGCTGAAAAATTAAATTTCTGTTAATCTGAAGAAGATTGTGGATTTCTCCTGCTATCTCCCTAGACATATACAAAATAGTCTGAGAGAAGAAGCTTTTTCTGAATGAACTGGAGTACTTCCCTGTGATGTTTATTCCATATACCCAGCAGGTGATCTGGAAGCCTGTGGTAGAGTCTGAACTGAACCCAATTCCAAATGGAAGAACAAAAATCAGGGTACATGGGCAGAGCCTGGTGCTCGATTCTAGCTGTGGGAAAGTTTGTAGGTCATGCTGGCATGACCTGGGAGGCAGCATCCCTTTTTATCCCATACTTGTTATACTTCCAGATATGATGATTTTTTTTTAAATGATGATATCCATTCCAGAATCTGAGTTCCTCAGACACGGAGATTGTGTCTCATTTATTGTTAGTTATTCAACTGCTTAGAATACGATAGGAAATAAAACAGAAACTACAGGCACTGCCCTCCTGCAGTTTCCATAAGTAAATAAGAAAATGGATAAATAAATACTACCCAGCACTGTGTCCATCTAGTACATAGCAAGTGCTCAATTAAAGATCCAATAACTGAACCCTATTTTTATTTACCAGACCTCTGTCTGAGTTTCTCTTCCCTCAACCCGTATCTATCCTTTCCTTTGGGCTAATTGAAATAACTATACTCATTTTTTTTTTGCCTTCATCATTTTCTTTCATTCATTCGTGTGATATTCATTTATTTCTTTCCTCAACATTTACTGAATGAATCCTATACACCTAGTCCTGTGCTGGGCACTGGACTTAAAAGGTGGGAAGAACATGGTTGTTACCCTCAAAGAACTGGCAATCTAGAAAAGAAGATGAGATGTTTGAACTAGCGAATACACTTTAGTGGGATGAATACATTGTGTTTTGTTCACTAAAGCAGGGAGTGCCTTCTTTGTACTGGGGAAATAAGGAAGAGCTTCACTGAAAAGCAGACCTTCAAGGAGAGGTTAGTAAGAATGAGAAAGACATTTGAGGCAGATGAAGTAGCATAGACAAAGGCAGAGAGGCATGGAAATGCATGCCAGGACGACGATATGAGACGTAAATTTCACATGGCAGCAACACAGGATATGAGAATGGCAAAACGGGACGTAGCCTGCAGAGGCCAGCAGGGGCCAGATCCTGAAGGATCTTAAATGCCAAGCTGAAGACTATGGGCTTTGTCTGGAGACAGTGGGATACTGCGGAAAATGACTTGTATAGCACAGAGTTTCTGGTGCTATGGTAAAAGAACAGTGATAAAGTTTGGACAGTTGGGGAGCTCAGATCTACACGGTGCCTGAAGAGAAGATCGAGTCCAATCCCCTGCCCTCCCAATAAGTCAGGAACATCAAAAGTTAAGTGATTAGATCAAGTTCTATCATTGTTGGCCTAAGGTCAGTGAAAGAAACCTAGGAAGAGCTTTGAAATAAGTGAAAAAGAATGAAGCACAACTAGAAGGTAACTTTTGAATATAATAATCGATAGCATATTGAAGATTATTTCATTAATAGAAATCACAAACACACACCACTGTAACTCTAGCACAGTACCGTGGTCCCGAGATGGGTGCCCAATGTGGTCCATGAGGTACAGGGAGAAAATTAGAGTGTCTACCTGTATTGACTTTTTACCTTAAAAAGTCATGTTTTAGTCAATGTTTTAGTCATATAGGACACTAGGTTTTCACTCATTTGCTCCCTTGGTCCCAATGTTAGTTGGTAACAAGGTGTTCTTAGAGAGACAGTGAACCTGTGCTGGTTGATTCTGGTGTATTACAACATGACTGCAGTGTGTGTGTGTGTGTGTGTGTGTGTGTGTGTGTGTGTAAAATCTAGTTTCAAATAAACCTATGCATCAAATGGTCCGGTGCCATAGAAAGATCCTTGTAGAGTAGCTGCAGATCAAGGACAATACAGTGTGAGTGCAAGCAAACAAACAAAACAAAACAAAAATGGCAGAGCTGGTACTTCTAGTATAGTCTTCTCAACTCCGCTATCAAGTGAAAACCAATAAGGTTCATTTTCATCAGATCAAACAGACAGGTAACCAAGATTCAAAGTTTTCAAGAATCTAAAAAATGTTAATCCAAAGACTCAGCATTATCAAGAAGACTATTTGAAATACAGGCATGCCTCAGAGACATTACAGGTTCCATTCCAGATCACTGTAGTAAAGCAAATAGTGCGATAAAGGAAAGCAAGTGAATTTTTCGTTTCCCAGTGCATATAAAAGTTAGATTTAAATTATATTATAGACTATTAAGTGTGAAATATAATTATCTCTTAAAAACAATGTACATACCTTAATTCAAAAATAACTTCATTGCTAAAGAATTCTAACCATCATCAGAGCTTTCAGTGAATCATAATTTTTTTTTTTTTTTTTTTGCTGATCAAGGGTCTTGCCTTGATGCTGATGGCTGCTGACTGCTCAGGGTGGTGGTTGCTGAAAGTTGGGTGGCCGAGGCAGCTTCTTAAAACAAGTCAACAATGGGGGCGCCTGGGTGGCTCAGTTGGTTGAGCATCTGACTCTTGATTTGGGCTCAGGTCATGATCCCAAGGGTCATGGGATCAAGTCCTGCATCAGGTTCCACACTGGGAGTGGAGCCTACTTAAGATTCTCTCTCCCTCTATCCCTCTCCCGCTTACACTCTGTCTCAAAAATAATAATGCTAATGATGACAAAAATGAAGTTTGCCACATTGATTGACTCTTGCTTGCAAGAACAATTTGTCTGTAACATGCGATGCTGTTTGACAGCATTTTACCCACAATAGAACTTCTTTCAAAACTGGAGTCCATCCTCTCACACCTGCCACCGCTTTACAAACTAAGTTTATGTTGTATTGTAAATCCTTTGTGTCAGTTCAGCAATCTTCACAGCATCTTCACCAGGAGTAGATCCCATCTCAAGAAAACACTTCCTTTGCTCATCCATGAGAAGCCACTCCTCATCTGGTCAAGTTTTATTATGAGATTTGCCCTAATTCAGCTATGTCTTCAGGCTCCGCCTATAATTCTAGTTCTCTTGGTCTTTCTACCACATCTTCAGTTACTTCCTCCACTGAGGTCTTGAACCCCTCAAAGTCACCCGTGAGGGTTAGAGTCCACTTCTTCCAAATTCCTATTCATGTTGATATTTTGACCTCATAAATCACAAATGTTCTTCAAGGCATCTAGAATGGTGAATCCTTTCCAGAAGGCTTTCAATTTACTTTGTCCAGACCCACTAGAGGAATTTCTATCTATGGCAGCTATAGCCTTATGATATGTATTTCTTAAAATAATAAGACTTGAAGATCAAAATGACTCCTTGATCCACGGGCTGCAGGATGGATGTTGCGTTAGCGGGCATGAAAACAACATTCATCTCGTACATCTCCATCAACGCTCTCAGGTGACCAGATGCATTGTCAGTGAACAGAAATATTTTGAAAGGAATCTGTTTTTCTGGGCAGTAGGTCCAAACAGGAGGGTTTAAAATATTCAATAACCATGTTTTAAACAGAGTGCTGTCTTCCAGGCTTTGATGTCCCATTTATAGAGCACAGGCAGAGGAGATTCTTAAGGGCCCTAGGATTCTCAGAGTGGTAAGTCAGCATCGGTTTCAACTTCAAGCCACCAGCTGCATTAGCCCCTAACAAGAGAATCAGCCTGTTCTTTGAAGCTTTGAAGCCAGGCGCTGACTTCTCCACTCCAGCTATGGAAGTCCTAGATGGCATCTTCTTTCAGTAGACGGCTGTTTCATCTCCATTGAAAATCTGTTGAGTGTAGCCACCTTCATGAGTTATCCTAGCCAGATCTGGATAACTTGCTGCAGCTTCTCCATCAGCACTTACTGCCTCGCCTTGCACTTTCGTGTTACAGAGACAGCTTCTTTCCCTAAATCTCATGAACCAATCCCTGCCAGCTTCCACCTTTTCTTCTGCAGCTTCTGCACCCTCTCTCAGCCTTCAGAGAATTGAAGAGAGTTAGAGCCTTGCTCTGGAGGATTTGGCTTTGGCTCAAGAGACTGTTGTAGCTGGTTTGATCTTCTATCCAGACTACTCACACTTTCTCCATACCAGCAATAAGGCTGTTTTGTTTTCTTATCATCGTGTGTTCCCTGGAGGAGCACTTTTAATTTCCTTCATGAACTTTTCCTTTGCATTCACAACTTGGCTAACTATTGCATGAGTCCTAGCTCTCAGCCTACCTCAGCTTTTGTAGCGTGCCTTCCTTACTAAGCTTAATCATTTCTAGTTTTTGGTTTAAAATGCTGGAACACCTAGGAGCCATTTTATGGTTATTAACTGGCCTAATTCCAACATTGTCGTGTCTCAGTGAATAGAGAAGTCTGAGTAAAGGGAGAAAGACAGGAGAGCAGCTCAGGAGAAAGACAGGAACAGTCAGAACATACCCAACATTTATCCATTAAGCTCACCATCTTACATGGGCATGGTTCATGGTGCCCCGAAACAATTATAGTAGTAATATCAAAGTTCACTGATCACAGATCACTATAACAAATAAGATAATAATGGAAAAGTTCGACATGTTGCAAGAATTACCAAAATGTGACACAGAGACATGAAGTAAACACATGCTGTTGGAAAAATGGCACCAATAAACTTGCTTGTTACAAGGTTGCCACAAACCTTCACTTTGTAAAAATGCAGCATCCGTGAAGCACAATGAAAGGAAGTGTGCCTGTGTGCATTTTTATCCATTAAACCTTGCACTAACTGCATATGATTAGTATTAGCTAATGACGGCTGCACATGTGTATAATTTATTAATAAATATAAAGACATCCAAAAAGCCTGCTCAAAAATGTTTACAAAAAAGGTGTATACTCAAAAAGAGCCTTAAGAACCCTTCTCTGGTGATGTGAACTCTGATTTTTTGAGGCAGCTAAAACAAATTGAGATTCTCGATTACTTGGGTGTGTATGTATGCCAGATGGTAAGTAGTTTGAGAGGTGAAGTGACTTTCCCAGAGTTCTCATGGATAATGAATGATGAGTCCTTAGACTTTCTTTTCTCACCTTCCCAGTGAGAAGTTTAAAAGTTTAGGAGGAAGGTCTCTTCTAACACATTATGACCAGTGGGTTCCCAAGAATTTGTTTATAGGTGGAAGATGTCAGGCTAGAAAAGCTAGTGAAGGAAACTGAGGCAGAGCCCTGCGATGGAAAGGCAGAAAGAGAGGCCAGCACAACAGCTAGTGTGTCCAGGCTGGAAGGAGGGTCTTGGAGGCTACAGTGTGGATAAGGTCAGGCTTGGACAGAAACCCCCTTGCTGGGGTGGTTTGACAGCCCCATGAAGTGGGTTTCTCATTTGGGCCCAAGTAAGGTTCTTACAAGATGTTGAATAAAGTCTAGGAGATGCTGGGAAGATCGCCAGTCAATCAGCAAGAGCTAGCAGACAACAGTTTAAGGGTTCTTACAGGTCAGGCATATAAATCTGTCTAAAGTATGTAATACAGAGGAGTGATTTTCATAAACGAGTGGCACAGGGTATCAAATACTTTAAATCAGAGAAGAGCTAAAGTTACCTTTTGCCACCTAGATCCCAAGTGATTGTTCCGTTCTCCTGAATACCAGTTTCCTTAGCTGTTCTCATTTAATAACTAAAAGTTAAAGCTGCAGGTTTTCTCCCTTCATCTTCCTTTATCTGCATGCATAATAGGCATTGAATAACAAATCTGACTCAATTTCCGGCATTCGTTTTTTGTGTTCCTTTTTTTTTTTAAGTTTTCGAAAAAGAGGTACAGATAGGAGGCTATAGATTCAAGGTAGAAAGACTGCAAGCTGAGATGGCGTGGATCCTCCAGGGGAAGGAACCCAGCCTTGGGATGCAGTTTGGGCTGATCAACTAAAAAGGCCCAGCCCCTCCAGCCCTCGGTTCCTTGGCCATATCCCCATCAAGGTCAAGTAGCTCTGAGTTCTCAGGCGTCACCCCCACCCCCTTCAGTGACAGAAACACATCAGTTCTTTATTCGTTCAATGAATAATTTATCAAGAGCTTACTCTGTGCTATGCATTCAGTTTCCAGGGCAAATACCAGTTTTAGTGGAGGCTCTCTTTTGCCCACTTAGACATGAACATCAGTTATGCCCAATGCTAAGAATATAGCGGTGAAGGAGATGTGGCCCCTGTCTTCAAGGAGCTCATGGGTCTGCCTGGGAGGAAGATTGCCCCAGTGGTTTTACGGAAGTAGGCCAGAGGGGTGGGAGTGTGGGGTACCACTCGATGAATGCAGGTGGGTTTCAGGTGAACAGGATAGGTAGAAGTTTCCATAGAGAGCGAACAGTTCGGAGGTAAGTATCAGGATTGTATGAACTCCATGAAGATTCTAAAGCTAGGGATGATAGGGCTACTTGAGCTAGAATGGGTAGCACTATATTAATACCATTATACATATTTTTTAAAGATAATTTATTGTCAACTTAGCTAGCATAGAGGGTAGACAGTGTGCTCTTGACTTCAGGGGTAGTAGATTCCCGTGATTTTCGCTTACATACAACACCCAGTGCCTATCCCAAGTGCCCTCCTCAATGCCTATCACCCATTTTCCCCTCTCCTCCACACCCTCCCCCCATCAACACTCACTTTGTTCTCTGTATTTAAGAGTCTCTTATGGCCTGCCTCCCTCTCTGCTTGAAACTACTTTTTCCCCTTCCCTTCCTCCATGGTCTCTGTTAAGTTTCTCATTCTTAAACATGCATTGGATTCTATTTGACATCAGGATGGGAAAAACTTCAGCTACATGGGCCGCTGAGAATGGAGGTCCAGAGAGGTCAGATGATTCTCCAAAGTCCTATAGTTAGTTACCAGAGTCAGAAGTAGGAACCGACTCCCTGCCCAGGGCGCTTCCCAGCCCATCCCCTACCCCCCCCCCTTGACTGACAGTTGAGGTTAGCTTCTTATTTGCTTGATTTTGTTTCGAGGTGTTTCTGTCTCTCCAACAGTTTCCCCTCTTGACTCCCAACCTGGCCGCTGTACTCAGGAAGCAGTCAGGCAGATCTTCCTCCTCACTGGTGTCAGCAAGGGCACCTCAGTCAGGCCCTGAGCGTGATTGGACTAATGCCAGCTCATTTGATGCGCACCCCCACCCCCTTGGCCTGGCACGAGCGCTCCTTCCTGGCAGAGTTCACTCAACCTAATTGCCTGTTTTGTGCCCCAGCTGCCTGACATATGCCAAACCCATGTGTTGATTCACTTATGTCAGAGACAGCTACACTCAAGCATTTCAGGTTGGCTCTGGTGAGCTCCAGCAAGCAACCGGGGATAGTAATTCCCGCATTTAAAACCCCCTCATCTAACACAGTACACAGTGCCTAGCTTATTAAGCAGGTGCCCCGGTTTTTTAATTAGAGTGAATTTTAGTGGCTGCAGGTACCTAAAATAGTAGTAAGAGTAAAGATCTGGAAGTCAGAAGTCCTAGCTTTGAGTGTCCACTCAGCCAGTTTTTTGCTCTATGACCTTGAGCAAGTCATTCCTTTCTGAGCTTCAAGTACTTGATCATTTCTCCCCTAATAGACACTCAGGGAGCAATGTCCGTGCTTGCCCTAGCCCCAGGGGATGTGGTCAGAGCCCTCCTCTGACTAGCATGCAAGCATGTAAGACAGCTATGTAAATGTGAATGATAGAATTCTGTGACTGTCACGGTCATGGAGAGATCCTTGGAAGTATCTAGGGGAGCCTGGAGGAAGAGGTGATTAGTTGTGCCAGGAAGACTTGGTATCAACCTCACTGAGGTGATGACAGCTTAGACGGGACCCTGAGGACAAGGAGAAAATAATACCCCAAAACTCGGTTATGCCCAGATAGTGACCAAAGGAAAGCAAAACCTGTCAAATATAGGACTGGTGAGAGGAGGGTCATATGAAGCAGCCGGAAAGCCAAGTTTGTGATAACACTTTGCACCCCATGTTACTGACTTCTTGCCAAGGTGTGGTCTTCCGTTGTAGAATTTCACGGTCCGAGCATTAACTAGTTGTCAGCCACATTGACCCTTAGTGTGGGGTCTGTTCCCATGGCATACAGAAGCCGAGGGCTCATGCCCACTTACGAGAACTGATTGTTAAATGTTCAGGAATTTTGCAGGCTAGTTTTTGAACACTACTCTTATGAAAAAATAAAGTGTGTGAAATTAAAATTAAATAAATTTTATTAAAAACAAAGATAATCAACACTCATCACTTCCTAATTATTTTACTATATTCCACTATTCTCGTTCTCCTAAGTTTATTAGGACTCTTGTGTCTTGTGGAGGAAGGACTTGGTAATAGGGTCCTACTGTGCATCTCTTCCCAAGTCTGGGTTCAGTGACATCTCATTAATAGCATGAAATCGGCCAGGGTGGAAGTATTTACACCACAGAAATAGGCAAACGCTACCAATGAAAGCTATTTTTCTTTTGAAAGCCAAGTATTAAATGTTTACCAGTATACCACGGGTGGTATCCATTCAATAAATGGGATGAAGGAAGAAAGCATTTGGAAGCCCAGGACGCACATCTTTTCACACCTCCCTGGACAAAAAAAAAAAAAAAAAAAACACAGCATGAGACACATTTCAGAGGCCTCCACGGAGCCGACTTCCCCCATCTCCTTTGTCCCAGAGAGGCCTTCGTGTTAAATTGGTTTTCTTGACAACTGAAAATCATGGTTAAACAGGAGGAGGATGGAAGTGTTTTTCTCCAGGACCTAATTCCTGAGCCAAATGCCTGTTTTGGCAAAAGGCCTCTGTGGTGTACAGGGGTACAGGGAGTCAACTTAATCTTCTCCAGAACCCAAGCAACCCACGGGACCCTGGGCTAAAATTACATCTGCTCTGGCTGGCCAAAGTGAAGGCTACGTGATAGCCAAACGGTGCTGATTTAACATTTCCCAATGATCAGGAAACCTCCAAAGAGAGATCAGTCAGAGGAGGCTGGCCCGCATGTGTATGAGGGGCAGCAGCCAGGGCAGCCCCCAAAAGGAAACCATCCCCGGAGGGCTAGTTGCCATCCAAGCAGAATCTGAAGGCACATATGTCAGGACAAGGCTGGACAGTCGCCAGCACCAGGATGAGATCTGTTAGTAATTCTTTGGAAGGACAAAGTTCCAGCAATAAGAAATTCAATTTTCCTCCATTAAAGAAGGCATCTCTCAGTACCAGCTGAATACAATTGATGGAATAAATCTTTCCCATTAGTGGAGAGATAATTTCACATAAATGTATTGGGAGACCTTCAGAGCAGGACTGAGAGTCTTTGCTGAGCCTCACCGCTTAACTTGTTTGTCGTGTAATTGCATTTAGACCAAGGGCCTCGGAAGGAAACCGCTGACTGAATTAGCATTAACCAGATTGGGTGTAGTGAGGTGAGGTGAGGTGAGGTGAGGTGGGGTGGGGTGGGGTGGGGTGGGGTGGACGGGGTGGGGGAGGGGAGCTTGATGCATTGTGGGTAGTTGTTCTTGCCTTCTGAAAGGACAAGCTGACACTAGTGAGACCAGCTGCTTACAAGCCTGGTGTTAATTGCTTTTCTCATCAAACAGAGAAAAGTTTATCACTCTAGGAAGGTAGAGATGTAAGTACCCAATGAGGCAGAGGCTGTTTGAGATCCTTTTTTATGAATGCCCATAGGTCTCATCAGTAGCCCTTCTCCAAGCCAGAAAAAAAAGCCATCTGAACAGAGGCAGATGGAAAAAGTTGTCTGGATACTCACACCTGGATATGCACCTCAGATCTGGCTTGTCAACCAGGGCTGTCTCCCCAGTGCCCTGATGCGTTAGAATGTTGACACCACTGAGCACCTCCTTTTTCTCCCGTTGCCAGTGGTAAACAGAATGATCTAAGTTGGGCCCGGAGCTGTGAGCCCTGCATGTGCGGCTCGGCTCTGCCACTACCCGCTGCGTGACTTGGGGCAAATAACGTAACCTCTGTGGACCCGTTTCCTCTTCTTCCACCAACTCACTGATTTTCCAACAGGCTTTTCTCTGGCCTCTCCAGAGACGTAAGAATCCAGAGTTGCCTTCAGAATCACTCCAAACCTCTTATTTCGTCTAGAGAGATGTGGTTTCTGTTTTCCATGTTGAGGTCCTTATAAAATATCATCTGGTGGGGCGCCTGGGTGGCGCAGTCGGTTAAGCGTCCGACTTCAGCCAGGTCACGATCTCGCGGTCCATGAGTTCGAGCCCCGCGTCGGGCTCTGGGCTGATGGCTCAGAGCCTGGAGCCTGTTTCCGGTTCTGTGTCTCCCTCTCTCTCTGCCCCTCCCCCATTCATGCTCTGTCTCTCTCTGTCCCAAAAATAAATAAACGTTGAAAAAAAAAACTTAAAAAAAAAATATCATCTGGTGAAAAGGTTCCATTTCTGATGTATTTCTGATATATTTGAAAAACCATCATTCTAGATGATCTCTAATTGCCCCACTTATTTACTCAATCCACCATTGTTTTAAACAATGACCTAGTACTTATTAGGCATTTCCAGGCACTACAGAGAGAAGAAAAGGAGTAGTCCTTGACCCTGCCCTCAAGGAGCTCACGATCTAGTGGAGAGGAGGACTGTGTGCAGTGTGGCAGGGTATCTGGGTGTTTGTGTCAGGTTTTGGAAGGAAGTGACTAGTCTAATTAGGGTCATCAAGACAGACTTCAGGGAAGAGGTGTCATTTGAAGCCGAGTCATAAAGGATGAGAGTGTTGGGGGAGGGGTGCTGGAGTGACACTGAGGCAGCTGGGAGAGCACTGCGCGGACACAGAGACTTAGGCAACACGTGCCTGACAAGTTGGGGGGAAACAGATGGTTTGTTGTCTGGGATATAGAGGGTAAGTGGGAGCGGGGATATTGTTGGGAGATGGCGACAGGTTCCAGAAACCACTCCAGGGGGATGCTTAGCATCTGCCCTTCTGCTGTGTCTAAAGCCAGACGAGAGGATGAGAGGATGTACTCTCTATCCTGTTCACTTTCTCAAGAGTATGTCCGCTTCCGCTATTTCCATTAGTGACAATAATAGCCACTGTCATTCATGGAGCTTGCTCTGAAGAAACAGAGTTTCAAAGAGCTGTCACATACTTTTGCAACTTTAGAGAGCTAGAAAGTGGCAGAGTCAAGAGTTGAACCCAAGTCTCATGATTCTGGATTCTCAAGCGTAACTCTGTAACTCGGCTGCTAACTCTGCTGCTGGTGTATCCCTCTTGTATCAGTTTATCCCCTTACTGCATAACATAGAATCCTTAGAAAATGACGTCTAGTAAGGTATCTACAAACATCTCCCAGTTATAACCCTTTAGAGGACACTTTGATGCCTTAAATTGAGTCAATATGAAAAAAAGAATATTACTCCTCTTACTCCTCTTGAGTAAATACAGTGAGCCCCTGGGTGCCCAGATATGTATGAGCGGCCTGCCTTCTGTCTTCTGACCTCCAAGGCTTCCCTGCCATCCAGGGTTCTAAACATGAAAAGTAGATGACGTCATTCTCTCTTCTCTACCCACAGGCATGCGTGTGTCATTCGTGGTCAAGTGATGACATCAGATGGGACCCCACTGGTTGGTGTGAATATCAGCTTCGTCAATAATCCTCTCTTTGGATACACAGTCAGCAGGCAAGATGGCAGGTAGGAGACCTTTTGTAGAGCAGGGTTAGTGAAGGTCGTGTTCTCGTGGTCTTGCCACATAGCTGCTGCTGGAATGGCAATGTGGAAAGAGAATGGGACTTGAATTCAGAGGCCTAGCTCTGCCACTCACTAGCTGTGAGACCTTGCACCTGACTCTGGCCTTAGTCCCTTTGGCTAGAAATTAAGCAATCTCTTCTCATTTGGTTCTCAGAGTAAGCATAGGGTACCTTATACATGTTATCCTGCTCAATGGCTTATAATATAGAGCACTGTCACATGGACCACTTTCCTCAGACCAGACAACTCCAGAAATGTTCGTATTCCTGCTGTGTGCTTTCCATCTACAACTGCCTAGGTCTGTGGAAGCCACTGGGTGATGACAGAACTCTGCCCCTCGGATCCCCACGAGAACAGTCGGTAGAAGGAAATAAAGTTTCTTCAATCACTCTAACTCTCCATTTGCTAGAACAATTAGACAGTTCTCCTCACCTCTCTGGGCCTCAACTTCTTCACTTATGAATGGTCCTAATACTAGCATCTCACAATTTGGTTGTAAGGATGACATTCCATGATGGATGAGGAAGCGCCTTGCACACAGTAGTGGTTTAATAAATCTTAGTTTCCCTTCCCTCCTCTGTTTCATTGCCATATTGCCAGGACCTAGCACACAGTAAGGATGCAGTAAATATTAGCAGTTTATTAAAAGTACAAATTATTAAATGATGAGGAGGTGATGATTGTGGTACAGGCCATTAGGAATATTTTGGAGAAAATGGAAAGAGAAGGAAGAAAGTGGAACAATTTAGGCTGTCGGTGGTGACAGGTCCTCGATTTTTAATAAAATCAGGTGGTGGCAGTCCATCTGGCTAAGTGTGGGCCCATAAGGTTGATTTTCACTCTGTGTTGGAAATTATGCTCCAGCCTGATTGATTTTAGCACCTCTTTAATCCAATATCAGACGTGAACATGTCCCGGCCGAGGTGATAATGAAGTAGAGGCTCATCTGTTTGTAGACATGTGTGCCTCTTAGACAGAGTGGCAAGCTTGGCTTGGGGAGCCCTCTCCCCCCTCCTCTCCCTGTGAATGGGAAGGGGCCCAGCTAGAAGGGGCTGGCGGCCAGTGCCAGGAGTAATCTGGCCGGCCCAGACCACTGTCCCCTGCCCCACACACCCTCCAGCCCAGGAAGCACGTCAGTGCAGATGTTCAGTACAGCATGGGGGAATATATCTTTCTCATGCTCTGTCTTCACTGCCTTCCAGCTTGGGGCTGCCTGCTAGATGGAAGTGGCAGATGTGAGCATTCTAGGCCACAGGTATTGTGGCTACATCATTACCTGCTGTGAAACAGTCATCAAGAAGGAGCCGTGAGGACTGCTCTTTTTTTGTCACGAAAGGTGTCCGTCACTCACATGAAATGGCAAATCGTCAGTCCTTTGCCTTGCTGTACTTGGTCAGAGTGGGTCCGTAAAACACTCCGGAGTCATGTAGGTTTGGTGGCCCTTGAGAAGAGCCCACTCCTTCACCTCCAGGCTTTGATTCCCCCTGTGTGTACTGCCCCTGTGATTTCCGTGGCCCCTTGACAGCATGGGGAGCCTGAGAGGCAATTGTCAGCCACACTTCCTGCATCAGTTTACTAAATCACATAGTAGGAACCAGAGTTGCAGACAGCTTGAGTTTCAAAGCAATTCTTAACCAGTGCTTTATGGGGCTTGAGTTTCCCTCCCAACTAGACACTGCATAATGGATAGGAGAGCCATTACTTACTCTCCAGGTGCCTGCAGATCCCCGTTTGTTATGTACGAATCTTGCCCATTTCCTTTCAGCTTCCCTTTCTTTCACCCTCTTTATCTCTCACACCCTGGGAGAACCCGTAAGGCCCGAGACATAGCCTGAATGTCACAGCGAGACATAGCCTGAATGTCACAGCGTATACAAGTCTGTGGACCAAGTCTAACTCAGCTCTCTATCCCTCACTTCCCAGGCAGGCACTGGGCTGCCCACTCTCGCCCGGGTCCCCGGTCCCTTTCACATACCCACCACACTGAAATACCAGACGTCAAGACTTAACTAGAGCCAAAGGGATCGATAAAAAGATGGAAAATAGAAGCCATGAAGAAAAATTTGTAAAGAATAGCAGACAAAAGGGGCGCCTGGGTGGCGCAGTCGGTTAAGCGTCCGACTTCAGCCAGGTCACGATCTCGCGGTCCGTGAGTTCGAGCCCCGCGTCAGGCTCTGGGCTGATGGCTCAGAGCCTGGAGCCTGTTTCCGATTCTGTGTCTCCCTCTCCCTCTGCCCCTCCCCCGCTCATGCTCTGTCTCTCTCTGTCCCAAAAATAAATAAACGTTGAAAAAAAAAAATTTAAAAAAAAAAAAAAAAGAATAGCAGACAAAAGAAGCAGTCCAGGCTCGCTGAATTGAAAAAATGGGGGAATACAGAGCATGATGCCCTGGGAGTGGGGCTCTGGGCTTTTCCCATTCCTTATCCCATCTGTCTAATTAATAACTGCCAAGTGGTTATGATCATCATTTTACATGAGGAGATTGAGGCTCAGACAGGTGACAGAAGTCACCTATGGAGTGAATAGCAGTGCTTAGACAGGCCCTGAGCTGTTTGGGCTTCGCCTGAGATCCATGCCTTCCTTTTGTGGTCAGACTCACATCCATATCCACAACAAGGTTTCCCTCCAGATGAACAGGCCCAGTTCTTGGCAAGATCCAGTCACACCCAGCTCTTGGCAGGGCCAGCTGCCCCTAGCCCACTCACCACCTTGAGAATATGTCTTTTCCGGTTTGTCTTCGCTTCCTCCCCACGCTCATGCTCTCGTGAAAGGAGCTCGTGAGCCGGGCCAAAGTTCTGTTTGATGGTTACAAATGTTCTGTCAAAGTACAGATGCTCTTCAGGTCTATGACAGGAAAGTCATTCTCTGGGTATTTCCCCAAACCATGGATATTCTCTTAGAGAGCCAAAACCTAAACTCTTGGTTCAGAACAAACTCCGTCACTGTTTATTGAAGATGGCACTGTCCTACTTCTGCTACCCAAGTATGGGCCTAGAAAGGGTTGAGTGAGGAGCAGGCAGAGTGGGTGAAAGTTTCAGCAAAGGACAAGAGAGTCAGGCTCCGGAGCCTAGAATCCTGAATCTGGGGGCATCGTCTGTCAGGAACAGGATTTGGCACTAGGTCAGGGCAGTTCATCGTAAAATCCCTGGGAGAGGGAAGAGCAAGCCAGAGCAGAGAGCCCAAACCTACATAAAGGTGAGGTCCTGTGTTAGAGTCTCTATAACCAACTGCACAGGTGAATGCTGGGTTGGTCTGTAACAACAACCCAAGTAGGAAGGAGCCTAGGGTGTTCAGTTCAGAAGAAACTGACAGCGTCATTCACACAGTCCTTCTGTAAACTATAAGCGACAAGCGCTGGGCTAGGTTCTGGAAAGAATGAGGAGTCATGCACCTGGGCCAAGCAATAAACATGTGACTCCTGGGCAGTGTGTGGTGGGCCAAGAGGAGGAGGGCACGTGGTGCCCTGAGAGGGAGGGAGCTAGAATTCTGACCAAGTAAGGAGTTTGCAGGAGCTCTCCAACCACAAGAACAAGATGAGGACAGGCCTTGAGAATGCATCCTCAGGTAGTGGCTAAAAGACTCTGTCCAGAGACATCACAGCCAAGAGGTGGCAGGTGGACCGGGCCACTGTTTCTAAGTCCTGAAGGACTGTCAAAGGCAGAAGGAGTCACCCCAACAGGTAGAACAAGGCCCAGTGGCTAAGTAGCTATAAGAAGAGGGACCCAGGCTCAATTCCGAAAATAACAAGTCCTAACAGAACTAACGGAAGATGGGACAGTCCTTCTGTGGATATAGCAAACTCCTCATCACAGGGAACCAAATGGTCCCTTGCTGGTGATTCCGTAGAAGAAAAGCATCAGACTGGGAGAGGGCTGTGAACAGTGGCCGGATGGCCACCGGCTCTCCCGGACACCACAGAGACCTCACGGCAGCAGGGAGTCTGGGCCTAGTCTTCGGCTTCCCTTTTCCACCTCACGCATACTGTCAGTTGTGCCTTTTTGTCATTCCAAAGGCCTGCATTGAGTAATCTATCATAATCAGAGCTAAAATTGCCGTAGGATCATAGGATCTTAGTGACTTAAGAATAATCCCTTTGAAATTTAAGAAACAAAACAAATGAACAAACAAAGAAAGAGGCAAAGAAATTTAAAAAAAAAGAAAAGAAAAAGAAAACAGACTCTTAAATACAGAGAACAAACTGGTAGTTGCCCGGAAGGGAGGTGGGAGAGGGGATGGGTGAAATAAAGTGGGTCAAGAGCACATTTATCTTGGTGAGCTCTGAGAAACGTATAGAATTGTGGAAGCATTATATGGTATACCGGAAGTGAATATAACACTGTATATTAATTATACTTGAATAAAAAATCCATTTGAACCTTTTCATTTTATATATTGAGAAAATTGAGGGTCAGAGAGGCTGAGTGATGTGCTCGAGATCGCAGAGTAGTTCATGGCAGAGGCAGGACTAGGCTTAGGGCTCCTAATACCAGGGCAGGACTTGTTCCACTTTATTCTGCTGACTTTTCACTGAGCTTCAGCTCTAAGGGTCCCTAGGTACCAGAACCACCATAGCAGAAGCTCATCAGCTGTCCTGTGTCCCGGCAAATGGCTCTCCATAGCAGTGATTATTAATGTTGGTTTTGGTAAAATCTCTGTAATGAACCATTTCCCCCAAAACCCATGCTTTATGGAATCTCTGTTACTGTTTGTGGTTATAGTGAAGTCTTTAGGTTTTAGGGTCTCCTCAACAAGTGCTCAGACCTTTTGGTGTAATTTTTGTCTCCTTTATGTCTCTCTTTGCCCCACCCCCACCCATTATCCTCTTCCTCCTCATCTGTTTCCTGCTTTTCCTGCTCCCCCTTTTTCCACCCCTCCCCCTCTCAAACAGCTTTGACTTGGTCACAAATGGCGGCATCTCTATCATCCTCCGGTTTGAGCGGGCACCTTTCATCACACAGGAGCACACCCTCTGGCTGCCTTGGGATCGCTTCTTTGTCATGGAAACCATCATCATGCGACATGAGGAGAATGAGATTCCCAGCTGTGACCTGAGCAACTTCGCCCGCCCCAACCCTGTCGTGTCTCCATCCCCGCTGACGTCCTTTGCCAGCTCCTGTGCAGAGAAAGGCCCCATCGTTCCAGAAATTCAGGTACCCAGCTTTCTTAGCCATATTTCTCTGTGCTTTTATTTCACCTGTGGGGTGGAGGAGGATCTCAGAGACAGGGGAAAGGGAGATCTCATCAGCCCACCATGCAGAATCCAGCTGCCAGACCCCACAGCAGCTGTGGCGTGTGATGGTCACCCCTCTTCCGTACTCAAAACACAGGAGCGCTGGAAGCTTCCTGGCACACTCAGGCATATAATAAACTCCCACTCCTTTTCCACTCTGCCATCCAGTTCACTTCCACTTTCCTTTCCCCCCAGCCTCCAATGTCCCCCTCTATCATCATTTCTGTGGAAAATATTTATGATGATAGGTTCTACCAACAGGAGTGGGACAGACAGGCATCATAATAAAGGTTCAGTGAGAAAATATACATGAGGCGCTTTAGCACAAGGTGTAGCACTCAGTAAGCGCTCAATAAATTTTCTCCAGTATTATTCTTATTTAAGATTATTTTACACACACTGTCTTCATGCCAGAGGCATGCTTTGGCTCAAATCTCTACATACAAGTGCTTTACTTAATTATCATTAAAAGGAAGTAATTTGGAAAGATACAGTCTAATCGGATTGAAACAAAGATAGATTCTTGGCCTAACAAAGCTGTGGAGAGTCAGATGTCTTCTGCCATCCCAGCCCAATCTCAGATGGCAGGAACAAAGGCCAAGGGAAGAGAGATGGCAGGGAGAGGTCCCAGGCTCGCTCGCTTGCCCACCAAGAGCTCTGGTCATGTGCATGTTAATAGGTTGCAGGGGCCTGTGGAGCAGGGAGCGTATACGCTTTCGTGTGTATGTTTCATGCCTGGCTGAGCAGTCATATCTGTGTGTGCGTGTGCATGTGCGTGTGTGTGTGTGTGTGTGTGTGTGTGTGTCCTGCTGATGGGCTTCTGGCGCCAGCCCACAAGGACATACAGCCATTTTGAAATTCTCATTGCACCCTCAGGTTGAAAACCTCGCTCCTTTTAGAGATTCGGCGCCGGTCTCCTATCTCAACTACCAGGCTGACCTTTCTTTTGAAATGGTTGTCAGCGGAGACAGAGCTTGCTGGAGAGAAGTAATTTGTTACTCAACCCTGGTTCAGCTCCATCTAGACATTTTCCCAGGAGCAGAGACTTTGGAACAAATGAGGTTAAAGGTCCCACCCTGTTCACAGCGCTCCCTGGGCTGGGTGTCTGCGAGCCCAGCTGGGTCACAAACCTTGCTTATTATCAGATTCATGAAACACATGAAAACAAGCTCCTAGGTTTTCCTGGCCCTATCATTGGCCAGCCTTCGCAAGCACTGGGAGATGTACACTGTAAAAGGTGTGTTGAAGATAAATATTTATGAGAGCGTCAGGATGACACTCGAACCCTGCCTGTGGTTCACCAGGGTATAGAGCCTGCTTTGTCTAGAAGCTGCAAGCTGATTTTTAGGAAGGTTGCTTTGCTTTAGGCCCAGTCCCTAAAATTTTGTGTGCTCAGAACGGGGTAGGGAGAGCTCACCCCCATATGTGATATGAAATGGACAGAAAGGAAAAAGCTTTCTTTGTGAAGGCCCAGTTTCTCCATGAACACCAGAGTAGAATAATCATTGTCCTTTTAATGGATACGTTAGCCTCAATTGATTTAATGTCCCCTTCTTAAAACAGAACCCAGAGCATCAAGCTGATAGAAGTTCTCTGCTTTCGCCATGTGCCTGAGTTTAAAGTTTCCATCTTGGAAATGAGCCCATTACATACAGGAGATAAAGTGCCACCTTCCCCACCATTCTGTTCATCTAGCACAGCATGGGGCACAGAAACTCCATGCCTCCAGTCTGACCCCTTTCTGTGGGTGAGCTGGAGGGAGGCATTGGCCACAGGCCCTTGGCAGGCCGTGCTCTCAACCCTGCATAATTGTTTGGCCAGCCTCTTATGGTCTCTGTTTATTTTCCTGAAGAGGAAAGGTATTTGAGGGTCTTATTTTAGGAAAGTTTTGAGGGAGAAACTGCCCTTGCTGAGGCGGCTGTCCGTATTAGTCTGAAGGAAAGTCTGTCTTCATATTACCCTCAGCTCCCAGCACCAGCACCAACGGCAGCAGCAGCATCCTGTTTACTGAGTACCTGTCATAGGCTGGGCACTTTATATGCGTGACCTCACTCAATCCTCACACTACTCTGGAGAGGAGGCTGACGTTCGGCAGCTTGCACGCGTTTCTCGGAGGGCATAGCTAGTGAACGAGAGGCAACATGATGATAAATATTTTACACACATTATCTCATGTGTTCCTCTCACTAATGCAGCAGGGTGAGCATCGTCATCCGCGTGGAATGGGGCAGGGGTGTACCACGTGGAGCTGGTCCGGAGCCAGGCCTCCTGACTCTTGAATCCCTCCTCTTCCCTCCCGTTTCCCCTTTGCCCCTCTTCCCCTCTTCCTCCTGCTTCTCTTCACACTCTGCCTCCCCCTCTTCTTCCGTCTCTCTTTTCTAGTTCCTGCTCCTCCTCTCCCTCGTCCCCCATCTCTGCTTCCTCCTCTACCTCTTGAACACCCAGAGCACATGGGGCTTGTCAGCCCCCCTCCTCCCACGAGTCCATGACCGTCACTTGCTGTGTAATCTGTCTTCTAGGCTTTGCAGGAGGAAATCGCTATCTCTGGCTGCAAGATGAGGTTGAGCTACCTTAGCAGCCGTACCCCTGGCTACAAATCTGTCCTGAGGATCAGCCTCACCCACCCTACCATCCCCTTCAACCTCATGAAGGTGCACCTCATGGTGGCAGTGGAGGGCCGCCTCTTCAGGAAGTGGTTTGCTGCGGCCCCGGACTTGTCCTATTACTTCATCTGGGACAAGACAGATGTCTACAACCAGAAGGTGTTCGGGCTCTCGGAAGCCTTCGGTAAGATTCTCAGCCCCAGGACTCAAGGCAATCCTCAGAGACACAATGACGCTTGGGGACGTGGGGCTCTTTTTCCACTTGCCGTGTTTCTTCCTCCTCCCTTCCTCTTCTCAGAAATTCCTACGGCTTAGTCGGCCTTCAAGACTTTTTGGTGGCCATCCGTGACCTAAGAGAATGTACTCAAAGACCTGAATGTGGAAAAGCTGATCATTTTTTTTAAAGGGGGTTACAAAAGCAGAAGGGCCCTTGAAAAGTGCTCTGGTGGTACGTGACAGCTAAAAGAGGCTTTGTGCCACGAAGATGCAGCTATGGCCCCCTCACAACCATCTGGCCTGAACTCACCCATGAGAAATGTGGGAGTCTGGGGCTCCTGGGTTTCTTCAGAGTTATTGAGGTGCAGGAGCTAAGATTCTGTCTTCATCAGGAAGGCTTGTTGGCCTTTTTACCTTATTTGCAATCAAAGAGGTTCTGTCGTTGTTGATGCTGTTGTTGTTGTCGTTAAAGTTTTTATTTGTTTTTGAGAGAGAGAAAGGAAGAGAGAGAATCCTAATCAGGTTCCATGCTGTCAGCACAGAGCTCAACGCAGGGCTTGAACTCATGAACCGTGAGATCATGACCTGAGCCGAAATCAAGAGTCAGACACTTAACTGACAGAGCCACCCGGGGCCCCCTTCCTCATTGTTTCTGTCTGTTTTTAAGATGAAGCAGAAGGTGACTGTGGCCTCACCTGGAGTCCCAGCCCCACTCAGACGTCGGGCTTCAGCGGCTGGCTGTGCTCATTCCAGCCTCCGTATATAGCAGAGTCCCAGGAAGGGTTCAGAGCTGGACTGTGAGCAGACCTAACCCCTGCGGGGCTAATCCCCCAAACACGTAGAGTATCAGCCCAGGAAATTCCTTCTCATCTTGAAACCTACTCCAATTTCATTCCCTTATTAGATTGAGCGATGGCAGAATGAGGAAGCAGAGGAGAAATAATGTTGTAAAGAAGAAAGAGAGGAAGGGAGGGAGGGAAGGCAGGCAGTCAATAAGAGAATGTCTGTTGAACACCTGCTCTGAACAGTGTGCTTCCCTGCACGTTAATATCCCACTTAATCCTCACAACCACCCTGTGAGTCAGAAATTGTCCTCGGATTCTGCAAGAGAAAGCCGAGGCCGGGAGAGGTGAGGGGACCTCCCAAGGATGGATGAGACAGGAACGGAGCTGGACTCATCCCAGTCCCTCCCTGTAGTTTTGCATCCCACCCTACCGCACAAGGGCATGCTGGGAGTGAAGATGCCGTCTCTTTCTGTCCACTCTCCCTTCTGTAACTCAAAGTACTTCTGGGGTCTCATAAAAAAAAAAAAAAAGCCTTGCAACCTCTTCAGGTGAAATGGGTATCCTTAGTGTCCACCAGCCAGGGACAAAGGCAGGTGTCTGCATAGTGGGACTTCAAGGGCTGAGGCTCACTTCCCTTAGGTGACCAATAGGAGGCGTAGAGGCTGCTTAAGGGACTCATGGTCACAGAGAAGATGTCCCTGTGAACATTCCCCTCCTGCCATAGATGGCTAACGACTTTTATGGCACCTAAAGAAACTTTGAAGGGACTGTCCACTTGTTAATTCCTGTCCTGAACATGCGGTAGGATATTGACCTCTTGACGGATACTGTCTGCACAGAAAGATGCTTGAAAGAAATGGCATTCCTGTCTCTGCTGGTTCCTTTCCACAGGGCAGGTACAGGGCTTTTTACAAATCCAGTCTCGGGACGGCTGCCATGGTTAGCCTGCATCCCGGTGCCCTCCTGAGGAGGTCTGGATTTATGAAACAGAAATGAAACCAGGGGATTTTCAAGCTTTGAGACTCAAAGCAACTTCCAGCTTTCAAAGTACCCTAAGTGAGCTCTTTTTCCATGTATTCATTATAAACGACCTTGAATTTTTTTCTTTAGTAAAGTAATACCATTATCATTCATAAAAATTTGATGAACAGACAAAAATATAAATAAATTCATACATGTTTCTATAAAACAACTACTTGTTAATATTTATGTTTATTTTCTTTTCTCGTTTATAGTTTGTGTATAGTTTTTTTAAGCCTAGATAGAATACTGTATATACAACTTAGCATTATTCCATAAGCATTTTCCATGACACCCCACTATCTTCATAACCAAATTATCCGGTGGCTGCATAATATTCCTCAAGTGGGTACACTTTGAAGACGTACTTACTTATTTGTTTATAGAGCGTGAGAGCTGCGGAGGGGCAGAGGGAGAGGGAGAGAGAATCCCAACCAGACTCCACACTCAGCATGGAACCCAATGCCAGACTCAGTCTCACGACCATGAGATCATGACCTGAGCCAAAATCAAAAGTCAGATACTTAACCGACTGAGCCATCCAGGGGCCCCATCGAGTGGGTACACTTTGATTTGCTCAACCTGTAACCCCTTTTAAACTTTTAGATTACTTCCAATTTGCACTATTATAAATAGTCCTGCAGTGAAGAGTTTTGTGCCTGAAGTATTTTCCATACTAAAGGATTATTTCCTGGGAATTGATTCTCCTGGGTCCTTTTTAAATTGTTTAGTACTTTTTTTTTTTTTAACTTTTCCTCATAATGCACAATTGCACTATTAAAAAAGGATATTAAGGCTCGGGATTTCTTTTTTTTTTTTTTTAATTTTTTTTTTCAACGTTTATTTATTTTTGGGACAGAGAGAGACAGAGCATGAACGGGGGAGGGGCAGAGAGAGAGGGAGACACAGAATCGGAAACAGGCTCCAGGCTCTGAGCCATCAGCCCAGAGCCCGACGCGGGGCTCGAACTCCCGGACCGCGAGATCGTGACCTGGCTGAAGTCGGACGCTTAACCGACTGCGCCACCCAGGCGCCCCTAGGCTCGGGATTTCTAAGGCACTTAGAAATATGACCTTTTCTCCTTTTCTATGAAAGACAAGCCAGAGCCTTGCGTGCATATCAAAGCCAAAGAAGAGGCTTTACTCACCTGTGCACTTGGCGCTTTTGCTCACCTGTGCGCTTTTGTTTCCTACAGTTTCCGTGGGTTATGAGTATGAATCCTGCCCAGATCTGATCCTCTGGGAAAAAAGAACGGCAGTGCTGCAGGGATATGAAATCGATGCTTCTAAGCTGGGAGGATGGAGCCTAGACAAACATCATGCCCTCAACATCCAAAGTGGTAAGTGCATTAACAGAATTCCAGGAGCCAGGCCATGATGTGGCCCTTGTCTCGTATCCTCTGTGCCCTGCCAGATTTAAAAAAGAAAAAAAAAAATGCACACTTCAAATTACATGGGCTTGTATGTGATCAGTCATCAGAAGGATTAGTCAACAGATATTCCTTGGGAGCCTGCTCTGTGCTTGTCACAACTAGGCAGTGGAGATGCAGAAATGAAAGACCTCAAGAGATGTTATTCTGGTCAGAAGCAAACACTTCCCAGGCAGTCTCCAGGCTGTGCCATGGATGGTGCCATCACACACAAAAGCACAGGACACTGGGGCATGGAGGGCAGCAACTCAGTTTCCCAGTTCAGCACGGTGTCTCTTTGGAGAGAACCTCTGAACTGAGTCTCAAAAGATCCAGAGGATCAGCCCTATATATCAAGTAGGGAGAACATTCTAGGCAGAAGGCACAGTATGTGCCAAGGCACAGAAGTCTGAAAGAAGAGTAATTGGAGAGAAGGTTTCTTATGGTTTGAGCAAAGGATGAGGTGAGGCAAGAGATGAAGCAAAAGCCAGAGCTTGAGCAGCCAGAGCCCAGGGTCAGAAGACTGGGGCTTTGAACTTCATCCAGAAGCCGATGTCAAGCCTCTGAAGGGTTTCAAGCATCCAAGTGACATAATCAGCTCTGTATTTCAGATAGCCCACCTTGACTGTGTTCCAGGATGGGACAACTAAATACGCTCCTGATGTCAGACATCTCCCACCTACTCTGGAGAGGCCCTGGATGCTACTCAAAACCACAACATTGTCTCTAGTATACTTTACATGTTCTTAATATTTGCAGTGAGTTTCTGAATCTATGGATTTTTTTTTCTTTTTTTTTTTTTTTTAATTTTTTTTTTCAACGTTTATTTATTTTTTGGGACAGAGAGAGACAGAGCATGAACGGGGGAGGGGCAGAGAGAGAGGGAGACACAGAATCAGAAACAGGCTCCAGGCTCCGAGCCATCAGCCCAGAGCCTGACACGGGGCTCGAACTCACGGACCGCGAGATCGTGACCTGGCTGAAGTCGGACGCTTAACCGACTGCGCCACCCAGGCGCCCCTATGGATTTTTTTTTCAATCTTACTTTACAGATTCCTGTCATTCAGTAGTAGAATATTGTAGACAGCGAAACTTAAGGCACTTTGCCATTTGGTAATGAAAGGAAGGGCAGAAGGTTTGGAAAAGTACATGCACCCAAACCCACAGCAGACCAAAAATCATAAACTCGTGTCTAAGCGTGTCCAGTGGTCAGAGTCAAAAACTTTGCCCTGCTACTAAAATTGCCAAATAATTTTAATAAAACGATTTGAATAAAAAAAAGGTTTAAGGAAAACTAACCAACTAATTCTAAATTTTATGATAGAAGAAAGATTTGTGAATAGCTGAGACGGCCTTTAAAAGAAAAAGGAAAAAAGAGGCACTGCCAGACGGTTTGGTATCCGTCTTAAAAGAAACCACAGTCTCCAAAACTGTGGTGCTGGTACCCGAGCGGATAAATAGCTTCTATGGAACAGAGCACGGGGTTCAGAAACTGACCTATAAGTGGTCATCAGGAATCATTTTGGCCATGAGTGCCAGCAAAGCCAAAGTAACAGAATTCCAAACAGGCAAAAAGTTTGTTTCTCCCTCACCTGAAAGTCTGGAGGTAGATAACCCAGGGCTGGCTTGGCACACTGCAGGCTCAGGGGCTCAGGCACCTCCCCTCCCACTGCTCCAATCAGGCCTCCATCCCCAAGGTTATGGCTCACGGTGACCGCTGAAGCTCCAGCCTTCATATCCACATCCCATCCAGCAAGAAGGAGGAAAAGGGCTAAGGGCAAGCCCTTTCCATTGCAAGGACACCTCCCAACAGCTGCCCACCCCATTTCTATTTCCATGCCACTGGCTAGAATTTAGTCACCTGCCAAGTGTAGGCGGTTCCAGATAGTCACCTGGACAGCCAAACATCAGGGGTTCTATGGCTACAGAAAAAGGACGGGGGACAGGATGGATACCTGTGGATGACTACGGTTTCTGCTACGCTCCATACACACATAGAAACTGGCACATGACACAGGCAACATCAGATATCGGTGGAGACAGACAGTTATTTTAGAAATCGTATTGGAAAAACTGGCTCAGTGGGTGAAGAAAAATAAAATTAAGTTCACACTACATACAAAATAAACAAGATTGATTGAAGATCTAAATTTAAAAGGTAACACTTTAAAACTAGTAGAAAACACAGAAGAATATCTTTATGATCTCAGAGAAGGATTCCCTAAAACCAAAAAGCACAAACATTAGAGTAGGAAAATGATTTGATTAGACTAGGTAGAAATGAAAGATACCTGTTTAATAAAGGACAGAGCTAATAGGTGACAGCCTGGGAGAAGATTCTTGTGACCATAAACCCAAAACTCATTCAGGCTTCAGTATGGAAGGAGTGAGGTCAGAGGCACAGTCCAGTTTGGAGACTGTGGCAATAATATGGGAGATAAAGGATGATCTGGGCCCAAAATAAACAGTGTGGCTATGGGATGAAGGCTACAAGTCACTGAGGTCAATCCCTTCATTTTGCTGGTGAGGAAATGGAGATCCAAGACCTGTTAAAACAGTAGGAAAGCCAATACGACATCTGGGATCAGCCCATTAGGAGCAACACCAGGTAAAAACCCAGGTGTCTTGAATCTACCCTGGTGAGAAGAGACTGAACTTCACTCATGCATTTCTCTAAACATTGATTGAGATCTACTCTGTGTCAGGTTCTGCGATAGGCACTGGGGATATAGAAAGGGAAATAACATGGTTTCAGTCTAAAGAGAGAAAAACATGTAAGTGTCATAAAAAATCCACACTGCAGTAGAGATGGGGACTAGGTACAGGAGATGTGTACAGTCTATTTGAGAAGGAGTGGAGCTGAATGATTAGGGGCCTGGACTTAAGAGCACTTTTGCTACTCTCCGTGTAACCTCAGGTAAGCCACTAGCCTGTTCCCCCCTGTGCATCCAGAGGGGACAGTGATACCTATCTTACAGAGTCGTTGAGAGCGTTCAATCAGGAAGGCAGCATGGCCTGTTCAGGACACTCTGGGTTTCATGATGGGGGTGTGGCAGCCTTGGGGGGTAAGTCTTGGAAATGGTAGGCAGAGATCTTGCATTCCTTGCAAAATCGAGGCAACTCTGTGGTCAGCCGCAGAAGACAGCCATTTCCTGCTCCATAGGTGATTCTGTTCTTCTGTCCTTGTCCCAGGCATCTTACACAAAGGGAATGGGGAGAACCAGTTTGTGTCTCAGCAGCCACCCGTCATCGGGAGCATCATGGGCAATGGGCGCCGGAGAAGCATCTCCTGCCCCAGCTGCAATGGCCTTGCCGACGGCAATAAACTCCTGGCCCCCGTGGCCCTCACGTGCGGCTCTGACGGAAGCCTCTACGTGGGAGATTTCAACTACATCCGGAGGATCTTCCCCTCTGGGAATGTCACCAACATCCTGGAGTTGAGGTATGTAAGGTGATGTCCTCCTCACACTTCCTAATACTGTCCCTTTGCTATCCCGTGGCGCCCACCTAGCATTACCCACGACACCCAGAGGAGCCTCACCTGTCAGAGTCCATCTGAGACTTTTCACTTCCCAGCTCAGGGCTAAACTGTAAGCTGGGGGCTCTGGGGAAGCAGGTGCTGCTCTCCACCGGGCACTGAAAGGAAGACCAGCCACTCGTGGGGTAGGGGGATATCTTTGATGCCCAGAAGATGTAGAAGGCTGCTAACAACCAGGAATTAGACTTTTTGGAAGGCCCTGAACTTCTTTCTGTTTCCTGGCACCAAACAGATTGAAATTAGTCTCATGAGACCTCTTATAAGGACAAAGATGGCAGAATGGACAAAGCCAGCGTTAGTAGGTTTGGCCCTGTTACTAAATGCTCATCCGAGTTACAGCAGTCCTCTTCAGCTGTCTGGTACTGAGATAAAGGCCCATGGGCTGAAATCTGGCAGTGCCTCTGTGCTCCTAGCATGCTGCAGGGCCAGCCAACTCCACCTTTTCTTTCTCCCCATCCCAACCGTGAGTGATGGAGCATAGCCATACTTAGAGCTCGGGGAAGGGCCTGATGGGTTGCATTTTCTCTAGACTCCCTAAATTGGGTCTTCTTAGAACCAGAGCACTGTCACAGGGTAGGTTCTAGGGTTACAGAGAAGCTGTGGTTAGAGACAGGGTTGCCCCACACTCCCTTTCAGGAGAAATTGCCCCAAGTTCCTCAAAATTGCTTTAGGGAGTAGGATCTGCCTATGTCCTGGGCAGGAGTTCGTGTGAACAGAACAGGCCTGTGAGCTGGAAAGCCTTCTTCCAAACTGGCCAGGGAAAAGGAAACTCACTTCTGTGAAGTCCCAACTATTTGCCCAGTATAACAGTCCTGCAAGATATTTACCACTGTTGCCCTTGACAAACAAGACCAAGGAGACTCGGGGAATTTAAAGAATCTGCCCAAGGTCCAGCTTCTAGAATGGCGGACCGAAGCCCAAAAGTCCATCACACAGCTCTGCATGGCCAAAGAATTGTCACCTGACCCAAAGAGGGCCACTTTGGCTTTAATGCCTTGTTAAGTTATCCCCTGGAAGTAATTGCCTGCTGAGAATGTCTCTGCAGTGCCCATGTGAAGGAAGGGAAGGCTTGCTAGCTGACCACGGTCATGGCAGCCCTCAAGAGGAGAGGGTTCGTAGTCACCCACACACACAGAGACAAATGAAGCAGGAGGTCTTTGGCCATGACAAGAATCAGAAGCCTGAATTCTGTGGACTCATAGGAAGTGGGATATCAGGCTTTGTGAGAACCACCAATGGAATATTCTCTGCCTTTCTTCTCTCTTTTATGAGTTTCACTGCCACAGACATCTGTCAGGGAACAAGGAACCCGTAAGCCTGTCTGCTCCAGTCAGCTGCTCACATTGTCTTTCCACCTCTTGTAGGGTAATGGGAAGAGCCACAGCCTAGGGGTCAGCCCACGTGGCAGAGAAGCTGTCCAGCTGTGGGCAAGACATCTACCCACTCTGGGCCTCCATTTTCACATCTTCAAATAAGACACCCCATTTTCCCTGCCTCCCACCTTTGAGGGGAGATCGTGGAAGACAAATAAGTAGGGAAGGGAGGAGTAAATGAAATTTGGAAAGAAAAATACATGTATCAGTATGTTGTCAATCTTAATGTATTTTCTTCCCGGCCTGTCCCTCTGTCCCCCCCCCCCCGCCCCCTGCCCTTCTAATTATGGTATGTCTCCAGTTCTGTATTCTGTCATGAGGAGGATCATGATGGGCTATGCAAGTTTTGAATACCCTCTGTAGGGCAGCGTGCACACCAACAGAGGCACAGCAGTGAACATGCGTGTCTCGGGGAGCGTGTCCCTGTACGGGGGGGGAAGCCGCTGCTGCAGCCCCTGTCTTAGCTCTGGTGAGAGCAGCCGCGTGTGTCAGGCTCATCCCCTTCCCCGAAGTCAGCAGTAGTGGTGCAGGTGAAGCCATGCCTCTTCTGTGATATGTAGCTGCTTGTAAGTGAGCTCACTGACAAGTAATATCCAATATAAAATAAATCAGTGTCATAGCTGCTAAGTCTTTATTTATTATAGTATTGTACAGTACCATTGCTGTCAAGTTCTCAGGCTGCTAATAATGCTTCTAACCCCGCTGCTAACACCTCATTCTTTCTTCTATTCCCTGCTCTCCTGTCTTCTGTCAGAAATAAAGATTTCAGACATAGGTAAGCCAACCAGTGGAGAATTTCCTGTCTCTCCTCTGCCTTGTTGCATGTTGTGTGGTAAGCTGCACGTGTCAAATTCAGATGGCTCACTAGCAAATGGATCCTGTGTGATTGGAACTGATTGGAGGTAATCAGTTACAATGAGAGGAAGTCATTAATAATGGTGGGGGTGGGAGGCGGGAGCCCGAACTCCTCTAATCTCTAGCAAAGTGTAGCAGTTACTTGGGTAATCTGTGGACATGACAGACTGAAATAATAGGGGAAACAATTTTAACCTTGGCATAGTAATTTGAACACCAGTCCGTTTATCCTTGGAGTAAATGAGGACAACCTCCTAACTGTGTTGAATGGCTTTCATGGTCACAATGGGACGTCTTGAGAACATCTCGATCAGGTGAAGAAGTTGGACAAAGACAGGTTTCAGATTTGCACTTCTGTGGGCATTGCAGGTGCCTTGGCTTTGGTGGCTAGGATGCTAGGTGACCCCACCAGAAAGTTTGCCAGCAAGGGAAGAGTGGGGAGGAATGTTTAGGCCATATGAACCACCCAGATAGGTGGTTCATCGAATACGAGCTTTATCACAGAGTGGATTTGTCGTGTAGGCTCACAGTGAGGCTCAGCAGGCAGAAGGGAGCCACCTCATCAGAGACACCAAGAGAAATGTCTGCCCATCAGCACCACTGCCTTTGGGGCACTCTTCTGACTCCTGGGGAACAGTCACTTCAGAGTCCCCTGCCTCACACACATCTGGGTGACTTGAAAAAGCCGTGGGCAAATGGAGCTGGGGCGGCTACCAAGGTAGCTTTCAGTTACCCACAGGTGGCTCATACCAAAGTGGCGCGTGGGCTGGGTGCTGAGTGGGAATAAAAGAAAATCTTAGGCTGGCGGAAAGAGGCAGACCCCAAATCCAATAATGATCATATCCGTATCTATGTAATTAGATATGGTATTAATGTAACAATCGTATATATTATTTTAAGATAATAATAACATGGACAGAGCATTTAGCGTGAGGCAGAAAGAAGGTTCATGGATTTACATGGGCTATAGCCGTTCATCCCCAAAGCACCCTGTGAAGTAGGTGCTCATGGCACATCTAATCTACAGATGAGAAAATTGAAACCCGCCCCCTCCCCGCCCGCCCATTGTCTGACCTTGAAAAAAAAAATCACCTCATCTTTCTGAGCTTTACTTTTTGACTTGAGGTCAACAAAATCTCTCTTGGAAGCCATTTTAAGGGTTACAGAGGATACTTGTAAAGTATCTAGCATTGTGCCAGGCACAGAGGGGAGCTCCAGACATGGCTGCTATTATTATTGCTAGTATTATTATTATTATTATTATTATCATCATCATCATCATCATAACAATTATATGATGATGATGGTGTCAACTTTCCCAAAAAGGAATTCAGTCCTCTTACAATCAAAGATACATGTCTTAAAGTAAATTAAATAGAAGTTGGTAACAAAAGGAAACAAGAGGAAACACATATGTGTGATTGTATGTCAGATTAGACCCTGGACTTCCTGACAGCCAGAGCAAACAGGGAAACATAACTATTCTCATGGTTTGCTTTCTCAGAAATGGGAAAATGTGCTCACTTCTCAGAGGGGAGAATACTTTTTCCTGAAACGGAAATCTAAAAGTAGTGAGCTTTGTATGGCTGATACTGAACTATACATCGATACATGCCTTCAGGTTCAGTTTTAGAGAAAACATAGAAGTACATTTAATACGAAGATCTTGGGTGAAAACCTAGCATTTCACGTTGAGACCTTCAGTGAGTGGCGGTAACTGCCTGGGACGCAGCGGGGTTACAGGGGACCGAGCTGGGAAGAATTAGTAGGTCAGGGTTCTTGTCCAGCTTTGTTGTGCACTTGTGTGGCTTTGGGTTGGGCATCCCGCTTTTCTGGCCTCCAGTCTCGTCATCTGTGAACTGTGAGAGCTGTGGTTTTGGTGCCTGATGTTTAGTGATCTTTTGGTACATCCATGGCATGATTTCAAAGCCAGTTTCCTGCCCTCCCTCAATTCATCGTTTTCTCAGGTGCCAAAAACTATTTCTAAAGTAAAACCAAGTGGAAGGAAAAAAGGAATTTGTTTCTGCCTTCTCTGGTTTCTTAAAGAAAATCTGGAATGAAAACACCTAAGTCTGAGCTCTGATTTTAACTGGCACCTGGATATTGGTAAATCCCTTCCCCTCTCTAGGCCTTGGCGTCCCCATTCATAAATGTCAGAAGTGGATTAAAAATTCTAAAATTTTATCCTCTCTGTCCATGAGCATTTACTGTCTCAGCTGTTCCCAGGAATGGTAGCCTGCACACATGCTCCCCAGGGCAGCCTTGCATGCCTCTGGCTGTTCAGCCTCCATACCAGCCCACCGCGCAGGGACCCCTAATCCTTTGGGCATCTTCTTCTGTGGACCCTTTCAGGGAACGAGGATCCTCATTTCCTCCTGGATCTCTTCCCCAAGGTGATGGAGGATGCTTGATGCCTTTTTCAGGGGCACATTTGAACTCAGGTCTTCATCAATCTCCATCAACGTATTAAGTTAACTCCAACAGAAAGCCCTAACTTCCCCCAGGAAGTAGGTTGGGCAGGACAATATTAAGTCTGACATACTTGGCTTTTCCATTATGCAGTAACATAAATACTCTGAAGGTTTCTCCAGGTGACCAGCTGCCATTTATTGGGCATTTTTATTTCTTTTTTAAAATGTTTATTTAATCTTTATTTTTGAAAGAGAGAGGGGGCAGAGGAACAAATAGAGAGGGAGACACAGAATCCAAAGCAGGCTCCAGGCTCCGAGCTGTCAGCACAGAGCCCGATGCGGGGCTCAAACTCACTGTGTGATCATGACCTGAGCCGAAGTCAGAGCTTAACCAACTGAGCCACCCGGGCGCCCCTGGGCATTTTTATTTCTTAATGGAACTGGCACTATGCTCAGAAATTTATATTCTTTATACAATTTTGTCCTCAGAATAGCCCTTTAATGTAGTTGTGATTATCCCCATTTCTTAGATGAAGAAACTAAGGCTCAGAGTAATGAAGTGATTTGCCCAAGGTCACCTACTAAGTGGGTGGTAGAACTAGTATTTGAACCTCTGTCTTTGTGGCTCTCCCCCCTGGTTCTAAAAGCCAGTAAATCAAGTTCTACCAGGGCTGCCACCAAATGTGGTCAGAGGATGCTAGTTACTCTGAGACAAAGGGAGAATTCTCACTAAGAAGCAGGGGATAGATTGCCTCTAGTCCCTGGACTCCCAGCTCCTATCAGGAAAGTCCCACACCATCCAGAAAGAGGATAGTGTGAGGCTTGATTTCAGTTCATGAATGTCCGGAATGGTACTCTTATAGCATCCAAGTGTGTACGTAGCTTCCAGAAGTGCCAAGCTCACGTTTGTGGAAGTAGAAAAGAATGTGGGTCCCACAGCGGACTCAGGAAACAGAGCTGTGACCCTTCTCTGTGACCAGCCCGGCTCAAGATACCAGGAATCAGAACTGACTCAGACATGGTCCCTGCTGCAGAGCTGATCCCGGGGCTTTCAGCTGTAGGCCACCTTCCATGGTTTTGAGAGTATTCAAAGGCCTTGCTGCTCAAAGCAAGCAGACAGACCACACTGGTATCCTCTGAGAACTTATTAGAAACATATGCTCTCAGGCCACACCTCAGAACTCCTGAACTGGAGTCTGCATTTTAATACAATCTCCAGGTAATTCATCTGCATATTAAAATTTGAAGAGCATGCCTCTAAGGCCTCAGTTTCCAAATCTGGCTGTGCCTCAGAGTCGCCTGGAGAGATCTTAAAGGGACAGATGCCCAGGCTCTTCAGATATTGTGGATGAGGTTTTTCTTTCTTAGGCTTTCCTGGTGAATGTGCTGTGTAACCATGTTTGAGAACCATCACTGTAAGATCCATAGCATTATTATTTCCCCTGTATGCTCCCAGCAAGATGGATAGCCATTCATTCACCGGCGCATAAATTTGTGGGCTTTTCTGGAGCACTTACTCTGCACCAGCCCAGGGCCAAGCAGCAGGGACTCGAAACTGGTCCCTGCCCTTGAAGAGTTCGAGATGTCATTGAGGAGACAGACAACTAAGCAGAACAGTGTCTTAAGGTCCTACAGGTAGGAAAAGTATATTTGCTAAGGGTCTGGTGACACGACGAAGCAAGTGGCCAGTTCTCCAGGGGAGGTCTGGGGTCTGGGGGTCTGGGGATCCAGGAATGGCATTTCAGATGAAATGATGCTGGAACTGGATCTCAGGACATGGACGTGATCAGATGCTCCCCAGTGAGTAAGGGCAATGGTGCTTCCTAGGCTTGGAGAGGCAGTGTGGGGAAATAGGAAGAACACAGCCTTTAGGTCAAGAAGATTGGAGTCAGAAACCCATCCTGCCACCTAGCAGTCTCTAGCTCTGGTCAAGGCACTGCACCTCTGGTGGTCTTAGGTTTCTGAAATACTAAAAAAAAAAAAAAGCACCTGCCTTACATGGCAGTTGTGAGGAACGTCAGGCTGTGCGTGCAGAGCACAAGGATGGTGTCTGGGATGGAACACACACCCAGAGGTGGTAGCGGATGCCTTCGTACCAGTGACAGTCATCTCTCCAAGCTGTGTTCCACCAAACGGTGGCCCTGCCCCCGATGGGGGCCCAGGTGCTGCTCCCTGTGCAGGTGGCATGAGGAAGGAGGGCGCTGAAGACTGTCCAAGTGCTCTTCCAACCAGAAAGGGCTGTTGAGATGTATAATTTCATTTGATCCTGATGACAAGCCTGTGAGCAACGCAGAGCAGAGACTTAATCATTTGACAGCCGAGAGACCTACAGTTTGAGCGATTTAGGGGACTTGCTCCAGTGAGAACCTACATCTTCTAAATTCAAAGCTAGCGTTCTTTCCCCTACACTAACCCGACTGCCAGACCTCAAATATGTCCTTGAACAGAGAAGATGGGCCACGGCTCTTACAGACTCCCTGGGACAATCCTGCTGGTGCCACCTTCTTCTGGAATTCACTGAGCTGAGAAACTGTACATGAGTGGCACTTCTCTGGGTCACTGCAGGAAGACATGAGCCGGAAACTCAGGGGGCTAATCTAAGTGGACAGGGCCCCCACCACATTCCCGCAGGGACACATTTTCTGCCAAGGTAGATAGCACCGGTTTATCATGAGTGATGCACAAAGAAATGAAATGATTCCCCGTCCCCCCACCCCTCCCCACTCACCGCCCCACCTCGCAGCTGTCATCAGGGAAGCAGAGAGATCCAGGCTGCCCCACATTGCAGACTGGGATCTAAGGTCACTGCATTTATTTAGCCAGAATCAGTGTCATCTGGGAAGATCAAATCTGTGCTGCATTAGAGGGTAAGTCACAAGGGACATTTCAACATAAACAGCACATCTATCCTGTTATCCATTTCCCTCAAAAGAGAAGGAAAAGAAACACCCAAGTAATTTGAGTGAAAATGGTATTTAAATAAACTCAAAATGGAGATACCATCCATTTAAAGCAAGTGACAGCTATGCCCTAGAAGGCATCAAGTTGAACATTAGAAATACAAAAATGAATAAAATCCCATCTCTTCCCTTCAAGGACTGACTGTCAGATCTGGGAGACAGCCACATAAATAAATACCACGGCATTATGTGAAGTGTCCTGTAACCCAGTTATGAGCAGATATGACTCTCCACACACACGGGTTAGGGAAGGTTTTGCCAGAAAAGGTGCCACTGAGCTGATACCTGAAGAATGAGTAGGAGTTTAGCAGGCTGGAAAGGGAAGGGGACAGGACACTGCACAGAGTGGGAACAGCAGTTATAGGGAGGTGCGGAGGTGTGTGTGGGGGACCAGATGTCCCTGATGGACTGCAGGGCGTACTGGGGGATACGAGGCAGCTGCAGAGAGTGTTGCTAGGCTGGGGAGTCTGAAATCAGCCTATAAAACATGGGGCGCCCTGGAAGAGAGGGCACTGGGGTGATGTGACAATGTCTGGGTTACAACAAGGAAGAATGGCCTGGAGAGGACCCAGGCTGCAGTCGGAGAGACCTGCCTTTTATTTGAAAAGGATGATGTGATGGGACAACCATGTTAGAGCTAGAGAGGAAGGACAGTTGGAGAAAATCACGTCACCTTAGTCTAATTCAGGGAGAGAAAACCAACAGGGAATTCTTAGGTCTGGGAACCTGGCCCTGTTAAGAAGCAGCCAGTCCCCAAGATAACACCCAAAGCAAGGGATGGTTATGATGACAGACAGTTGGGGCCAGATTAAAACCTTTAGGGACCTTGACACTGAAACGATTATGCTGCCCCAGTCTTCATATGTAATTCAAAAAACACCAATCTGTGAAATAAAATTTTGTTTTTCAAAAAAACCCAAAACCCCCCTCTCTCTCTGCCCCTCCCCCGTTCATGCTCTGTCTCTCTCTGTCCCAAAAATAAATAAAAACGTTGGAAAAAAAAAAATTAAAAAAAAAAAAAAAAACAAAACCTACATGCCCAATGAAACATAAAATAGCTTCCTTCTAGACTCTTCTGATTGTCTTACTTGCATCTTGAAGGATTGACAGCGCGCCTACTTTGCTGGTGCTGTAGACACTGCTCAGTCTGCCCTCTGAATCCCCAGCACGGTTTACATCCCACCATCCAGTGGAAATGGCCCGTGCCGGGCCATCCAACCTGAACAGAGGGAGATTCCCTTGAATTGGAAGACATTCTGGAGACTTGGAAGGGGATACCAGTGTTAAGATGCAGTTTGAGGCTGGCCACGCACAGGAACTGGAAATTCGTTTCCAGGATTCCAGCTCCAATTTGGCCTAGACCTGGAGTAACGAGGCCATGCACAGGAACTGAAAATTAGTTTCCAGGAGTTAAGATTCCAGCTCCAATGCAGCATAGGCCTGGAATAATGAAGCCATGCACAGGAACTGAAAATTAGTTTCCAGGAGTTAAGATTCCAGCTCCAAATTTGGCCTAGACCTGAAAGAAATTATAAAGCTGTACCATGTGATAGGAAAATTCAGGCTTAATAAGGAATACCTAGTCTGTCTTCCTCTCCAGCTGCAAAACCAAACATAATGACTAGGAATTAAAAGAACAGTCACAATTATTGAGTATCTGTCATGTGCCATGCACTACGCTAAATATCTTTCACATACGATTTTATATAATTTTCTCGGCATACCGACAGGGTGGCTGTTAATACCCCATTTTGCAGAGGAAGAAAACTTAAGGCCCAGAAGGCCAGGTAACTTGCCCAGGTTTCAGAACCTGGAAATGACAGAGCCAGACGTGAAACCCAGACCTATCTGATTCCTAAGCTTGTGCCTCTTTCCTGCCATGTGCCGAGGGGTAGCACCTTGTCTCTGCAACCCTCCAGACAACCGTGGTCTGCCTTTGCTTTCCTCTGTTGGCACAGCCTTGTCATGATGACTGATTTCCAGATATGGAACTATCATCAGAACTACTCTCTTGGTTTATTTATTTTTCCTTGGGTGTTGCTGCAAATTATAAACTAATCCTGCAATTCATTACATCTGACTGCAGAAGGAAGACTGCTGGGCCCCTGATAAGTATAATGTGAGGATAGACAGAAGACTATATTGCCACCAACTGGGAGTCAGATCTGGCCAGGGACTTATCAGTCAGTCCCGAGGAGGCAGTAGGGCTGCTATAAAAACTTGCAGGAGAAGATCTTGTGTTTTAAACTCTTGAGGTGTTTTTTTCAAGTCAGGCCCTCTCTTGTTTCTGGCTTGGATTTACAAGCCACCTGTGGTAAGCCTCATTGATAATCCTTTTAAGAAAACATGTATTAAGTACCTAATATGGACATAGCTCTGGCTGGACATCACAGTCATTGGCAAGAGCTTTTTGTGTTATTAGTTAGGTAAGAGGGATAGCTAAGCCAACCACTGGGGTCAGAAAAATTAGGGAACAATAACCCAAAAGAGGGACACCATCGCCATATGACTTTTTGCATGAAGTCTAGTTGTACATCTCTGGTTAGCTGATAGGAAGAAAGAAAGTACTCACCAGCTGCTGTGTCCTTATTTTCCAGTCACAGCCCAGCGCACAAATACTACCTGACCACAGACCCCATGAGCGGGGCTGTTTTCCTCTCAGACACCAACAGCCGGAGGGTCTTTAAGATCAAGTCCACCGTGGTGGTGAAGGACCTTGTCAAGAACTCCGAGGTGGTCGCAGGAACAGGTGACCAGTGCCTCCCTTTTGATGACACTCGCTGTGGGGATGGTGGCAAGGCCACCGAAGCCACACTGACCAACCCCAGGGGTGAGTAAGGCCTTGCTTTTTAAGTACAAGCAGTAATGTTGATTGAGGTCCTAATAGTTAACTTCCCAGGAGTTGTGAGTCTGATACCACAGTGAGGCTTGGAATTAGAAAAAATTGTAAATTCACACCCTTTGATAGCAAAATTCAGGTTTAATGCCCACTCCATTTTTCAAAAGAAATACATGTTTATCGTTGTGAAAACATTTTGGAAAATACCAAGATGTCTGCAGAGAAAAGTTAAAATTGTCGTAATTCCACCTGCTCAGAGATATTCCCAGGTAACATTTCCTGCCTTTCCTTCTAGTCTTTTTTCCATGTGTTTGCATGCATGTGTTTGTGTGCTCACCAAAAACAAGATGAGGCCACATTAAACTGTTTTGGTAACCTACTTTTTTTCCCCTAGATGGTATATCATGAACATTTCTCCATGTTACCCATCTTCTTTGTACTCATTTTTATGGCTCTATAGTATTCCATAGAATGGATGTCTCATCACTTATCAGCCCCCTACTGTTGGACATTTATGCTCTCTCTCACGTTACTGTTTTATAAGAACATTGCAGTGTATCATCTTTGTAGATGGTCACATGCTGTAAGACAGGTTAGCTGTAAGTTTCAATTTTGAGTCCTTCAAAAAGACCTCTTAATACCCACAATCACAATTTTTCCACTCACTTGTTCAGCAAGTATTTACTGAGTGTGCGGTATGCTGTGGTTGCATAGATAATTTTAATGTAGCAGAATAAATAAGACTTGAGCGTGAATCACTGATGTAGGAGAGAGGAAGAAATGCTCCCTGGCAAGCCAGGAGACAGAACTGTGCAAGGGACTTAAATAAAAGCCGAGAGAGGCCCCTTGTGCCTAGAAGACAGGGAAGGCTTTTTGGAGGAGAAGCCATCATTGTCGACATTCATCAGCAAAGCATCCATTGTGTGCTGGCCATAAAGCTGGGTGACCTCTAGTGTCTAAGCCTCAGCATCCCCCTCAATAAAATTGGGGTAACACTACCTTCGGTGTCCACCTCCTAGGTTTGTTTTGAGGGTTGTAATAAGTATATTTCATATGCTATACCACAAAAATGTCCTATGTGATTGTATTAGCAAATGGTACCAGGTTTCAGGCCTCTCCTAGACCCAGATGTACCCCTAGTGAGTGAATTAACATCTGTGAAAAGTGGTTGGTAAAATGCAGCTGGTACATGCACTTTTAAGTCAAAGCATTATTGTCTAGTGAAATCAGGCAGTTCTGTATTCAAATTCAGACATTGCCACCTAATAGCTGTGTGAGTTTAGGTGAGTTGCTTAACCTCTCTGAGCCACATTTTCCTCACCTATGAAATAGAGATATACTGTACAGTTGCAGTACAGATTAAATATTATCAGGAATGAAAATGCTTGGTTCATTGGTTCCAGATACCTGATAAACATTCTCATAGTGACTCCTATTATAGTTGTTGTATTACATTACCTTATGTTATCACACCACATCATATATAATATTATATAACCTCTATTAGATACCTGATTGGTCAGGTAGTAACTGTGGGGTAAGTATTGTGACATCCATGGTCCTAACTATGATGTCCTCCTAATTATGACTTCCTAACACTGAGCAAGTAGCCTGCAACAGAAAGAACAGGCTTACACTTAGGGATCCTGCGTTATGATTCGGTCCTACTGTTCCCTGCCCTCTGACCTCCTCCTTTGGGCCTCACTTTTCCCATTGGTAAATGAGCGGATTGGGCTAAATGACCCCCCCCCCCGCCCCGACACCACGTGCAGTTGCAACATTCTATTCTCTTCAAATTAAAAGCTTTTTTTGAAAGTGTTATTCTCTCCAGGTCTTTCTCAGCTGCTTCACACACATATGTGTTCTCCACCCGCCCTCCTCCCACCCCCGCACACACAGACACACGCATGCATGCACACAGATGTAGTAGCAGTGAAATTGCCCAAAAGCCTGTAATTAACCCAGATAGAAATGACAAGGGTGCCACAATATGCAGACACTTCGCAGCAGGGAGGAGAAAAGATGTCCATCTATTTAGCACAACAAAAGGAGAAAAACTGAAGTAATTAATCAGGGGGCAGGTCGCTTCTATTAGCCTGTGCAGCCAACTTTGCAAACAAGAATCCTGATTGTTCGTGGAGCACTCATCAGTCCTAGCAGATGGAAGAGAAAGACAGAGCATAGCCAGGCAGACAAGAAAACTCCTGTCCTGCTACTTAAAGAATGTAATTAATTTACATTCTAGGCAGGGAGGAGGAAAGGCTTGCTTCCCTGCCTGAAGGCTGCCTTGTCCTCTGTGTGAAATCGCTCCCCAGCCCTGAGCAGCCTTAAGGAGGGGGTGGAAAGAACACCACTCCAGGGGACTTCATCACTCAGAGCCCCTTGGGTGTCTGAAACCGCCCCAGTCACGGACACGCAGACCCCGAGCAAAGGGTCTTCACAAAGTGCTGGTCAAATTCTCATAATTATAGTCGCTAATAATTATTGAGGGCTAACTGTTACACATCAGATGTTATTATCCCCATTCTGTGGATGAGGAAGCTGGACTTAGTGAAATGCCATGGCCAAGGTTATACAACTGGAAAGCTTTCTCTGGCAAGCGTCTCTACCTCTGTGAACCTTTCTCCAACCCCTTCTTTCATTTCATTGCCCAAAGAAGACTGAGCAGAGCAAAACTGACCAGAATCGCCTTTCCTTCATCATGTCTTTCCCTGGGGCACTCCGCCTGGTGCTGGCTCATCCCCAACCTCCCCATCTAGACCATGTGCTCCTGGGGGTCATGTGTCGCCCCCTAGCACCCCTGAGCAGTTCTCAGTTTGGTAGGGCTATTTCTAAACTCGGGATGTTGCACCCAGGGTGGAAATCAGTCTCACCCACAATAAAACATATCAGTCTCGGCCACGCCCAGAATGAGTATTTCTAGGAGTGAGGCCAAGCAGGGATGTGTTGGGGGGGGGGGGGGGCGGATAAACACTTCAGAATGATTCTGATACACATCACTGGTTAAGAAGTACTGATTTACTAGCATGGTTCTGAAACTTTGTTTCATATCATGATCACCCAAGGTGCTTGTCAAAAATACAGACACATATTCAGGCTCCACTTGAGATGTTCTGAACCAACTACCTGTGGGATACATGATAGAAGGCTTCCAGATGATTCACAAACACAGCCGGGAGTGAGAAGTACAAATTTAAAACAATCCCTTTATTTAAGAGCTGAGAATCCAAACGCAGAGATATCCAGTGACTTGCCCAAGGCCACACAGCTGGTCATGGAGAAAGTGAATGGTGAATTCAGACTGCTCTCTTCCACGTGCCTTTTTTAAACATTTATCTCACCCATATTCTCTACACAAACCCAAAGGATTCATGTTCAGGCTGTATACATCTATAATTACCAATGACCATAAACTAAGAATAGAAAAACATGAAGGATGATTCTCTTGGAAGAAAAGAAAAATTGTTACCAAAATGGGGATGGATTTAATTGCGAGAATTACAAGGCTTCAGAAGTTAGGTTAACTTAACTCACAGCTTTGACACTGAAAAGTGTTCTCCTCACTGCTACGTCCAGTGCTTGACACACCCCCAGAAGTAGGAGTCCAGTTTTGGTGACTACCTAAGCTGATAGGTAAAAATCTCAGCAGTAAGGTGGAGGGACCAGAGCCCTGGAGACTCGGGTTCTAATCCCTGCTTTGAATAAGTCACCCTAAGCCTCTGGGCATCTGTCTTCCGGCCTTTAGATGGGGAATGAATCCTGTGGGGAGGATGCAATCAAATCACAGAGGGGAGGTTCTTAATCAGCCCACAAGGCTCCATCTGCGCGTAGGTTGTTACCACCTCTAACGCTGGTTTTGGCTTCTCTTTCCCAGGCATCACGGTGGACAAGTCTGGGCTGATTTACTTCGTGGATGGCACCATGATCAGACGCATTGATCAGAATGGGGTCATCTCCACCCTGCTGGGCTCCAATGATCTTACCTCAGCCCGGCCCCTCAGCTGTGACTCCGTCATGGACATTTCTCAGGTAAGGGGAGAACGCTGCCTGCTAGAGCCCTGGGGCTGCACGCTCATCCTCTCACCAGTACCCAGCTCTCCCGCTGGCCCCCCATCTTTATGCTGCACTAGCCTTTGAAGAGCACATTCTTGGGGCTGGGCCTGGGGAAGCACTAAGGACACAAAGATGAGTAGGGCGAAGCTTGGTGCTCTGGGAGTTCACCAGAGGGATGACAGGTGGTCGTCAGAGGGATCCCCGTGGACAGTGAAGAAATCTGCCCAAGGAAGCTTCAAAGGCAGCAGAGAGTCAAATGCTGTGAATTTAAATCCATAGCTGCCTGTGAGTCCCCTCTTTGGAAACACAGGTACTTGTACATTGTCTTTTCTCTTTCTCCACTGTAAATGACATGAGGACAGGAATTCTGTTCATCTTTTCCTCTGCTCTAACCAGAGTACCTTGTATACAGTAGGAGTACAACCAGTATTTGGTGATTAATTAATTGATTGGCTGATTGACTCCAAGCTTTGCTGCTCACTAACTGAGTGACTTTGGACAAATTCCTGAAGTCCTTTGAACCTCTTTTTTTTTATATTTTAAAAATGGAAATAGCTGACTTCAGCCTGGCAGGATTGCTTCGAGAAAACACGAACAGTGCATACTAGGCTCCTGGCACCGCTTGGCACTTGAAAGGTGGTCAATCAACAGAAGTTCTGGTGCCCACGTCCACAAAGGAAGTGCAATTTGTGCCAGGTTTTGAAGGTTTAATAGGGGTTTCTGGATGGCCAGGAAGAATGGAGACATTTCACACAAAGGGAACAGCATGTGCAAAGGTACAAAGATGTTCATGGGCCCGGTATATTCAAGGACCATTGGAAGATTGAATGCTTGAGCATAAGGTTCTTGGAATGAAGAAACAGGAGTTGAAACTGGAGTGTTATTTGGGGCCAGTTAGGGAACGACCTTCCCATGCCGTGCCAGTTTGGACCTTAGCAGTGAACACCAGTAATCCAGTGCAGACCCAGTGACTGGCAGTTCAGCATGTCCTTAGTTTGTCCTGCAACATCTTGGCAAGGAAAGTGTCCTTTATTGCTAGATCTTTCGGCAGGGCCTGGCCAGAGCTGCCAGCATTAGCAAAACCCAGGAAAAAGGAAGGCACGAGTTACATTAAATTGTAGAGTGGGGACAGCAATAACCACACTTAGCTTTTTAAACCCCCTTGTAGGGCAGGCTGCACACAGGCCCTTTTCCACTGACTGTTCACCTGCTCCCTGTACTCAGGGTGCAACAGAGGCCAGGAGGCCCCCCTGTTAGTGACATGTGTTGTGGAGCGCTGTCCCCAGAGCCCCAAGGCTGGTGCTGGCGGTCCCAAGACCCGCGTCACATCCCTTTCGGTTGCTGGCGTGGTTTTCCTCTGCACTGGCTAATGTGATTGTTCCGCTCCAGAATGGAATCTGTTCTCTGCCACTCGTCTTTCCAATTTGGCAGGCTTCCCCTTGCTGGCTCGAGAATTTCCCTCTCCAGTCTGTGAGCAAGCTTGAATTACCCGTCAGGAAGCTGCTACGGCCTGAGGATGTGCACGCGAGTATTTTCAATTCTCAAAACGGGCCCCGCACCAGCCAGCACAGGGCACTGAAAATTTTCAATCCACACGTTGGAAAGTTGTTTTACTTTAGTGAGAGGTGCTACCAAGCAGCCAAATCAAAAGCTCAGAGGACAACCGGCATGTAGTGGAACGGGGGAAAAACCCACACTTAGCTTCAGAAATCCTGGGCTGAAATCCCTTTGCCCCTGGTCCCCGCTACCCTCATCTGAATCTAAGCATGGAATTTTTTTTTTTTACCAAACTCTCCAGACACGGCTTATATTTTTATATACACATATGGGCGGGGGTGCTGGCTTTCATTCTGAGAGCTTCCTCTGTACAAACACTCAGAGCTGTTTTACTGCCCCGTGGGGAGCAGGGAGTAAGCCAGAGAGCTAAGAACACAGCTCAGAGGCAAGAGTGCAAAGCAGGGAACCAAGGAACTTGGCCAGCTCCCCTGGGTGGAAATAAGCCCAGGCCCAAGGAGAAACTAGAGGGAGGAATGGAGAAGAGAAGAAACAGAAGATGTTGCCGCCAATCAAAAGAGGGGATTAGTTCCTAGCTCAGCAGGCTACAGGGTGTGACCATATGTAGGGTCCAAAATGACTTCTGAAGAACTTCTTATGTGCCAGGCACTGTTAGAAAGGAGAATACAGAGATGAGTAGGACTTCCTTTTTCTTACCTAGCTGTCACAATATTCCCAAGAGGTGATATTATCTACCCCATTTTACAGATAAGAGAACTGAGGCTCGGGGCGGCGGGGCGGGGAATTGCAGTTATAAATGCAGAGCCCTGTGCTAGTTTCCATCAGGGATGTAGAAATGAATTTTTTAATGAAATCCTGTACATAAATTGCCTAGCACAGTGCCTGGCAGCTAGTAATAGGCTGTAAATATTCATTCCCTTTATAATTTACAAAGCAATTCCTTGTACATTGTCTTGATACTCACAATTACTCTATGTAATATTTATTACCTCCATTTACATATGAGGAAAGAAGTTCAAAGTGTTTAAGTAACGCACACCTGTAGTAATTGTAGAACTGAGATAAGAGGTGAGGTGTGATGGCCCCAAATCCCTCGCTCTCTCCGTGCCGTTGACCAGTCATGTAGTCATTCATTCATCTGGCAATCCTGTTTTTGAGAACAAATAAGTCTGCAATAAGGCAGTCATCTCAGAGTGCTTTGATAAAGGCACAGAGTGTTCTGGGGGACAGAGGAGAGGGGGCTCTATCCCTTCTCAGGACCACAGAATGTGGGAGCTGGAGGGACCACAGCAATTCTAAAGTCTTGTTTCTCCATTTTAGCAATGGGACATTAAGCCTGAGCACCCCTGTCACTAACAGGAGGGAAATCAGAGAAGCTTGTGTATTTGGTCTGCTCCAGAACTAACACACAGGCTCTGTGACAGAGCCAGGACTGACCCTCAGAGCCCTGTTCCTTCTTTTCCAGGTGCTCTGTGCACAGGGCAGGAAGGAGAGAACAGAAAAGCGCTTGCTCTTCCTTCCTTCCTTCCCCTCTTTCCTCTCCCCCTTCCCCCTCCTCACCCGCCCATCAGGGAGCCATCTTTTCATCATAATGACTGGCAGAAAGGTCTGAGCAAGCAGGTCCCCAAGGTGCCAGAGGACCAGAAGGCATAAAATATTTAGCAGCCAGTGTTGACAAGAAATGGGTTTTAGGAAATTGAAAACTCCCCTGTCACGTTACAGTAAACTGTTCTGATGCAGCCAAGGGCTGCCGTGACGCTATGCTCCAGAGAGTACTGGGAAGTGTGAAGGCAGCGGCTCTGGCCAGTGGCTCTGGCCTGCCTCAGGCTCCCTGGCTCTGTGCAGGCAGAGGGGCCCAGGCTGGGAGTGAGGAAGCAGGGCCCGAGGGTGGCCCTGAGCAGAAGGGTCAGACGGAGGTGGCCACATCTCATAGGTATATAATTTACTGGGGTTTCTTTCTGCGTTAGTAAACTACCACATGGACATTGTAGAAAATGTAAAAAGTTAAAAATTACAAAGAAGAAAGTTAAAATTACCCCTAATCCAAGTACCGTTAACATTTTGGTTTTTCTTCTCCCCTCTATCTATAATCTAATTTATTGTTACATTTTCCCCCAATTGGGATCACACTGTGCTTACAATTCTGTAGCCTATTCTTTTCAATTAATACATAGCAAACATTTTCCAATGTCATTAAATATGCATCTATAACATCACTTTTAAGAGCTACGTAGAGTATTCTAACTCATGGGCGAACTAAATACCATCGTTGATTTAGTGAATTCCCTCTTGTTGGGCACTTGAGTCGGTTGCAGTTTTTCACCATCATTAAACATTGCCGTGGTGTGCACCATTGTTCACAAGGTGCAAGAGCAAATTCCTGGGAGAGAAATTTCTTACCTAAAGTAACATGCGCATTTAAGTAAGCCCCACGTTGGACGGAGCGTCGAGGGTTTGTAGGGGGCTCAGGAACCAAAGGTGGTGAATTCCTAGGAGTGCGGTAGACAACTGGGATGGAGGAGACGCTTCCAGCCCATGTGCAGTGTGTCTGGATGACCTCTTGGGGACACAGCTGGCCAATGGCTTCCCGTAGTGCCAGCACCTACCTCCCGGTGTGCTGTTTCCACAATCCAACCTCCTCCTCCTCCACCAACACAGCATTCTTCACCTCAGACCCTGCCAACTGCATCCCATGCATGCCTACCTGCAAGCTCACCATCGTCCCTGCCAGCTTCCCAGCCCGGCTCAGAGGAGGCTCGGGCTGGGCCCCAGGACCTCTGAACCCCTCATTCCCATCGCCACCTTCATTAATGTCTTCTGGGAGGACCTGTTCTCTGGGGTGCTAGAAACCATTTTCTTTTTTTTTTAACTTTATTTTTTTCTTCACTTTTTTAAGATTTAAATCCACATTAGTTAATATAGAATAATAATGTTTCAGGAATAGAATTTAGTGATTTATCACTTAACACGTAACACCCAGTGCTCATCCCAACAAGTGCCCTCCTTAATGCCCATCACCCATTTAGCCCATCCCCCCAACACCCTACCAGCAACCCTCAGTTTGTTTTCTATGAGAGCACATAAAAGTCTCTTACAGTTTGTCTCCCTCTCTGTTTTTACCTTTTTTTTGTTTCCCTTCCCCTATGTTCATCTGTTTTGTTTCTTAAATCCACATACGAGTGAAGTCATACGCTATTTGTCTTTCTTTGACTCACTTATTTCACTTAGCATAATACCCTCTAGTTCCATCCACGTTGTTGCAGATGGCAAGATTTCATTCTTTTTTGGTCGCCAAGTAATAGTCCATTGAATATATATACCACATCTTCTTTATCCATTTGTCAGTCAATGCACATCTGGGCTCTTTCTATACTTTGGCTATTGTCGATAGTGCTGCTATAAACACTGGAGTGCATGTGCCCCTTCGAATCAGCATTTTTGTATCCTTTGGGTAAATACCCATTAGTTCAATTGCTGGGTAGGGTAGTTCTGTTTTTAATTTTTTGAGGAGCCTCTATACTGTTTTCCAGAGTGTCTGCACCAGTTTGCATTCCCACCAACGTGCTAAAGAGATCCTTTTTCTCCACATCCTTGCCAACATCTGTTGTTGCCCGAATTGTTAATTTGAGCCATTCTGACAGGTGTGAGGTGGTATCTCATGGTGGTTTCGATTTGTAGAGAAACCATTTTCTAGAGCTGGGATTCACAAACTTCATGAGTGCATATGAGTTATCCGGGGATTTTATTTAAATGCAGATTCTGATTCAGTAGGTTTGGTGAGACCTGCCATTCTGCATTTCTGACCAGCTCCCAGGCGATGTCAGTTCTGGATATTGAGGAAAGGCTTGTTCTTCCTGATAAACTGAATTTGGATATTCGTGTTAATCCATGAATTCAGTGGGTTGAAATATCGTCTTTCGTACAGGTATCATATCAACAGTTCACGTAGAGTCTGAGATATCTGAACAATTCCTGCTTCAGCCTCCAGACTCTATCTGCCTTCTTCTCCCACCTCCATAACATTAGCTGTCATTATTTGAGCACTTACGATAGGTTAAGCACTCTGTGGTATCGTCAGTCCTGTTTTACGGATAATGAATATTGAGGCTCAGAGAGGCAAAGTAATTTGCCAAAGGTCATAATGGTGGGGCTAGGATCTGAATCTGGCTCCCAAGTCTATCTCTTGTTTACTTTTTATGTTTCTTTTTTTTTTTTTCCTTTTTATTCCCTTCTTCATATTTTGGGAGTCTAATGGAGACCATCAGGTGTCTTGGGGGCAGCTTTTATATGGTTTCACTCAGATCAGGGGGTTTGACCTCCATTGTTGATGACAAGCCACTGTGAGATCAGGCAGGACTGCGTGTGAAGGCACTTGGGACATTATTACAAGCTATATGGGCTGTGGGACGATAAGTGGTGAACACCTTGCCGGGCATCTGAGTATCGGTGTCTCCATTGTCAGGTTCGCCTGGAGTGGCCCACAGACTTAGCTATCAACCCGATGGACAACTCTCTCTACGTCCTTGACAACAACGTGGTCCTGCAAATCTCTGAAAACCACCAGGTGCGCATTGTCGCTGGGAGACCCATGCACTGCCAGGTCCCCGGCATCGACCACTTCCTGCTGAGCAAGGTGGCCATCCACGCAACCCTGGAGTCTGCCACGGCCTTGGCCGTCTCACACAATGGGGTCCTGTACATTGCTGAGACCGATGAGAAGAAGACCAACCGCATCAGGCAGGTCACCACTAGCGGAGAGATCTCGCTGGTTGCTGGAGCCCCCAGTGGCTGTGATTGTAAAAATGATGCCAACTGTGACTGTTTCTCTGGAGATGATGGCTACGCCAAGGATGCAAAGCTGAATACCCCATCTTCCTTGGCTGTGTGTGCCGACGGGGAACTTTATGTGGCTGACCTGGGGAATATCCGAATTCGGTTTATCAGGAAGAACAAGCCTTTTCTCAACACCCAGAACATGTATGAGCTGTCCTCACCAATTGACCAGGAGCTCTACCTGTTTGATACCAGTGGAAAGCATCTGTACACGCAGAGTCTACCCACAGGAGATTACCTGTACAACTTCACCTACACTGGGGATGGCGATGTCACACTCATCACAGACAACAACGGCAACATGGTGAACGTCCGCCGGGACTCCACCGGGATGCCCCTCTGGCTGGTGGTCCCAGATGGCCAGGTGTACTGGGTGACCATGGGCACCAACAGTGCACTCAAGAGTGTGACCACGCAAGGACATGAGTTGGCCATGATGACCTACCATGGCAACTCTGGCCTTCTGGCAACCAAAAGCAATGAAAATGGATGGACAACATTTTACGAGTAAGTATCACAACAAGGCCACTTGATGATCTTGTTTCATGAGATGTATTGTACGATTAGAGGTGAGTCGATGGAATGAAAGTTTTTGGATATATTTTGTTTTCGCTCAGAATTTGGGATGCGAACCATTATTGCCTACAGTATGTTCTGCGTGTTCATATTCCAGACGATTGCTCCTAGAAAGCAACACCATGTAGTGGAAAAGGCATGAACTTTGACATTAGAAGAGTTGGGCTTGCATCCCTCTAGGCCTCAGTTGCCGCATCTGTACAATGGAAATACCTGCCCAGCATAGCACAGGGAAGTAATGTAGATAAAAACCGCAGAGCGCTAGCATCTTCATATGATTCCTGTCCAGAAATAATGGCAATGGGAGAAAGAACGGTTCCATGTAGATGAATTTTCCACGTAATCAAAGCTCACATCGTCAAGTTTCAAAAAAATATTTGTTTTCATTTTAACCATGTGGGGTGGAACTTAACAAATGCTTTCCATGCCTCCCTTCTCAAGCCCGTTATACGAACATAATGAAACCTTTCTATGAGTCGAGATCCTTAATAAGGAACAGCCACAATTCGTATTATGTAGAAAGTGAGGCCAGAACCCTTTGCCCCTGCCCAAAGTGATTGTAAACTGTTCTTTGATCTGCTCCTGTGTCTCTTGGTATAATTTTACTGCTTCCCCCCTCAGAGTGGCGCTATTGCATCACTATATGTTATGGTCGTGCCACCCACCCCCAGGGGCTCACTTCCCTTCCCCTCCTCCAGGGTAGCACTTCTTAAGTGGTGTAGCCAGAAAACCAGAAGTTCGGCTTATTCCAATCCTAGTCAAATCAAATACATATGTATCTGAGGTCTTCCTCTTTGAGCTATTTTAATGAATGGATTTTGTCCCTTCTCGTTTTGCTACAAGGCTGAGATCTTGGGGGCGGAGGGGGGCAGGGGTTGGTGGCCGGAAGCTTTAAAAAATCTAAGTAGCACCAGATATGGGCTAGGAACCACATTATTGCATTTAATCCTCACAACAGCTCTGGAAAATGAACAATAGTATCCGTTTTATAGAAATAGAAACTAAAGCTCAGAGAGGCTCTCTGTTAGACAGTGAGAATGTGGCAGAACTGGGGTCTGTCTGATGCCAGAGCTCCTGTGCTTTCAGCCCTGCCCTGCTGTCCCCTGCTGAGTTTGTTAATCCCAAATGAACTTAAATCCTTGAACTGTAAATTTTTCTCAAGCTTGTTCAAGCATCAGTTTCTCACAGTCCTGGAATCCAGAGGAAAAGGATTTGTAATAGATTTTTCAGTACAATTTGCACCCAAAAAAATGTCACAGCAATTTGTACAAAGTTCACTGGCTAAATTCCTGTCTCCAAACCCGGGCCTTGTTAATTACAAAGAAAGACAAAGATCCAGGAAAACAGCAATTATCTTGATTAACTCATTGAAAGGGAAATACACTAAATAATTCAATTTCCCTCCATTGCCCAATGGAAATCTCTTCTACATTATTTAGCCAACACAGGGGTTTCTTTGTCAGAGCAAAGGGGAGCACTCAGTTCCCAAGGTCACTCCTTCAGATCCCAAACTGAATGTTTACACATCACTGCAACCATTAATCTCCACCAACCCTGAAATCTAAAACCATTTCCTACACCTCCACCAGAAAGGATCCCATTCCCTGCTCCCTGTCTCCCTTGATGGAATATATAACCACAGTTTTATGAAGAAGAAAAAGGTAGGATAATCACTTTTTATAAAATGGCATTTGGAATTTCCAAGAATCCCCTGTGAATTGAAGATAAAAGCCCTAAAATTAAGAGAGAAACTTGTCTTGACATCCCCACTGTGTGCCAGGATCTTTTTCAACTTCATATTCCCAGCAACCTCAGACCAGAGAAATTAATCATCCGCCATTTTGTTACCAATGAACAAACTGAGGGATTAGGAACACAGAGAGATTAGGGAGCAGTCTAAAATTACACAGGGAGTACATTGCAGAGCCAGAACACAAATCCATGTTCTTTCATCCACCCCGACTAGGTTCACCTAAGTTCTTTGTGACTTATCTGTATGGTAGGGATAAAAATAGTACTATTTCATGGGATAGTCTGAGGTTCAAAATTTCAATGAGATAAAATATGGAAAACTCAGGGTCTTACTCACCGTAAGGAATCAACTGAGAACTGCTGCTGCTGTCACCACCACCACCATCATCATCATCATCATCGACGATGTCACTTCAAGCAATACAAGTGGATGTACCAGTAATTGCAGAAATATTATTCAGGCATGAAAGGTATTACCCGGGAACAGCTGCAAATAAACTAGTCAAGGGAGCAAACAAAAGTTGTGACGAAAGTAGGTGGGAATTAAAGTTCATAGCAGGGGAGCAGAATCAAGGGTGGAGTCTGAGAGATCAAGGCAGAACTAGGAAGGGGTCAGGTCCATAAGAATATCCAAAATGGGCTGAAAAAAGGCATGCAGAGTGGGTCATGAAAAAATGGTTCAGCTCAGACTGTGAACAAAGCAAAGGTCCCAGATACCTGTTTTCACTGAATATTAGCCCTGTGACTCAGGGGCTGGCTGACTGGTTTCCAGACCTAGGTTTCAACCAGACAGAAATCATGCCTCCCTTACCCCATTTCAGGGTCATTATGGGGATCAAAAAAACTAAACAAACACTAAAGGTAAAAAATGCTTGTAAACCGTGAAGCTCTCAAGAAGTAAGATGCAGTATTATCATTATTGTGGTGTTTCTTAACACACGTTTTGACAGATTTTGCCAATGCACCATTGCTCTAGTGAATTTTCTACTTTTAGCTCCATGAGGCAGTTTAGTGGATTCCAACCCAAATGCTCTAATATTTTTTTTAAAAAATCAGCCCAGGCTTGCCTGTAGCACAGGCTATTACTGAAACAAGTTTTAAGTTGGCTTTATTGATCCTTTCAACAGATTAAATAATGCATCTATCATAAACACAACACACTTCAGAGCAAGTCGACTTAGGAGTTCACAGTTCTGGGGAATGAAGGTTACTTTCCTCTCATCAGCCTACAGGTCTGCTGGCAGAAAACCTCAAAGAACTCTGTAATGCAATCCTCATCTCCAGTGTGTGGTATCATTAATTTCAGACTTGGGCTCCTGGCCAGATGGCATTCAGTGGCTAAGAGAACGGCCTCATGAGCACGAGGCAGGTTCCAAAATTCGCTTGCTGGGTGGGTATGAGCAGCCAGCTTTCCTAAGTTTAACAGGGGTAAGTGGCTCTGGTATCCCATGGTGCCCTGTGACAGCTTCTGTCATAGTTATGCTCACACTAAATACTAATTTGTCTCTGTATCAGGCTTAGGGCTTGCCACCTAGTAGGTGCTCAGTAAATATTTTATGAATGAAATGTAAATACAGGGAAGGGAAATAAAGAAGGGAGGAAAAATAGGCGGCAGCGATAAGAGTATCAAATCCCAGCTCCAGCATTATCTGTGTGCCCAGCAGGACATAGAATTCAAGTGGTTCAAGTAATGACACTTGGCTTAAGGGTTTCACTGGAGGATATAAGAGCTAGAAAGTACATCATTCCCAAACTTAACAGTAGGAATAAGCCAGGCAAATGGCAAATTCATGAGTTTTTCTTAAACTTCTCTAAGGTCAAGGGCAACCACCTAACCAAATCCAGGGAGAGAGATTCCTGAAGAGAACGCCAAGACGTGAGCACTAGCTTACCTGGGGTTAACACAACTGGTCACAAGAGATCAGCTAGGGTGGTTTGGCAGATTCATGAAGGCTAAGTGTAAACTGGCAAGAGAGCTTGAAGCCCTTAGAGGCTGCAGACAATGGGTGAGAGAGTCCACATCCTCTCCATGATTTCTCTCCACAGCCTGACCAGGTAACTCTAAGAAAAGAGTAGAGAAAGATGTAAGTGTCTACTGTGGTAAACTTGGGAGGTCCTGCCTTCTGTTCCCATCCCAACCCACTTTATTTCCCATATGGAACAAAAGCCTTCATCTGTGGAGAGAAAGGCAGCCACCACTGTCATCCCTAGGCACTGGTAGAGACCCACTGCCGCTGAATAAGGGAAGAAAAAAATTTTTAACTTCTGTTAGGAGGGGAGGGGGATAGGCAATGGGTCCAGAATTACAGCCTGATGGGGGGCAGTAGCACTCACTGAAGAAGCTACATTTTTGAGACTCGGGACACATGGTTACATAAGACCGAGGCTTACTCAGAACGAGAGAGAACTCTCATGCTCACCACCCACCCCCATAGTTTAGCTAAAAAGCTAAACACAACAATGGAAAGCAGAATAGTACCATGAGTGAGGTAAGAGAGGGATAAGGGCTGGAAAGAGACCCTCCCTGAGGCACAGCACAGAAAGGGGTTCTAACGCTTAAGATGGAGTTGACACTGAGAAAAAAAGTCGTCTGACAAACTAGTTTAGCTCCCTAAACACAAGGTATCACTAGAGGAACTTAAAGCCTACTAAGGTCAACCAGAGAAACATCAAACTTCAAAGCCAGCCCAAATCCTAACTGAATTAACTCAAACCCCGTCACTAAAGTCCTAGCAGAAGGAAGCTCCTACTCATTTCCAGGCATAAAACCTGTTACCTCATTTTCTACTGTAGTACACAAGATGTCACACTTTCAACTGAACATACAAAAAGGCTAGAAAACACAACACACTCCCAAGAGACAAAGGAATCATCAGAACCACACTTAGATATGACACAGATGTTGAAGCTGTCTTTCAGGGAATTTAAAATAACCATAACGTTAAAAGATCTCATGGAAAGGGTGAACACTATGAAAGATCAGATGGATATTTTCAGCAGAGAAGTGGAAACCGTAAGAAAAAAATCAAATGAACATCTAGAAATGAAAACAAGTTCCAGAGATGAAGAATGCCTTTAATGGGCTTATCAGTAGATGGAGACAGCTGAAGGAAGAAGATGGGTCAATAGAAACTACCCAAACTGAAATATAAAGAGAAAAAAATAGTGAAAAATAAAAGATACAGAACCCAGACATCCAAAAGCTAGGCAATATCAACTTGTCTAATACACATATAGAGATCTTCCTCGACTTACAGTGGGATCACATCCTGACAGACCTTACCATAAGTTGAAAATATTCTAAGTCAATGAATTTAATACACCTAACCTACCAAACATTATAGCTTAGTCTAGCCTACCTTAGATGTGCTCAGAACATTTCCAATAGTCTCCAGTTGGGCAAAAGCATCTAATACAAAGCCTATTTTATAGTGAAGTGTTGAGTATCTCATGTAATTTATTACATACTGTACTGAAAGTGAAAAACAGAAATGGCTGTATGGGTGCAGAATGGTTGTCAATTATGGGATGTTTACCCTCGTGATTCAGGTGACTGACTGGGAGCTGTGTCTCCCTGCTGCCCAGCATCACAAGAGGGTGTCACATCACTAGACTGGGAGAAGATCAAAATTCATAATTCGAAGTACAGTTTCTCCGGAGTTCATATCACTTTTGAACCATCATAAAGTCAAAAAATCAGGTCACCTGAGTGTCTCAATCAGTTAAGAGTCTGACTTCAGCTCAAGTCATGATCTCACAGCTTGTGAGTTCAAGCCCTCAGTTGGGCTCAGAGTGTCTCAATCAGTTAAGAGTACGACTTCAGCTCAAGTCATGATCTCACAGCTTGTGAGTTCAAGCCCTCAGTTGGGCTCTGTCCTGACATCTCGGAGCTGGAGCCTGCTTCAGATTCTGTGTCTCCCACTCTCTCTGCCCTTCCCCAGCTCGCACTCTGTTTCTCTCCTTCAAAAAAAAATTTTTTTTGTTAATAAAAAATTTTTAAAAATTAAGTCAAAAATTCATAACAAAACATCGTAAGTCAGGGACCACCCATAATTAGAATTCTAGGAGAAGAGAAAAAGAGCAAGGCACAAGAAATATTTGGAGAAGTAATGTAATTATGGACACCAAACCACAGACCCAAAAAGTTCAGAAAACACCAAGCAAAGTTCACACACACACACACACACACACACACACACACACATCTTAGTCATCTATTCAAAATACAAAAGAAAAAGAGAAAATCTTTAAAGCAGATGGAGGGGGAGGCATTTTATATAGAGGAACAAAGATAAGAATTACAGCAGACTTCTCATCAGAAACCATGCAAGCGAGAAGACAGAAATGCTGAAAGGGGGACAAAAACAACCAGACTTCTATACCCAGGAAAAATATCTTTCATATAAAGAAATGTTGTAGAGGTATAGATGTATAGGCAGGGATAAGAGAACCAAGAAAGAATGGTGAGGCACTCAGGCATTAAAAACAGTGAACAACCTTGACCAACCCTGAGGCTTAAGGGCAAGGCAGGGCAGAAATAGGATGTTGTTACTGAAGCCCAGTGGAAGCCATATATCCGTGAATAAGTAGCTATCTCATAAAAATTATGGACAGATGAAGCCGCTATTAGAAATGTGGCACTGAAGTAGATCAGGAATAAGGAAGGCTCCTCTTAACATCCAGTCTCTTGCCAATGCCTACCATTAACTGAATCCAAACAGAAACAAGCCAGAAAGCAGGGGAGTATGGTGGAGGGAGGAGGGGCAGTGATGTAGTCAGCTCCTCTGGGTACAGAGAAAAGCACAGAATGGATCTGAGGGGAGAGAGGATAACCAGCACAGACACTGACTGGCTCTGTGACCTCATACACCCAAGTGGCAGAGCCAGGATTCAATCACAGATCTCCCTGAATCCTTTCCACCAGATGCACTGCTTCAGGTACAACATCAGTGAGAGATCAGACCTACCATCGGTAGGGTGTACCAGATGTTAGAAATCCTCAAGGCTAAAATGCATTGGTGGGACTTAATTCTGTAGGAAATTAGCAGCAAGTATAAGTTTTAATTGCAGAATCCAAAAAGTACCCTGGCTCTGGTACAGTTTTGGAGAAGATAATGATGTAGCAGTGCCATCTTTTATAGTAACCTGAGGCCAAGGGAACTATCCATGTGCATGGGCTGTGAATTCTAATTATTCACAGAGGATATGGTATCCAATTCCTCTCGTTGACAGTGGTGGCATTTGAAACAGCCATAGATGAAATTCATAAAAATCAAATCTCTATTTTCCAACTAAAAAATCCCAGTCAGCAAAAGTTAGTATCAGAGAAGCAGTTTGGCATTTTCCTCACCAGCTGCAACATAGTAAGTGGCTTGAGATGTGAAATATTGAGTGTGAAGAAGAAAGCCTTGCAGTGTGTGTGAAGATACCCTTTAGCGGTCCTCTTCTGAGAGCCAAGTTCACGGCAACTGTATGAATCTTTTATGTGTTTTCTTTCCCCATTCTCCAAAGATGCTTTGGGAAAATGGAGTGAAGAAAAGTCAGTGGAAAAAAATAATGAAAAGCCAACCATCTGGCCATCTCCATCATACCCCCTGAATGTGTGTGTGTGTGGGGGGGGGGCATCACGGCAAATTCAGTTGCAGTGATATCAAAGCAAACACCTTGAACAGAAAACTATCAGTCTTCTTGACCCACTTGAGATTTCCAAACACAATGTTTTCTATAACATAGTGATGAACACAAAGGTTTTTCCCTGAAACAGCATCACTTATGGGAAGCTTGATGAAAGAACACAGACTTTAAGGTCAGACAGACAGACTTGACTTTGAATCTATATTCCTCAAGTAGCTGTGTGATCTTAGACAAGTTATTTATTCTTTCTGAGCCTCAGCTTCACCAATTGTGAAATGACAATAATGCCTACCTCAAAGATGGTTATGGGCATAGTGCTTGGTACCTAAAAGGTAATCAATCTATGGGTATTTGTGAACTTTCCCTTCCTCATATGGAAGGGGTGAGGTGAAAGGGAAGAAATTCTTAGTTTTTCTTAATCCATATCTTGAAAAGCCAGTAATAATATCTACTCTTTATTATTCATTCATTCATTCATTCATCTAAGAAATAAGTATTGAGTGCCTTTTATATTCTGCATAGTCTCCTAGGCATGAGAATACAGACAAGGTCCCTGTCCTCATAGAGCTTATATTATAGTCGGAAGAGACAGATAAACACATAAATAAGATAATATGTAATGAAAACAAAATCAGAAAATGTGGCCAAGATGGGAGGACCTATCTATTTAAAGGAAGGCCTGGCTGAAGTGATAACATTTGAACTGAAATGTGAGTAATGAAAGGAACTAGCCATACAAAGATTGGAGGGAAGAGCATTCTCTGCAAAAGGAACACTAAGTGTGAGCACTCCAAGCCTGGATTGAACGTGGCGTGTTTGGAGAATGGAAGCAGATGCAGTGGAACACAGGAAGTATGGAAGAGTAGAGTTCAAAGTGAAATTGGAAAGAGAAGCAGGAAAGAGTAGGTCCTTCAGCCAACATTCATTTACGTTATTGAACATCGACTACATGCCAGGCACTCTTCTAAGTTCTGGGATACATTTGCGACCAAAGTCCCTTCTCCCATCAGGGAGTTAACATGGTGGGGAAGGCAGTCTCCTGTGGTCCTGCAGGCCCTGATGAAAAATTTGCATTTCATTTTAAGCATGTTACCTTATTTGAACTTCACAGTATCTTCCTGAGACAGGTGTTACTGTCTTCATTTTATAGAGGAGAAAACAGAGGCTCCCAGAGGTTGTGTTATATAACCTGCCTGAAATCCTGTCATTTGTAGGGGGTTGATGGTTCACAGGAAAAGAGAACTGAGTGCCCATCCTCTAGGGTTATCATTCATTGCTGGCAAGTGTAGAGCCTGTATTCAAAGCCTAGAACGTCTGACTCCAAGGGCTTTCCCATATTAACACATTCCTTCCTCTTGGTTAGAAAGAAAGAAATTTGCCAGTTCTTTAGAGCCAAAACAGACAGAACTAAGCCACTGTCCCAAAGTCACCCAATCGCAGGGCCAGGGTTTGAAGCAGCCACTTGGAATCCAGAGAGGGGGGGAAACTGTCCCAACTTGTCCAGTGGTGCTGTCTTTCTGTCAGCAGCTCTGTAGCAGGAAGAGAAAGGGCTCCACAGAGGGGGCGTGGCACCTAGGTGTTCAGGGTTCCCCGGATGGGCAGCTCCAGTTTTTCCCTGCAGAGCCAGAAACAGCGGTGTTCTGATGGGCTAATCACAGGTATTGATCAGGCAGCAGGGAGATCCAGTGGCATTTCCCAGGCTCTGGAAGGCACTGAAATGAATGAATAAGAGACAAGAAAATTCTATAAATTGGCCGTTCTATTTGATGTTCATTTAATTAAGACATTCGGTCCCTCTAATGGAAAATGTAAGGAGTGGAAATTACTGGTTTTCGGCCATCTCGTATAAAATGAAAACCAGATCTTGATGGCATGAGGCTTTTCATTGTATCTTCTTCAAGCTCAATTTAATTATGTATTACAGGCTACCTTCAATAATAATTACAATTGTCTGCCTTCATGCAAAGGCTCTTTCTGTCTTGGAGACCGGAGCTCTGGGGAGATGCCTATGGAGATTGCTGAAGTATCATTTAGTGAGAGTAGCTGTTTCCGTCTTTGTGTGCGTTCATCAGATGCTTGCCAGGTACCCACTGTGCATCAGGCCTCTGTCAAGTCCTACAGGAGATAGTGTGTATGTAAATGAATCATGTCTCCCCTTCCCCACAGAGCAACAAAGGGGCCTCACGTATCCAATTGTGCAGTCATTCATTTGTTCAACTAACATTCCCAGCCTGTCTGACACCACAGTCCTGTCCTGACTTAAGCACCCCAGGCTGAAGCAGGTGACAGCTTGTACGTGAGCTGTTACAGAGCAGGGGACCCATTCTGCGATGCAGCTCTGCCAGTGTATTACTGGGAGAAGGGACAAGAGAGAAACCAGGGAAAGCTTTACTTGGTGTCATTGGAGCAAGGCCATATTAAAGCAGTATTGAAGTGACATGTGACCCCTAATCCATGATCTCCCTATCAATTGTTATTTGTAAGACTCTAAAACTCCTTTTTTTTTTTTAACATTTATTAATTTTTGAGAGAGTGTGAGCAGGAGAGGGGCAGAGAGAGAGGGAGACACAGAATCTGAAGCGGGCTCCAGGCTCCAAGCTGTCAGCACAGAGCCCAACACAGGGCTCGAACTCACAAACCCCAAGATCATGACCTGAGCCGAAGCCGGACACTTAACTGACTGAGCCACCCAGGCGCCCCTAAAACTCCTTGCTAAGTATCTTGCGTGATGTAATAAAATCTTTTGTATCCAGTTAGATCAGGAAATTAGATAGTCTGAGTAAGTCGTCTCAATAAAGAGTATGTACATGGATAACAGGTGTTCAGAGAACCAGACTAGAATAGCATATCCATCCCATAAACCTGTTGAACTGAAATGGGTCTTCCTGCCGATTTAAGGTAACTCAGGATCTGACAAGACTCAGAATACTCATAGCCCACAGACATAAGTACAGTGACCAGGGCTGAGCCAGTTTCTGGGGTGGGAGCAGGGTGGGTCTTGATTTTGAGCTCAGAAATTTGGGGTACCCTAGTAATATTTACTGTAAAGGTCTGGAGATTGATGTTGGCAGATGTCCTATATGTGAGACTTCCATAAATGCCAGTAATTTAAATTTTTTAATGTTTATTTTTGAGAGAGAGAGAGAGAGAGAGAGAGAGAGAGAGAGACAGAGCACAAGTTGGGGAGGGGCAGAGAAAGAGGAAGACAGAATCTGAAGCAGGCTCCAGGCTCCAAGCTGTCAGCACAGAGCCTGACATGGGGCTTGAACTCACAAACCATGAGATCATGACCTGAGCTGAAGTCAGATGCTTAAGTGACTGAGCCACCCGGGTGCCCCAAATGCCAGTAATTTAAAAGGGCCTCTTCCCCCAAGATGGCCATGCTCATGACTTCTCTGTACATGGCAGTATTTGGGTTATCACAGCACTTTGCTGATTATGAAAATAATCCATGGTCATTATTTTAAGATCTTTGGGATATAAAATACCACCAGTAATTCTACTTCCCAGAGATAACCACTCTAAAAATCGTACATTTTTGTACAATCCCTTCCTATTCAAATTTCCAGCAGCCATAAAGAGTTGAAAAGAAAACCGCCTCTCCTAGAGTCAAAGGGAGCAGAGCTCTGAGAGCATCTCCAGGAGAGAGAGGCTTTAGGACAAACTTCCAGATCTTCACCCCAAGACTCACCCTCCTTCCTAGCAGCAGTGTCTCAGAATCACCTCCTCACCCAGCTCTGAGGGGCACCTTACACCTGTGACCCTCCAATCCGGGCTTTAAGCCACATGGTCACCCTCCCCTAAGCCAGACTGACATTTTCTTACAAGACTCTGACTCCGTACTAAGGAAGAAAAATGAGAAATCGTGACAAGAAACAGTTTTCCAAAGTGCCAAAGGTACCTATAGGAGAGCCCAAGGACTGATAGAGCCCACATCCTTGCCCAGCTGAGACCAAGCCCAAGGTATGTGGTACAGATCTGTGTTGTTGCCATCCTGGAAAACGCTTGCATTCCCCTTCCTCGGGCCTCAGCAACCGAGAGATTCAGTTTCCCCCAGAGTTAGTCTTGGATCAAGGACCTGGGTGATTCATGTAACCAGCACCTTTGTCTGTGGCAGACTGTCCCGGCCAGGGACTGTTGGCATTCAGCGTAAAGAGTCCCACGGTTAGTACCAGGCACAGGGACAGAAAGAGTTGGTAGAAGGCACAATCCATGCAGCACCTATATCTGACCTTGGGCAAAAAATTGCTCAGCAAACACCTATCCGGTCTCACCTCCCAAGTCTCACCTGAAGCGGTTGAAGCAGCAGCACCCGAGGCATCAGGAAACCAGGTGCAGCTGGAGGATCATGGGAAGAGCCAGGACTGAGCTGAACTCTGGAGCCTTTCATTTCGCCAGCCATCAAATCCCTCGGGGCCCAGAGGCCAGCTTCACAGCAATAGTGAGAGCAAAGCAGGGGGAAGGGTCCACCAGGGAGACACAAAACTGAACTTGCATGTGAGCTTCAGTACGACTAGAAGTCAGAAACACTAACATCTGGACGAAGAAGTTTTTTCCCATTCGCACACAGGTGCAAAAAGGCTATTATACCTACCTTTTTGCACTTCAGTCTCCCGCAATTAAAAACTGTAACTGAGTGTTAAAAGCCTACTCCCTACCATCTCCCAGCCACTTTGCCGCAGGTAGAGCACACCAACAGATGTTTGCAAACGGACGCTACAGAAATGCTCACTCAAGGCAGAGAAGCAAGTGGGACCCTGGAAGCAGATAAATCTGACTTTGAGTTTTGACTCCACCACACTTACTATCTGTGTGACCTTGAGCAGGTGACTCCACTTTTCTGAACCTCCTCCAAAAAGGAGATCATTTATACCATTTAGACTAGTAGCAAGGATTAAGGGAAAGGATGTGTGAAAAGCACTATGCCTGATATGTTGTGGGTGTTCAGTAATGGTAGGAATTTATTTTATTATTATCAGAGATGGAAAAGGGAATTAAGATTCAATTGTGATGCTTCAAAAAGATGCCAGCAGAGCAAAGCTGTGAGTCCTGACAACTGCAGATATATGCGTAACTGCTTGGTGCCTGACGTGAAATCTAGACGGGAAGAGGTTGCAAGAGCTCGTCTGTTTAGCCTCCTTATGGGGGAGCAGAGTCCTGGTTTGAATTCAGAGCCCCCTTTCCCCAGGGTCTGTAGCTTTGTAGGAAGCCCCATCTCTTGTGGTGTTCAGGAAAAGCCTGTATAACCATTTCTCTGGGTCTTGAGAGGGTTATTCAAGCATCAAGTTTGACCCTGTCACCTCTGGGAGTGCCCTGGCTTTAAGACTTTGGGTCAGCAGCCTCAGATGGCCGCCATCTTGTCACACCACATGGGTGGGTGTAAGTTTGTAGCCACAGGCCCCTGCCGCAGGTTCCTCGCAGTAATCCTGGGAGGGAGGCAGGGCAGGGGCTGTCATCTCTGCTTTATAGAATTAGCAGAGGAAGACTCAGAGAGGTAAGTCCTCTGCCTGTGGTCAGATGTCAACCAGTGGAGCCCCTTCCTGGAAACTATGTGCAAGGAGGTGTAGGAGACACGGCAGTGTATCTAACCAGAGAGAAAAGCAGAACGTGCAAAACTGTGGCACCAGGTGGAACGCGCCAAGTTCCGGCCATGGCACCATTATATTTCCGTTACTCAGAGCCACCCCTTGGTTTTCAGGTATGACAGCTTTGGCCGCCTGACAAATGTGACCTTCCCCACTGGCCAGGTGAGCAGTTTCCGAAGCGATACAGACAGCTCAGTGCATGTCCAGGTAGAGACCTCCAGCAAGGATGATGTCACCATAACCACCAACCTGTCTGCTTCCGGTGCCTTCTATACACTGCTGCAAGGTAAGCCGGGTGAGAGGCTTGGGGACTTTGAGGCAAGGGGGTGAAGAGACCCCCTTTGGAAGAGGAGGATACCAGAAACAAGCTGCTACTAGAGCCGGGCAGCTTTAGTAGCAGAGCATTACAACTGGTTTCTCTCTGTGTTGCATTCGAATGTGCAAAACACACCAGCCCGAGTCCTGTATATTCTCTCCCAGAAGCCTCAGAGTAACAGTACCTTGTCTCATCCCATCATCATGAGAACAAGGGGTCGACAGTCCACTAGCTGCTAATCCAGATGCCCTCACTATTCCGCCATTCTAATGGCTCCCAGGTTAAAGGCTTGCTCTCACACTGGTGTGGGTGAGGACAAAGGACAATAATGATTATGCCTAACCACGAAAGGGACCTAGGCATGGAGAAGTCCTCCTGAAGCTCAGGTGAGAACAGTCCGTGCCTTCTCTAGGCTTCCACAGAGAAAAGACCCTTCTCGTCTGCGTTCATCAGGTAATCCCTGGTAGGAGTTGATCTTTGAGCTTTAGGGAAATCAGTGATGAAATCTGGCTGCAGACTGTCTGCCTTGGTTGTCCTCATGGGAGGTGGTGACCCAGAATGGAGCTCACAACTTCATTGGATCTAGTAAGCATGAAAAAAAGAAGAAGCTATCACTAGGGAGAGCCTTGATTTTTTTCGCCACTCTCCTGATGGCTTTTTGTGCTCCCAAAAGCTTTGACACAAGTAGTAAAAAGAGGCTTGGGCTGGGAGTCACAGGCCCAGATTCTAGTCCTGACACTGCCACCACATCATGGGGGCCCTTGATTTTCTCCTTGAGGAAACGAAAGCAAGTTGAAGCCGTGTTGAATGGTGTGAGGCAGTGCAAGGAGCAGAGAAAAGCTCTGGAGTAGACAGACTGGGGGATCTCTGTGCCTACGGTTTCGGTTCCTACCTGTGTGAATTACATGGAGTCACTCTTCTCTGAGCCTCAGTCTCTGGGGCTGGAAAATGGGGCCAAATTACTGTAGCTGCCTCATAAGCGTTGCCCAGACAATCCCTTTACAGTGTACACAGAGTGCCCAACATGGGCCAGGCCCATAATACAACTCAGTAAGTTCTTGCTGGATTCATTAACTAATTATTTAATAACTGACACTTGGATTTACCATAAGAAAATAACTGTATATTTCCACAACCGCTTCTACTCCCAAATGTAATACAGTGCCTTTAAAGAAGCTCGAAGAACAGTAGTGGTTCTCAGTCAGAAGAAAGAGAAGCAGTATCTTGCAGTTCCTTCCCCACCAGCACCTTTGGAGTGGGTTGGGACACACTCACAGTGTTTATGCTCGGACTGAGTTATTGCCAGGAGAAGGTGCCGATTCCGAGCTAGCCAGGGCTCTGCCTGGCCAAGGACAGCAGGGCCACAGATTGTTCAGACATCTTGTCCCTCCCTGTGGTTAAGAACTGTCTTATCCCCTGCACACCTCTAAGCTGGCTTGCTGCATTTTTCTCAAAAGTTAATGCAGTCTTTCTTACCTTTAGGCAACTTTTTTTTTTTTTTCCATTCAAAAGTGCCACATTTCCTCACTTTTAAAATGTACCAGGGGCGCCTGGGTGGCGCAGTCAGTTAAGCGGCCAACTTCAGCCAGGTCACGATCTCACGGTCCGGGAGTTCGAGCCCCATGTCGGGCTCTGGGCTGATGGCTCAGAGCCTGGAGCCTGTTTCCGATTCTGTGTCTCCCTCTCTCTCTGCCCCTCCCCCGTTCATCCTCTGTCTCTCTCTATCCCAAAAATAAATAAACGTTGAAAATTTTTAAAAAATAAAAAAAAAATAAAAAAATAAAATGTACCATCAATTCAATAGCAACTTTTCAGCTTGGGGAGGAGGGGAGACACACGGCTCAAAATTCATGCAAGGACTTAAGACACATTCCGATTTCACAAACACTGAAGTGGGAAAAGGAAAAACTCATCGGGGACTCCAGGAAATGTGGTACCTGTTTTTCCTCTTTGGTGCCTCTGCCAAGTTCCTCTCCTTCCCTCATACCAGGCTTGCATGCTCCGTTTTGCAACCACCTCAGTAGAGGCTTGGTAAAAAGTGTTTTCAGCTGCATCTTATGTCTGAACTATGGGAAGAAATAAGGAGGAACCGCTAATGAGGAGCAGGCTTGGGAAGTCACAGCTCACATTAAATGGGGCTCGTTTGAGATGGGCCTCTACAAACACCATTCCATCCAAAGTCACCACTAATGGACATATGTGCATTCAGCAAGAAGCAGCTTTAAGAGATAAATGACACGGGCCTTTTCACTGTTCAAAAGAAGGAAAATACAGATGGCCAGTGAATAATGCATAGCCAAGTTTAAGGCAGATCTTAGAATTCTGCATGTGTGAGGAAGAAAAGGGGAAGGATGGAGGGGGAGGGAGGGAGAGAGGGCGGGGCTGATCTGATGCCATTCTAACAGGGAAGACTTAGCCACAGTTTCCTACAAAGCTACATCCGTTTTTTGTTTGTTTTTGTTTTTGCTTTTGTGTGTGTCTGGTTGTTTGTGGGTTTTTTTTTGTTGTTGTTGTTTTTTGTTTTGTTTTGTTTTTTCTGCTTGACATACATAGCCTGGAATACATCTAGTTCAATCCAGCAAATGTTTACTGAGCACATACTCTAACGACAGTGATAGCTAACATCTTGGAACACCTATCAAGTATAAAGTAGATGGTTAGTGTTTTACATTCATGTACCTACTCCCTCCTCACAACAACCCTATGAGGTATTATTAACATCTCCATTTTCCAAATGAAGACAGTTTAAGTCACTAAGAGGTTAAGTACCTTGTCCAAAGACACACGCCTGGTAGGGTATTTGGACCCAGACAAATAGAACCCATTCTCTTAAGCACTGATCTAAAGGCAATGGGAAGCTATTGAAGACCCATGATCAGTACTAGAAAAGTTCTTTACGACAGATGTGTGAAACGGGGCGGTAGAGGCTGAGGAGAGATGACAAGAGATCTGCATGGCAGTGACTAGTACAATGCTCGCATAGAAAACTAATAATAGCTCACTTTTACATAACACTCGCTATATGCCAAGCACCATTCTCAGCTCTTCATATTCGTTATCCCTCCTAATGCTATGAGGTAAGAGTACAGTTCATCCCCAAGGTACAGATGAAGAACCAGAGGCATGAGAGATTAAGGAATTTGCCCAGGGTCTTGCAGCAAGAGAATGGTGGAGCTGGGACTCGAACCCTGGTAGCATGGCTCTGAAGGCCATGCGTGCTCTTAGTCTCTGTGCAGCAGAACAGAGTGTAGACCCTGTACCCCTCAGTTGCCAGACCAGTAGTGAGGCCCATCAAGAGGCTAAGGGAGGGGGACGCATTTGTTGTGACCAAGGAACTGGGGAAGCTTCTGGGGAGAGGTGACAGTTCAGCATAGCCTTGAAGGGAGGACTTGGGCTAGAGTTTATTGAAGAGGGGCAGGTGTAGACAGAAGCAGCAGCTGAGGAAGGGCAAGAGGGGAAAGCTGCAGCACGAACTCAGGTGTTTCCAGTGTTAGAAAAGAATTGTGTGCATTTCACAGCTGAAATTCGCTCTTCTCCAGAAGTTTCTTTGAGCTAAAGATCCTAATTAAAATATTTAAATCAGGTCTAAGATTTCAAAATCAGACATATTTTTTAAATCATTGGTTCATCTATGCACATATGTATGTATATGAAAATGACTTAAATGTATATATGTATATATATGTGTGTACATATATATATATACATATATATTATATATGTATATATATATATATGTACATATATATATGTGTGTACATATATATATATATGTACACACATATATATTTGGAATTTTGTCATCAACTTAAGTACTGGAGTTATTTTCACCTTGATGTAAAGAATAGTTACTCTCGGGGCGCCTGGGTGGCGCAGTCGGTTAAGCGTCCGACTTCAGCCAGGCCACGATCTCACGGTCCGTGAGTTCGAGCCCCGCGTCGGGCTCTGTGCTGACTGCTCAGAGCCTGGAGCCTGTTTCCGATTCTGTGTCTCCCTCTCTCTCTGCCCCTCCCCCGTTCATGCTCTGTCTCTCTCTGTCCCAAAAATAAATAAACGTTGAAAAAAAAAAATTTAAAAAAAAAAAAAAAAAAGAATAGTTACTCTGGTGTGTACCAAGAACCTTAAAAATGTTCAACCCTTTGTTCTAGTAATCCTAACAACCCAAAACGAAGACACTGATTTATCCAAAAAATATAGTTTTAATAGAGATATAATTCACATACTCTAAAATTCACCCTTTTAAAGTGTACAGTTCAGGGGGGTTTAGTATATTTACAAAGTTATGCAATTATTAATGCTGTCTAGTTCTGGAAAATGTTTACCACTCCCCCAAAAGAAAGCTTGTACCCATAAGTGCTCACTCCCCATTCCCCATTAGTGCCTTTCCCTCACTAATCTACTTAATGTCTTATTCTGGACATTTCATATAAATGGAGTTATTGATACATTATGTGGTCTTTTGTGTCTGACTTCTTTCACTTAGCATAATGTTTAAAATATGTTTATTTGCAGTGTCACTTTGTAATTATGAAAAGCTAGAAATAATCAGAATATCTACTTGAGAATTGGTTAGATAAATTATGGCATTTCCATATAGTGGAATACTGTACAGTCATTAGGAGAAACACTTAGGAGGGGGGCCAGGGTGGCTCAGTCAGTTGAGCGTCCAACTTTGGCTCAGGTCATGATCTTGTGGTTGGTGAGTTCAAGCCCTGTGTTGGCCTCTGTGCTGACAGCTCGGAGCCTGGAGCCTGCTTCAGATTCTGTGTCTCCCTCTCTCTCTGCCCCTCCCCCACTCTCTCTCGCTCGCTCTCTCTAAAATAAACAAGCGTTAAAAATTTTTTTACAAAGAGAAACACTTAGGAAAAATATTCAATGATGTAATACAATGATCAGTGGCAGACTATAAGCAATTACTTTATAAATGTATTCAGGGGGCGCCTGGGTGGCGCAGTCGGTTAAGCGTCCGACTTCAGCCAGGTCACGATCTCGCGGTCCGTGAGTTCGAGCCCCGCGTCGGGCTCTGGGCTGATGGCTCAGAGCCTGAAGCCTGTTTCCGATTCTGTGTCTCCCTCTCTCTCTGCCCCTCCCCCGTTCATGCTCTGTCTCTCTCTGTCCCAAAAATAAATAAACGTTAAAAAAAAATTTAAAAAAAATAAATAAATAAAAATAAATGTATTCAGAAATATTCTTTTTTTAATGTTTATTTCTGAGAGAGAGACAGCACGAGCGGGAAAAGGGCAGAGAGAGAGGGAGACCCAGAATCCAAAGCAGGTTCCAGGCTCTGAGCTGTCCACACAGAGCTAGATGCGGGGCTCGAACTCATGACCTGAGCCTTAAGTCAGACGCTTAACTGACTGAGCCACCCAGGCGCCCCCAGAAATATTCTGAAGTCTAGGAGTATACAAAATATTTACAGTGGCTTTTTTTTTGGTACTGCGATCATGGACGATCTCCCTATATCGTCCTAGTTTTCTTCAATGATAATGTTTCATTTCCGTGGTCAGAACAATAAACCCATTTAGAAGCCACACCCCTCCCTCTGCTGTGCACACCCCTCCCTTCATCCTCAACCCTTCTGAGCAGAAACGGTCCCTCTCCTCTCCCGTCCCTCAGACCAGGTCCGCAACAGCTACTACATCGGGGCAGACGGCTCCCTGCGGCTGCTGCTGGCCAACGGCATGGAGGTGGCACTGCAGACAGAGCCCCATCTGCTGGCCGGCACGGTCAACCCCACTGTGGGCAAGCGGAACGTCACGCTGCCCATCGACAACGGCCTCAACCTGGTGGAGTGGCGGCAGCGCAAGGAGCAGGCGCGGGGCCAGGTCACCGTGTTCGGGCGCCGGCTGCGGGTGAGCAAGGCCTGCTCCAGGCGGGGCTCCGCCCCTGGGGGTGGCTGGGGCCCTAGCGGGAGAGAATGAGGACTGAGTTCTGTTCTTGAAACTGGCCCTGGGGGAGAAAGTGTTCCTGGGCCCCCTGCCAAAGGAGGAAGGTAAAGTAGGCAAACCTCAATAAGAAATCTCGAATCTCTCTTCCGTTGTGGCAAGATCACCGGCTTTGGTGTTAGGCCTGAGTTGGATTTCCAGCTTCTGTGATACCCGGACTGAATTTCAGCCCGTCCGTGATGCCATTTCATTCATCCGGAGCCTCAGTCTCATTCTCCAAAAAAAATGGAAAGGATGAATCAATTTTACAAGTTGCGACAAGAATTGGAAATAATATACAGAATGCCTCATACCGAGCCTTGCACACAGGAAGTGGTCAATAACCTACTCCTGTTGTTCCTGCTATTCTTACTACTATGTTCTTATTAATATCTAGCAGAATCCAGTTTAGCTATTTGGAACCTAAGCCACGTCCTCCACTCCTTCCAGGCAGTTGTCCCTTACTAAGTGAGCAAAACGACCCCCAACCCCAAGCTGTCCCTGCTGCCAGTGGGTTGGCATCTGTGGTCTGGCATTTCAGAGTGCTCTTCAGAATGTGGATGCCCTGAGCCAGCCCTTTCACTGCCTCACCCCCCATGTTTCTGCAGAGTGTTATTACCGCCCCCGCCCCCCAGGCCCGAGTGCCCCACTTCTTTTCCCTCTAGCTTCAGAAAGGAAGGTGACAGGGAGCGTGAAAGCGAAGAAACCAGCCCGGTTCTGAGCACAGCTCCTTGCAGACCCCAGCTGCTCTGTAGGCACTGGCTGGGCTGAAGGGAGCCACAGAACTGGGCGAGATTGTTGCTGACTCCTAAAAACCACAGAAGCATCCTCATGCCACACGGCTGGCGCTGTCTCGACACAGCCAATATCACACAACTAGAATCCACAAAACCAGCCTTCCTGTGTCTCCTCAACAGCCTAGAACTCTAGCAAAAACCGAAGTGGGAAAGAGCCTTCCACTGGTTCCCTGAGGAAGGCCGTAAGTGTCTTTGTTCTCTGTGGCCCGCCACCATCTGCAGCCTCCCCGAGCCCCCTGTCTGAATTCTCCAGGAGCCCCCTCATGCACATCTAAGGCAGTGTGCTAAATGGAAAATTTGACCTTGGTTTGATTCCTGCCTGGGCCTGGCTTGTAGCCCTGAGCAACTCCTCTGAGTCTCAGACTCCTCTGCGGAAACAAGATAATATATTCCAAGTACCTAGCCCGATGCTGGTAGAACCCAGGTGCTCAATAAATGGCAGCGATTAGTGCTATTAGGATTTCCTCTCTGCGGTGTGAACTGGACCAAAAGTTTCCCAGGCTTTAATTGGTCCCTCTCCCAGCCTGAGATTAATGGTGCTCCAGTCCGGTGGCCGCATCTCCGCGCCCTCCCAAAATAAATGGCCACCCACAGTGACGGCATGTGGAATTAGAATGTTATCCGGGTGCGCCTCCCCATAATGGAGCTCATTTTTTATACAACTGGGAACTTTTTTAATAAAGAAAGATGTAAAATAATCTCATTGCTGCCACTGCCAAGCACAGGAAGCATTAAGCGGTTCCCCAGTGAGCTGCTTAATTCAATTTTATTAATTTTGCCTCAGAGGTGTAGCTCGCCTTCCCTAGGGGCCCTCCAGGGGTGGCGGGGGGGCAGCTGGCTAGGTGGCAGCTCCTTGGGAGGAGTCACAGGGGACCCTGCAAAAGATGCCTTAAAATGGCCCCCATCATTGTTGGTGGTGCAGACCCTGAATCTTCCTTTGCCCTCCCGGCAAAGAACACAGCTCCAGTCTCCGGTGCCTCCGATTTTTCACGGGAATTGTCTGCCACACTGTTTTTGCTCTGCAATTGTATTTGATTACCCCTGGGAAGGCAACCTTATTATAAGCAGGCCATTCACAGCTAAAGTTGTCCCAGCATCATCATTATAAATCCTTATTTTCAAGGTTTGAGAATTTGTTTGGAGGAAAGGGGGAGACACACACGTCTCTACGTTCTCTGAGAATGCGATCCTTTGCTGCCATTTAATGGAAATAATTACATTCATTAATTCAGTACCTTCTATATGCCCAGAACTCTGTTTGGTAATCTACTCAGGCTTCTTCAGTCCTCACAATAGCCCTGTTGTTTCACAGAGGAAGAAATTGAGACTCGGACAGGGAATGGCACTTGCCCAAGGTCACACAGATAAATTGGCCACAGAATCGAGGCTGGAATCCTGACCTTAATTCCTAGACCTGAGCCTTTTTTACCACCCAGGGTCCTAGAGGGCCTTTCATTACCTCAGTCCACATGTGCGGTTTTGTATCATATGACCTACATCATCTACTTTCCTCTTGTGTTTCCCTTACTACATGTCAAACTTAACCAGTGACCAATGGAAGAGTCGGAAAATGTGCCCAAATGTCCTATAAGGCCATGTGCCAATTAGAGGGGACACAGCATTTTAGCTTTGGAGTACCTGGCAATGTTTCAGGGGCAACCGATGCCTAAAGGGTGGATCCAAATACAGAAGTAGGCCTCAAAGTATATTTCTTTATTAAACTATGAAAAACCCTGACTTACCTCTACCCTTGTGGGAGCCCTGTATTCCTGACTCTGGAAGGAAATTGAATTGTGTGCTGACCTAGCAGCCCAGCTGACATTTAATTGGCATTCCCATTTTACAGATGATGAAGCTTCATAGAACTGGCAGGTGATAGAGCCAGGACCCAAACCCCGTCTGTTGGCACCCATGACCTGTGCTGCCTCCTCTACTCAGGACCTTCTCACATCAAAGTCTTCAATGTCCAGATTAACTCTGTCTTTCCTCCTACTCCAGGTTCACAACCGGAACCTCCTGTCCCTGGACTTTGACCGCGTGACCCGCACAGAGAAGATCTATGATGACCACCGCAAGTTCACCCTCCGGATCCTGTACGACCAGGCAGGGCGGCCTAGCCTCTGGTCACCCAGCAGCAGGCTGAATGGTGTCAATGTGACATACTCCCCAGGGGGCCATATCGCTGGCGTCCAGAGAGGCATCATGTCTGAGAGGATGGAATACGACCAGGCGGGTCGCATCACATCCAGGATCTTTGCTGATGGGAAGACGTGGACCTACACATACTTAGAGAAGGCAGGTGTCCATTCCCCCCACCCCCACCACCACTGGCCTTGCCATTTAGAAGACCATTGTGTCATGGCTCAACCCATGGCCAGGCCCAGCTTGCTGCCCTCAGCAGGATAGATTGGACCCATGTGGTCTCCAAAAGAAAACAGAAAAATCTGCAATAGAGGGCTGGGGAGCCCGAGAGGCATCTGGGTGGATCGTGGTGATGGTGTGGCAGGTGGGGGTCCTGGGGCAGGAGAACGTTAAAGGCCCACATGAGAGACTGGAACTGGGGGCAGGCCCAACACTAACTGGTCCTACAGAGCAGGACTGAGGGCAGAGACCCAGGCAGGGGTCTGCTCCCAGGTCTGGGCACACAGTGTGATCTGGTCACAGAGAATAGGGCAGAGGCCTAGGGATCAGTACTTAGGCAGGAGGTGATTAATCCTGAGCTTCCAGTGGTGGGCATGGCCTTCGTAAATCCGTTCTGCTTCAGGTTAGGATTTATTTCATCCCAGGGGCTAAGAATCAGAAAAGCCCTGAAAGCAAAAGTTGGTCCCAAATCGGAGAAAATGTAGCTTTGCTGCCTAGCTTCCTTTAGGTATGTTATCTGCTGACTTATTCCTGTAAAAGAGCCTGCACTTCATGCTCCGGTTCTGGTACCCATGTCTCTACTTTGTTTCCTGCTCGCGGTCACCTGTCCAGGGTCTGGGCTGTGCTTGCTTTGTGCTCAGTCTTCCCCACCGTGTGCTGGGTGAGCATCTCTAAGCAATGTTCTGTGGTGGTGCTAAGAGAGACATTGGAGGTCATCCGACATAGTGAAAAACCCAACCCAGAGGGGGAAAGAACCTTCCTGGGGCCATGCAACAAGCCATTGTTAGGAATCAGGTTTCCCTGTTGCCATCACAGTCCACCCCAGCCCAGGGTGGGCATATGACCTGTTCCTGCATAAAGCCTTAAATGCCCTTCTCAGATGCATTCTTTATCCTGTGGGCCACAGGGAGCCAACATAAGTTGTGTAGCAGGCAGTAGATACTGTCAGGCTGTGTTTTAGGAAAATCATTCTTGCTTGAGTAGGAACATTGATTTGAGAAGGAATCTGAAGGAAGGAAGCCAGGAGAGAGGCTGTTGCAAATCCTTCTAGCCAGTGCTCCCAACCTTTCTCACACACCATCACCCACAAAATCATCATTTTTGTACCACACAAAGGGACAAGCAGACAAGGCTGCTCACCATGGGAAGACAGATGGCCTGAGTGCCAGGGCCAAGGGCTGAGAGAAATCCTTATCTTACCCATTTGTACCCCACTGCAGTACCCTATGGCACATTGTTTAGAAGGCCACGGTTTGGGCCTCACTTAGGACAACCACCAGTTCCCTTGGCTTTTCATTCATCTTTAAGTCTTAAGTGCACAGACTTCCCCTGCGTGCACTCCCCTACTCTTACTTCTGTGTTCCTTTCCCTCCAGTCCATGGTACTGCTCCTCCACAGCCAGCGGCAATACATCTTTGAGTTCGACAAGAATGACCGCCTCTCTTCTGTGACCATGCCCAATGTGGCCCGGCAGACGCTAGAGACCATTCGCTCAGTGGGCTACTACAGGAACATCTACCAGCCCCCTGAAGGCAATGCCTCGGTCATCCAGGACTTCACTGAGGACGGGCACCTCCTCCACACCTTCTACCTGGGCACCGGCCGCAGGGTCATATACAAGTATGGCAAACTGTCAAAGCTAGCCGAGATGCTGTATGACACCACCAAGGTGAGCTTCACCTATGACGAGACAGCAGGCATGCTGAAGACCATCAACCTACAGAATGAGGGCTTCACCTGCACCATCCGCTACCGTCAAATTGGGCCTCTGATCGACCGCCAGATCTTCCGCTTCACCGAGGAAGGCATGGTCAATGCTCGTTTTGACTATAACTATGACAACAGTTTCCGGGTGACCAGCATGCAGGCTGTGATCAATGAGACCCCGCTGCCCATCGATCTCTATCGCTATGATGATGTGTCAGGGAAGACAGAGCAGTTTGGGAAGTTTGGTGTCATCTACTATGACATTAACCAGATCATCACTACAGCGGTCATGACCCACACCAAACACTTTGACGCATACGGCCGGATGAAGGAAGTGCAATACGAGATTTTCCGCTCACTCATGTACTGGATGACCGTCCAGTATGATAACATGGGGCGAGTAGTGAAGAAGGAGCTGAAGGTGGGACCCTATGCCAATACCACCCGCTACTCCTATGAGTACGACGCTGATGGCCAGCTACAGACGGTCTCCATCAATGACAAGCCGCTCTGGCGCTACAGCTATGACCTCAATGGGAACCTGCACTTACTGAGCCCTGGGAACAGTGCACGGCTCACCCCGCTAAGGTATGACCTCCGTGACCGCATCACTAGGCTGGGTGATGTGCAGTACAAGATGGACGAGGATGGCTTCCTGAGGCAGCGGGGCGGGGATGTCTTTGAGTACAACTCAGCTGGCCTGCTCATCAAGGCCTACAACCGGGCCGGTGGCTGGAGCGTCAGGTACCGTTACGATGGCCTGGGGCGGCGGGTGTCCAGCAAGAGTAGCCACAGCCACCACCTGCAGTTCTTCTATGCAGACCTGACCAACCCCACCAAGGTCACCCACCTTTACAACCACTCCAGCTCCGAGATCACCTCCCTGTACTATGATCTGCAAGGGCACCTCTTTGCCATGGAGCTGAGCAGCGGTGATGAGTTTTACATAGCTTGTGACAACATCGGGACCCCTCTTGCTGTCTTCAGTGGAACAGGTTTGATGATCAAGCAGATTCTATACACTGCCTATGGAGAGATCTACATGGACACCAACCCCAACTTTCAGATCATCATCGGCTACCATGGTGGCCTCTACGATCCACTCACCAAGCTCATCCACATGGGCCGGCGGGATTACGATGTGCTGGCTGGTCGTTGGACTAGCCCAGACCACGAGTTGTGGAAACACCTTACTAGCAGCAACATCATGCCTTTCAATCTCTACATGTTTAAAAACAACAACCCCATCAGCAACTCTCAGGACATCAAGTGCTTCATGACAGGTGAGGATGAGGGCTCATTCGGAGGACAGGACTGTTGTTCTGGTCCTCTGACAGGACGGTCTTCCTTGAGAAAGCTGGTAGTTGGGTCACAGGAAACACTGGCTTTCCTTAGAACAGCATTTTTCAAAGTAGATTTTAAGAAACACTACTTGAGAGAAATGCCCTGGAAAAACTGGTACTGGCCTCAAATTGATTTGACAGGGCAACTATCATTCTTAAATTTTCATAATACATTGCAGCTTATGAAAGTCTCTGCGAAGTCCTCTGGTAAAGAGAACTGTTTAACACAGTTACCCACTATTTCTCAAACATCTGACCACGAAACCCCTTTACCCACAGTTTCTCAAGCATTTGAGCATGAAACCCCTTTTTTTCACCATGAAATCCTAGTGCTTCACTGGATGCATCCCTGAAAATGCACTTTGGAAGTTTCTGACCCAGAGATCAGGCTGACTATGAGTCCCCAATAAGGTGGGTGAAGGTATAGCTAAAGAAAAAAAAATCAATTTTCTCATTCCGGATAATGTAATGGAAAGTTCAGAATTTGGACACAGAACTGCTGAAGGATGCACCATTTCTAAATTATGGACAGTCACAGAAATTACTTAACTTCCCTTAATTCCAGTTTGCTGACCTGTAAATTAAAGTGAGGGGGCACCTGGGTGGTTCAGTCAGTTAAGCATCCAACTCTTGATCTCAGTTCGGGTCTTGATCTCACGGTTCTAAGTTCAAGCCCCACACTGGGTTCCACTCTGGGCATGAAGCCTACGTAAATAAGTAAGTAAGTAAGTAAGTAAGTAAATAAATAAATAAATAAATGTTAGAATGTCTACTGACACTGATAAGTATGCATGTTGTAAATCCTAGAGCATCCACTAGAAAAGAAAACAGAGGCATAGCTAATTACTCAATAGTGGAAACAAAATGTAGACTAAAAAAAAATATTCAACCCAAAGAGGGTAGGAAGAGGGGAGAAAGGGAGAGGATGGACAAGTAGGAAAAAAAAAAAAAAAAAAAAAAAAAAAACCCTGCTAGGATGGTTGCAAGGGTGAAATGAGATACATTTTATAACCTGCCTAGCACAGTGTCTGGCTCATGTAAGGTTCCCTTACCTTGACCCTGACTTAAAAAGTGAGCTTTGTTTTCCACTACTGTGAAACCAACTGGAATATAAATGTTCACACGTGCCAGAAATGTCTTCAGCAGCCACAGTCCACCCAGCAAAGCAGCCACTCCCAGACCTCAGCCACAGAAGACCTCAAGAGTCAGAGCAGCTATGGGGATTCAGGTCTGGATAAAACCAGCGCTTTTTATAAAAGAGAGTTTGCAGTGGGCAAAAATTGGGCACGCCCCAACTTGCAAACCTGGTCGTTTCCTTCTCTTTCTCCTGTGACACAACCCTGCAACCCCTATTTTAAGGCAGTTTCATTGTCATTCAACAAGTGCCTCCTGGGTGCAGCCACTGTTTTCGGCCTGAGGGGATGGGATACAAAGATGATCCCTGCCCTCCAGGAATTTACACTGCAGGGAGACACAGACAGCAGTGAGAGGCCCAGGATGAAGGTTTGCACTGATGGCCGTTGATACACAGGACGCACAGCCGGCTGTGCCCAGGGAGCAGTTCATCCTTGAGGCCCACTTCTGAGTGGACATTCCTCAGGTAATGGGGAGAAAGGCAACCCAAGCAGAGGGGACTGCATTTACAGAAGTGCAGAGAGGGCAACAGGTACAGCTGACATGAGTGCCCTGTAGGGATGTGGCTTCCTAGCTCCCAAACCTGGTGGCCTGGTCCGGACCCTGCAGCTGCTGACACTGACTGGAGGATTCTTTCCGGGAAGAATTCCAGGTGGTCATGTTGAGAGCAGGCATCCCATGCGTGAGGAAGAAGAGTGGGCGCGGTGGTGGGTGGGTGCGATGAAAGCGGACTTGGGGCCTGTGGTGAACAGGAATAGCCCAACAAGGTCTCTCTATGCTCAACTTGCTGGCAGTCCAAGAAAACTTAACAGATTTAGAAAACATTTCCATTACGTCTGTGTACATTAAGCACACCCCCTGCTCATCCTGCAGTGAGTTTCTTTCGAGGTATCTTGGCAGGTTACTGTAGCTGGAAAAAAAAAAAAAATGGTACAGAAAAACATTCTGTTACTACAAACCAAGATCCCACTAATTCTCACTAAACCGTTTAGCTTCCATGTGAGCTACATACAACCTCACTCACATCCAGCAATGACACCAATAAAAAGGAGCATACACTCCAAATGGATAGGCTGAGGTCACATGACAACCCCTGAACCAAGCACTGTGGCTGGGGAGAGAAAACGCACCGAGTGGCTTAGCCTAGGCCACATGCTCCATTGCTGAACCCCTAGGTGGAGTTAGCCTCCCTAAAACTACACAGATACCCCAAAAGGAAGAGTGAGAAGGCAGAATGGGATGCAAGGAAGGCAACCAAAAAATATCCACCAAGGATCCATCCCATACACTATTGCACTAACCCTCACCTGAAGCCAGTGAGATGGGGATCACTGACCCCATTCTCAGAGGAGGAAAGTGAAGGTCAGAGCCATAAAGTAACTGACCTACTGAGAAATGGCAGGGCTAGGGGTAGAACTCTGCTCTAACTCCAGAATCCTCATTCTTGGAATGAAATTCACTCTGTAATGTGCCCACATAAGAAAGGATTGTTAATTCATCGCTGTCCCAGGTGGCTACACTGATGTCTGGGGCAGATGGGTAAAAAGGGGCTTTTTAACTTGACAGAAATTTCTAACTCTGATATCATAAAAAGGAAGAGTAAAATTCCCAACTTTTCAGAAAAGTGCCATAGGAAAAAAAAAAAAAACAATGAATAAATCGATTTTCAGCATTTTTCCTAAAGGCATAATGAGAAATGTTCCTACCTTCCATCACTTGTGATTAAGGCCCAGCCCTCTTTTCAGCCCCCTAGTTTCCTGGGAATCTGCAGTAATCCTGATAGAAGTTTTCCTTCCCAACTACAAATTCAGATGCAGGTTCTCAGCCTCAGGCCAAATGGCTTCATGGGGGATTTTTTCCCCCCTGTTCTGTTTGTTTTAATTTCCTAAAAACCATCTGCCACGATTCATAGAATCAGAGATTCTCAAAAACTCAGTGAAGAAAGGGACTTTGGAGGCAAGCTAGCCCAAGTGCCTCATGTTACAAATGAGGAAATGGAGGTCCAGTGACGTGGGGGTCTGGGTTTGAAAAAGCTCAGAAAACCTTCTATGAGCCAGGAACCGAGCTGGACACTTTAGAATATAGGAAACCCAGTCATTCGTGTAGCAAGCTTAGAACAGTTGCTGCTGTATGATGGCTGCCCAAAGTGGTAACACTATTATTCTTTCCATGGCTTGGTGAAAACCATTTCTACCATCAGTTTGTAGACAGGGAAACTGAATCTCAGAGAGGTTAAGGAAACGGTCCAAGTTCACACAGTGTGCAACTTGGGGAGCCTGAATTTGAACATGGGTTTCGTCTTGCCTCACCATGTTCTTTTCCTTCCATGACCTTCCTAGAAGTAGAACCTGGGTTTCTACGCTGCCCTTCCTATCTTCCTCCACCCCGGTACCTCCATGTTTCACACCCAAGAGAGAGGGGCTCCAGGGCATCCAAAAAACAAAAAAAAACAAAGGCAAACTTGAGGTCCTTGAATGAGAAGACAGCACAGGATGCAGCGGTGGCAGGGACATAGTTGTCTACCCCCAAAGGACATCCCCATCATTGGAATGGCTTCAGTGGGTGGTAGGGGAAGACAGCTCCACCAGTGCCTGGACCCTAAGCAGGGCCTCCCTGACCAGAGACATGTCTCCTTTGGAAGAAGGCAAAAGCAGGCCTGGATGCCCATAGCCCGGGACTGCCAGCTCTGAGGCTCACCTCCACCCGCCGCCCCCCCCACCCCTTCCCCAGACTTTGGATTCTGAGTCTCTGCTCAACAAATGCTTTAGCATCTTCAACTGCCTCTTCTCAAGGAAGGCCAAGCCACACTGGGACACAGGCTGGCTGTCACTCTCCTACAGGCACCCAGTTAACTCCTACCTGCCATCCCAGGCTTTTCCTGCGCTAGCCACAATTTTTCTTTCTGGTTCTCTCTCTGCCTTGCTGAACTGCTCTCCACTTACCTGAACACTCCCCACACTCACCTGCCCTCTCCAGGCCTTGCCTTGCACACAGTCTTTGCCTGAAGTGCCCCCTTTATCTCTGCTGAAGCCTGACAAAAGGTACCCAGCTTTCAGTGTCTGCCTTAAAGGCCACCTTCTTTGTGAAGACTTGTCAGCCTGTCCAACTGAAAGACTTCTGCCCTCCTCTCATCTTTTTTCTTGTGTCAAAGTTTTGCATGCCTGTGTGTCATCTCCCCTTCAGGGTTCTGAGTGCACAAGGTGAGGGTCGGAGTAACACAGTGCTGGGCACACGAAACGCTCTCGGCAACATTGGGCCTAGTAACAGATGACACTTTATCCATCCTCTTTCTTTCCCTTACGTCTTGGCTTCCTGACTCTGTTCTTCAGTGAGCCAAAGGCTCATGGGAAAGTCCTCTCTATCCCTATACCTAATATTCTATAATTAGTAACCCCCCAGGAATGTTATAAAATCGATGAAACCAATGCCTATGGCGCTAGATCCTCAAGCCCACTATTTTTTTTAATGTTTGTTTATTTTGAGAGAGCACGCATGTGAGTCGGGGAGGGGAAGAGAGAGAGGGAGACAGAGGATCCAAAGTGGGCTCTGCGAGGATAGCAGAGAGCCTGATGCAGGGGCTGAAACTCATGAATGATGAGATCATGACCTGAGCCAAAGTCGGACACTTAACCAACTGAGCCACCCAGGTGTCTCCTCAAGCCCAATATTAAAGATTGGAAAATGAAGGCACAGGGAGATTAAATGACTTCTTTAGCATCACTTACCAGAGTAAATGAAAGGTAGACTCGGGGTGGGGGTGGGGGACTCTTTGATGTTTGGTAGCGGCCATCTTGCTGCTTGGGAGAGGAGGGAGGGCTTGTTTTTAAATGGAATTTCTCTTTGAAAGTCATTCACTTAAATCCTTCCTTTGGGTGCAGTTGTCCTCTGCAAGTGTTTCCTCCTGATGCAGGGGGTGGGTGTGCATCATCTACGCCCCACCCCGGTCCCCCCGGGTTTGAATCCAAAGAGGTTTAAGTGACAGGGGAGTCTGGAAACATAGGTTCTACTGAAGTCACAGCTCTCTTAGATACATATCTAGGAGAGGAACAACGGTCCAAAGAGTATGTGCGGCTTTAATAACCATGAAACAGTCTTCCAAAGTGTTTGTAGCGGTTGATGTCCCACTTGCGACACCCCCCCCCCCCCCCCCCCCCCCCCACTGCTGTCTCACTCTGGGCCACTTTATTGGGATGTGTCACCTCTGAGGTCCACTCACTCCACAAGGACGTTTCTGCTTCTCTCCCACCCAGATGTCAACAGCTGGCTCCTCACCTTTGGGTTCCAGCTGCACAATGTGATTCCTGGCTACCCCAAGCCAGACATGGACGCCATGGAACCATCCTACGAGCTCGTCCACACACAGATGAAAACTCAGGAGTGGGACAACAGCAAGGTAATCTGCGCACACACGGCCACCCACCCTCAGGCCAGGCAGACCTTATGGGAGTGGCTCCTACAAAGCTTTTCAGGAAAGCATGGGCCCGTGACGGAAACTGACGTGGTGCAGCCACAGTGCCTGCCAGAAGCTGTTCAGGAAATCTGTGGTAACCACTGGCAAGCCACTGTGGACCCAGCTGTAACAGAACACAGACCCCCACAAGCCCTATTAAGTTTTCTCTGATACGCGGAGTTTGGAATTCCACAAAAACACTGAGCCTTTGTCACTGCCCAGAGCAAAAGGGCAAGGAGGGAGGGTGTGTTCTAAATACAAGTGTGACATTTTCTGAGCACCTCCGTTCACCTGCACCTGCCTGAGGTATTCTACACAAGTTAGCGCACACATATCCCCTGGTATTACTGTTGGCATTTTACAGGTTTAATGCCTGAGGCTTTCCAGTGCCACACAAGCAAGGAAGGGGTAGACTGGGATTCACACCCGGATCTGTCTGTAAGGTGTTCAAAACAATGTTACCTTCTCTTGTGTGCCTTTCATGGCCTGGTTTTAAAGACTCACAGAATTATATAGCTGTAAAGGCCCTTAAAAACCCCTCTACCCCACCCCTCACTTCAGGCATCCCCTTTTCGCCCCCTCCCCCACTTCATAATGTAAGTACTAGGAGCTGGCTCTTCCAGGCCCCACGCTGCACCCCGTGAATGCAGGCATGAATCAGGCGGAGACCAGGCCTTCTGGGGATCCCTGTCCAGAGGGAAAGCAGGGTTGTTAGATGGCACACTGCTGACAGCCAGAAACTTGCACATCCGTGTGTCTTACTCCAGCCTGATTCCCTTCATCCTCGGCTCAGCTGCCTCCATCCTCTAGACTCTGGAGAACATGATTCTGCACCTCTAGGTCCTAGCGGTACCCCATATTCTCCCCTTCAGAGCACTTACCACACCTGTATCCCCACTGGCTATGAGCCCCAAGAAGGCAAATAAATCCTGGGTCTTCTTCGGTACCCAGTGTACTGCCCTTTTGCTGAATGCACAGATGGTTGAAAGAAGTAGACAACCCTGTGTGAGGTAGGCATTCTTCCTCATTTTACAGATGAGGAGACCAGAGCTCAGAGAGAAACTTGCTCAAGGTCACTCAGCAGGAAAGGCGATGAGAACCCAGTGTGTCTGACCACAAAGCCTGGCCCCTTTCTGCTATTCTGTGCCGCTGTAGCCCTGCCCTCTGCTTGGCTCAATCCCCACTGCCACCCCCCCAGGCTGACCTGGCTGATTCCACAGCAGCCCAGCTGCTCCCCACCTCCCCCCACCCCCTCCAGCTTCCCTTCCCCCCACCCCCGCCAGCTTCCTTTCCCCCCTGACGCAGAGCCCCAGTCTCTGACGGCCTGTTTGCCAACCTCGCCCATCAATGAATTATTGATTTCTGCCCTTGGCAAGCATCGAAGATCTGTGTTGTTGAGCACTCCAGCTTTCGTGAAACTCTAGGAAATAATTGTTCACAGACAGGGTTCTATTAATTATAAAGAGGACTTAATTTCAGTGAGAAGCCGATAGGCCTGTTTCTAAAGCCATTTCCCTGAGTTGCTGGTTAGGCCCCGGAGCTTGCACGAACCCGGCTTTGCCAAGCTCCCGCACCAAGGGAGGGACTGGTAGGTGGTATGACATGGAGACCAGGCCCAATCTGTCCCCCAAAGCAGCCGAGAGCAGAGACATCTGAGGGCCCCCAGGAAGCACTATGGGGGCAGAGGCCCTCCTTGAAAATAGTTTATAAACATGATGGAGAACGATAAAGCAGGGTAAGAGGGGTTATATAAATGACCGCTTTTCATCTTACTAAGCCTTCTTGCCAAGAACCCATTGCTTGTCATTCCTCCATCTGACATCGTCCCCTTATCCTCCGAGTTCCAACTCAAGCGTGAGTCTGCCCTTGAACCCTACCTTGTCCACCTCATTCCTCCATCTTTGGGCTGAGATGTTCTGATCCTTGTCCTCTGCTCCCTGATCCAGAGCCCTTGAAGCTGAGCCTCTAGAATCAGACAGAGTTCAAACGTTGGCTTGAATACTTACCCATTGTACAGATGTGGGCCCATTACAACCTCTTAGAGACTTAGTTTTCTTAGATGTAAAATCAATAATAAGAGTACCTACTATATAAAGTTATTGTGGAAATCAAATGAGATACTGAATGTGACTGATTTAGCTCAAAGACCAAGACCTGTTAGCCAAAGTTATTACTGCTACTTCTCTTAAACCACCAGTTATCACATTTGATGATAATTATTTGCTGTCACATCTGTCTTTCTGCACTAAATGATGGGTTCCTCAAGAGCAGGGATGATGTCTGATTCATTGGTACCTCTCCAGTGCCCAGAAAGAAACCTGGCACAGAGCAGGTGCTTGCTGAAGAGTTTCTTAATGGAAGGATGGGTGAACGGATGGATAAAGGATGGCAGAATGTTCTAGTGGTCAGCAGTAGAGCTAGATGCTACTGGTTAATGTGTATAGATTCAATTAGTTATGAGAGCTGACCCTTCAGGCTCTTATGGAGAGGTTTTCCCCTTTGCCTCATTCCTTCTTTCTCTCTCTCCTCCCCCACCAGTCTATCCTCGGGGTACAGTGTGAGGTGCAGAAGCAGCTCAAGGCCTTTGTCACCCTAGAACGTTTTGACCAGCTCTACGGCTCCACAATCACCAGCTGCCAACAGGCCCCAGAGACAAAGAAGTTTGCATCCAGTGGCTCGGTCTTTGGCAAGGGGGTCAAGTTTGCCTTGAAGGATGGCCGAGTGACCACAGACATCATCAGTGTGGCCAACGAAGACGGGCGGAGGGTTGCTGCCATCTTGAACAATGCCCACTACCTGGAGAACCTGCACTTCACCATTGACGGGATGGACACCCACTACTTTGTGAAACCAGGGCCCTCGGAGGGCGACCTGGCCATCCTGGGCCTCAGTGGGGGGCGGCGAACCCTGGAGAACGGGGTCAACGTCACGGTGTCCCAGATCAACACGATGCTCAATGGCAGGACTAGACGCTACACAGACATCCAGCTCCAGTATGGGGCACTGTGCTTGAGCACTCGCTACGGGACCACATTGGATGAGGAGAAGGCGCGGGTGCTGGAGCTGGCCCGGCAGAGAGCCGTGCGCCAGGCGTGGGCCCGCGAGCAGCAGCGACTCCGGGAAGGGGAGGAAGGCCTGCGGGCCTGGACAGAGGGGGAGAAGCAGCAGGCGCTGAACACGGGGCGGGTTCAAGGCTACGACGGCTTCTTCGTGATCTCCGTGGAGCAGTACCCGGAACTGTCAGACAGCGCCAACAACATCCACTTCATGAGACAGAGCGAGATGGGCCGGAGGTGACAGAGAGGTCCGCGGCCTGCACTTCTTGCCAAAGACAGCTACTCTTTCGTGGCCACACACCTGACTGTGTTGTACTTAAAAAAAAAAAAAAAAAAAAAATCCTTTTTTTAACAAGTGCAGAAAACAAACCAACACACACAAAAAAGATACTGGTTGCATTGTAACTCATGCAACATCCTTTTTTTTAAGAAAAGAAAAACACAGATTTGGCCTTCACACATTTTTTGCAAAGAACAGAAGGTATTTTTTTCTGTAGTGTGATCACAATGAAAACTTTATTGTCTTTTGTTCCCTTTCTCCTTGAGGAGTTTTCCTTGTTGTTGGGGTACATTTCTCCTCTCTGAGACACATCTCCTGAGGTGTGTCCTTGTCTGTCCCTAGGTACCCAGTGTGATGTGAGACACAAGTGTCTGTGCTAACTTGTCTCATGTGCAACCCTTTCTTCCATGGGGGTCGGGCAGGAGTGAGGGGTGTAGAGAGTGATGGGCTAGTACCAAACTACTGAGGGGGCCCGGAAGGAGGGTCTGCAGGACCTGAGGATTTTTGGCTCAGCTCCCACAGACGAGTGGCGGCTTTTGACTCACCATGTTCTGTGCCTCTGGAGGACCACAGATGTCTTGATCTTGCTCTGGGGACTTTTGTGATATCATTTAGCACCTGTTCCAAGCTGCCCCAAACTCCTGTCCAAGCTTTATATTTTGATGCTAAATGCAACCCCCTACCCCTTTTGCAAATCCTGTGTAGTTGTCGGTGCCACCCCCATGCTGGGATGGAGAAAGTGTCCCCCAGGTCCCTTCCCCCAGTCTGGTGACGTAACATCCTGGGGCTAAGAGCCTCACCCTCCCATAGAGGCGAGGCACCCAGGATGTCTGTGGTTGGTTGGTCTTCCCATGATGTTCCTTATTATTCATCGCCTCCTCTCTCCCAGAGTCAGATGTGAGAACCGGCAAGCCCTCCATGTGAGCACAAGGTCCAGGGAGGGGCAGGCCACCCATGGCAAAAGGAGGGCAGTGGCAGCAAGGGTACCAGCCTGCCTTCCCAGGTGAACCTCTCTCCCCATGACTGTGGGTATCTTCCCTCCACTGTTCAGCTCCACCACTGAGAAACAGGAGTGTGGAGAGAGGTGTTTGGTGGCCGTTGATTCTGGAAAGATGCTTAAGAAGAAGTCAGACAAAGAGAGGAAGGCATAAGCCACGCATCTTCTAACCAGCTCCTGAAGGCTCCTCTGCCTCCCATACATGAGCCAGTAGCACAGCTGGGAGGCAGCAGGGTCAGCGTTCAGGAAATTCCTTCTGTGAAGTTCTTCTAAAACAGCTTCCCCTCTGGAGGAGTCCATCCAGGGTTTTAAAGAGAGACTGAGGAGAAAGGAGGGAAGAGCTAATTTGGTGTGGCCTGGCAAGGTCAACCAACCCCCTCCCCCTCCCCCACCCTGCCACTCCAGGATTGGGACCTGTTCCTGAGGCCGGTACCCACAGATCAGGGAGGCCAGGCCACAGCTGTCCCTGGGAAGACCCATGCCTGAGGTCACTGGGAAGAGGCATACGCTCTCTCTCGCCTTCTTGGAAGTGGGCACGCCCAAGAGCAGCCATCAGGCTAGGGAAGCATTGAGGGGAGGGGACAGCCGCAGCAAGAGCGAGGAGCTCCTTGCTCCTGGTTCATCTGCCTAATTACCATCATCATTACCACTCACAGGAGGTTCTGGGAGACCAGGAGCGGAAGCCGAATGCTTCCTTTTGAGCTGGGCTTCTTATAAAATGGGACTTTTATGGGTTACATTTACATTAAGTGTGGAAAATGAATTCTGAGTCTGAGCTATCCCCCGTGGAAACCTTGTTGGACTGATAAGCTCATGGCACCTTTATAGCCTTACTCACAGAGTCTTCAGAATATTACACGAGTTAATGAAACCAAGAAGGTCTTTGCTGTGTGAGAACCGGAGCAGCATGTAGCCTGGGTTCTGCCTGGCAGAGGGAGGCACCCGCCGCTTCTCGGGAGAGGAGGTTTCGCCTTACATCATCCCACTGGGATTAGAGGATATGTTTCGCTAAGTGCTCTTCCTGCTTCCACAAAAGTCACACTGCTGCGACAGTGCACCTTGGCCCGTATGTCCATTTGCCCGGTGCCTCTGGGTACAGAGCTCTGCTGAGTCAGATGCAGTATTCCTCGGGCCTGCTGTGTGTGGTCCCTGGGAGCTGGTGGTGGACTCCCATCTGGCAGGATCGTTCTTGGACGGGATGGAAAGCAGTTTGGCCTGAAGAACACGTTTGTTTTTTAAATCCAAAATAGACTGATGCCTCTCAAAACATACTCTTGATACAAGGAGCCCTTGGGTGAAGCTCTCGTGCCCATTAGCCTAGCTGATCGGTTCCATCTTGGCTACCTAACATCAGTCGAGACCTGCTGGGGACATCTACTTGAAGGTCAGAGCCAACATGAGAGCCAAGGGAATCATCTCCCTACACCATCCCCACCCTCTGAACCCTCCACCCCCACCCCCCACCAAAGTAATAGGATGGACTTGTAAAGATCAAAAACACAGAATTATTGCATGTTCCTTCACGTTTTGCCTTTCCTGGGCTCCACACCACCAAGGAGGCCCAGCATCTGTACGGGGAGAAGTTGAAGCATTCTTTCTTTAGAGAAAAGATCTCAGGTGTGGCGTAGGCAGCATCACGCACTGTGGTTTCACATCGGTACTGTTGCTCCTGGAGACGGTGCTTCTGGCCTGGCCTTTTGGAGTGGGCTTCCATTAGGGCTGGCAGGTGACATGGCACCTCCTTTCTCAGTCTGTCCTTCTGCTGAGACCAGCAGCCCCAATCTCACAGCAAGAGTGAGTCTGAAGGCATAAGCCAGAGTTCCCCATGCCCACCGAGTGGCCTCTGAGCATCAAATCCCACCCTCGATGGCACCTGCCCTTTTAGCACTAAGCTACTCAAAGTGTCCATTTCTTGGAGAAACCAGCCTTCCCTCACTGGCCCAGGTTCACGATTCTGCAGGATGTTGCCCTAGCAAAGGGTTTGTTTTGGAAGAGTTCCTGCCTTCTCCCCTGCCTTCCATGGGTACCATCGCCCCCTGATCCTCAGCCTCTCTGCCATTGCTTTAAACAGGACTTATTCCCCAGCTCTGTTTTTCGTAAGATGAGATTCCCTTTTTTTACCCAGCCTCCAGACAGACATCATTGGAGGGCAGAGCTATGACAAGGGAATGAAGGGGAAGAAACTCTGGGGTAAATTGCACCTTTAGCAGCCCCTGATGCTGGTCTCTCAGAATTGTTGGCTGAGAACCCAAGGAACAGCCCAGTGCCTGATTTCCACCTAGGGATGGAAAATTTGAAACAATCCCTAGGAAACTGACCAGAAGTTGAGAGTGGTTTAAATAATCAGGATGGGGTGGGGCAGAAGCAGAAGGTGACGGTGAGGCAAAGGAAGATAACACTGGGCAGTGTTTTCATAGACACATAACAAAAAATCACATTTGCTTGAAAAAAAAATTATAAAGGACCTTTTCAGCTGTGACTTGTAAGTACCACCTTTGTAGGTGGCTGTTTCCATTATGCAAAGATCGGGCTTTCGGTGTGAAGTCTTAGAACGCAGGTTCACATCTGCAGCCTCGTGTTTGTGGTTGCCACGTGGTGAGGGCAGGGATGCTGAGCTTGGCGCCCAGGAGGAAGGAGCTTGCCAGGACTCTGCAGGATCCTGGGCTTTGGGGTTTGACATCCCTGGTGCTCAAAGTCGGATCTATTCTCCATTCCTCGTAGCAGCCACTAAGCCCAGTCCATGCCTTCTGGTCCTGAGCTGGGGCCTGCCTCCTGAGGGGTTCCAGAAAGAACCCAGTCTCCTCTTTCTGTTGGGATCCTTGTTACAACAAAAAGCCCTCCACTTGAGGCTTATAATTCCCAGCTAGGTTTATACACTTGTCTATATTTTATTGGAAGGGAGGGGGTTAAAAGAAAGAACTCTGTAGTTCAAGACCCTTTCATTTAACCGTCAGAAAACAGCAAACTCATTTTAAAGACTCATTGCTCAGGTGATAGAAACTTTATCCTCTCCAACCTTTACATTCTCAAAAACCAGCCCTGTGTACTTGACCGCCCCAGACAGCGGTGAGCTCTTAGGTTTCATCATGAATGTGGAAGATCAGAGTGGGGGGAGGCCTCGGTGGGGCTCATGTTGGGTTTCTTACCCCCTCTGGAATGCCAAAGGCATGACACTGGGTGACGCCTCGGTCCCCAAGAACATGTGATTGATTCTGAGGGCCAACTGCCAACGGAGAACCAGCCCTCAGGCAGGCTCAGCCATTCCGGCAGAAGCTGGGTCACAGATGTCTGGTGGGGCCCGGCAACCCTGGTTTCACCCAACACCAGAATCCCACTTTTCTAAACCCGCCTGTTCTTGAACACTTCTGAACCCGCAGCTTTGGCAAAAGGACTGTCCCAAGCTGCCTTTGGACGACCAACACTGGAGACTCTGGCCTTACCATGTGGAAATAGTTTTCCTGAAGTCTGGAACTAATTTTGAGAAGTTTTTTTCTCGACACTTTTGTGTTTCTAACACTGTATTCTTGACTGTGTAAATACCGACAAGGCTGTAAATAAATGCAGATGTAGATACCTTCTAGAAAAAGAAAAAAAAGGCATAAAAACAAAACCAGAAGTGATCCCGTGTAGCCTTCGTTGACAAATAAAAGAATATTTTGTGTTTAAGGTGTCTGGTGGCCTTTGTTCAGAAAGTAGCGACTGCCTGAGCTAGTCCTCTGAGTTTGCACTTTTGGACGCTGCTCTGTTCTCGGGATGCCCTGGAAGACTCAGGTCCTTGGCCCCAGAATCCCTCGTAAGCTGCCATCAGCATTTCCAGAGGCCACATGACCCTGGGGCTTAGCCTCATGAATGTCATCATGCTGTGACATCAGCTATGTCCCAGGGCTCCCCCAGGCCATCCTGCACCCCCCCCCCAAGCTGATGTCTTCACTGGCCTCAGGGACAGACTCCAAGGGGCAGGAAAGCCCAATACTGCCCTGAAGAGAGAACCACTGGGCACAGAGTTGTCTCCTATGCTACGAGCTGCACTTTTTTTTTTTTAATGTTTATTTATTTTTGAGGGAGAGCGAAAGCAGGGGAGAGGCAGAGAGAGAGGGGGGGACAGAAGATCCAAAGTGGGCTCTGTGCTGACAGCAGAGACCCCGATGTGGGGCCTGAACTCAGGAACCATGAGATTGTGACCTGAGCTGAAGTCAGATGCCTAACCGACTGAACTACCCAGGCACCCCGTACTTTTGAAACTAAATGAATGCAGAGTCCTCTTGCAAACTATTGGGGGGAAAAATTATTTTAGCATTTTTTCCCTTTCCTTTGTGTCTTCTTACTGTATCTTTAAAAATAAAAAAAACTAAGGTAGTTATAATCACAGCATACAGGTAATTTTTCACCCTGCTTTTCTCACTTAACCTCACATTTAACCTCTCAGCTCTAGAAGTCCGAGATGACAGCTGGTCACTTCAGAAAGTGCATTTGCTAAGCCCAGCTCCCCGGTGTGAATGGCAAACCTTATGAAAATGCACGTAATTGAGCAGAGGAGTAAGAGCAAGCCTCCCTGCCCTCCCGTTAGCCCCAGCACTGGCTCAGCACCAGGCCCTCTGGGAAGCTCCAGGCCCCTCCCTTCCCCCAGGCAACCAGTGGCTCTCCAGGCACAGAGACTCAGACCACCACTTTGCTGTGGTGCCAGGAGGCACCTACAGTGGTAGAGAAAATCCCTACTCCACTTTGGGAGTCAGGCCAACCTGGGTGCAGAAATTGGCTCCAGCTCTTACTATGGAATCATGGCAAGTCTTTTAACCCTTCTAAGCCTTGGTCTTCCATCTGTGATGCCGGTATGATGATGCACGTGCCTCAGAGGACACGGTATGCAATGAGGCACAATACAGCACAACACGCTTTCTCCCAGGTAAGTTTTCTACAGCATACTCCTCCCTCCCCAGCCCCCACCCCCACGCCCACCTACTTTCCAAAGTCTGCTACTCTTCCCACCAGACTAGTGCTTCTCAACCTTGGGCCTCCATCAGATTCACCTGCAGAGCTTATCAAGACAGACTGCTGCTTCTCTCCCCGCCCCCCCCCTACAGAACTTCTGAATCAGTGGGGGTGTCCGAGTGGCTCAGTCCGTTAAGTGTCAGACCTCAGCTCAGGTCATGAACTCACAGTTCATGGGTTCAAGCTGACAACTCAGAGCCTGGAGCCTACTTCAGATTCTGTGCTCCCTGTCTCTCTGCCCCTCCTCTACTCACACTCTCTGTCTCTCAAAAATGAATAAACGTTAAAAATTAAAAAACAATTTCTGAATCAGTGGGTCTGAGACAGGGCCCATTAATTTGTATTTCTCACATCTTCCCAGGGTACAGTGATACCCCTTCATGCTTTGAGACCCAGGGCTGACTACACAGTCTACGAAACCTGCCGTGGACAGTACAGCAGGTGTATCAGACCCTCCCCTGCCACCCCCTCCTCTGTCTTCCTCTGTCAGCTGCACAGGAGCGCACCCCCCCCCCCGCCCCTCTCAAACATGCCCGTGGACCTTCACACCTGAGGGCCTTCACCGCTTCTTCAGGCCCAGCTGAAATGTATTCCTGAAGCCCTCTCGCAGCTCATTCCCCGGTCAGAAGGCACTCCCTGAGCGCCCGACGCGTGCCAGGCACTTCTCAATTACCCTTGCACGGGAACCCCTCGAGCCCCACGTCCCCACCGAGGCCATGTCTTTTCTAATGCTCTGCAAGCGTCCCGTGTCCAAAGCAGGTGCTGCGCTGGGGGTCACCCCAGGTTCAGCTTTCCCTTTGCCTTAGGGGCTCACTCTCTCTGGTATATTTGAGAAACAGCGGGGTTGTCTCCTGTCCCCTTCTGAATGAAAGCCACCTCCCGTCTGAACTGGGGGCGGCTCCTCCACTGAACGCCCTGCCCCCTGCCGCAGGCCTCTGGAGCTGAGAGAGCGGAGCTTGTCTTCTCCCCAGCGCCCCAGCCCCGCCCTCTGTAACCCCGTCCCCAATCAGGCTGAGGCTGATTCACCCTTTCTAGATCCGCAGGCCTAGAGGCCATGAAGGAAGCCACAACCTGTGAGGAAAAAGACTTTAAAAGTGAGTACTACTATACCTTTTCCCATATCAAAGGGAGAAGTGTCTAAGAATTGAACCTCTTAGTTGCGCCTACAAGGGCTTTCCAGTTGGTCTCATCCCTCGCTGACTTTGTTCTCCATCCTCACTCTGGCACCCCTGTGGGTGTCTCTTCCTCCAAACCCACAGTGGAGATCTCTCTCCCGGCCATGGGACGCTCATCCCTGCTGGAGAGTCCACCTCTACCCCCATCAGGCAGTCCAGCATTTATTTTTTTTAAGATTATTTATTTATTTTTGAGAGAGAGAGAGAGAGAGAGCATGCACGAACACACAGGGGGAAGGGGCAGAGAGAGAGGTAGAGAGAGAATCCCAAGCAGGCTCCATGCTGTCAGCACAGAGCCCCACTGGGGGTTCCATCTCACAAACCATGAGATCATGACCTGAGCCGAAATCAAGAGTCCCACACTTAACCAACTGAGCTACCCAGGCACCCCCAGCATTTCTTTCTCGTCTGAATTCATCCGTCTGGAATAACCCCAGGATCAGCTCCAACCACCATCCCCCAGGCTGGTCCCCTTTCAGAAACGTGTCAGGGGCAGTAGGAGTTGCATATACATTCTTTGCCCTTCAAGACGTATCCAAAGCATATTTGTGGAGACATACGTTGCAAAGATATATATCAGTTCTTAGGGCTGTAGAATTTTAAGCCCATTGGAAAGAATAGAAGCATTTTCCTACCTGTCCTATAATCTCCAAGCCCACTTGTGTCTAGTAGAGGTCAGTAGGTGACAATGTACGCAGAGCAGGTGGGCTTTCACTTTGTCATCCCCTCTCTCAGCTTTAATATATGTCCATTCCAAACTCCCAGGACTAAATTCTTAGGGTAAAAATCTCTGGCCCAGTCTGTGAGATGGGAACAGAGGAAATTGAGTCATTCTTTTGGATGTAGATATTTATTATAGCACTGGGTGGGTGAACGGATGGATGGATGGAAAGATAATGGATGATGAAGTGAATGGATGCTATAACCAGGCCCTTGGGGAGGCATAGAAGAGAAATTGCAATTAATCAGCAAATGTGTAATGAGCACTTCACATATGTTAGATAAGATATTACCCCAAGCAGCCTAAAAGGGACCTTAAGATAGAAAACAGGACCCTTGGCTTAAAAAATCAGGGGGTGTAGAAAGATTCAGAAAACAGAGTAAGTGCTGTCACTACTCCAGAAAGAAGCCTCGGCACGCAGGCTTGCTAGAACTCCAAAGACTGGTGAAGGAGCAGATACTTTCTAGGTTTTGCCCCAAGAAAGTTGGCCAGAGGCCCAGTCTCTGGAACAAAGTGGCACCACAAGCTTGAGCTTCATCTAGGGAATAGGGAGTTTCCAGTTTTAGAGCAGAAGCATGGCAAGACAGCTAGGGAGTCCAGGCACTACAGTGTGTAGGGCTATTGGGAGCAGAACCCTATCAATATCCAAGGGTCCGGTCCAGACCCTGAGGGCAGGTGTATCCGGGTATAGGCAGGTGGGCTGGGCAGGCAAATAAGGCAAGGCTTCATACCTGGTAGGTGGGCTCACAGATGCCATGGTATCCACGCTTTACCAACATACATTTGGTTTTAGGAGGAAACAAGCTCTGGGGACTTGAGCTCATCCTCTGCCCATAACCTGTAATAGCAGGGCCGGCCCCACTTCCCACCTCCTGCCATGGCTAAGGCTCTTGATATGCTCCTTGCGTGATCAGCCTGTGTTTTCCCCTAGAAATTCAGAGACTCCAGCTAACTTGAGAGGAGGAAGGGGACTGAGCCAAGTGCTAAGAAAGTGGTTCCAACAAAAACCACTTTCCAAGGTGCCAAAAAAGGGGAGCTCAGGGTAGGCTGATTGGGGGTGGGGAGGAATCTGAGAAAATTTCCTGGAAGAGGTGGGTTTGGTGAGAAAGGATTAGTTGAGAGTGGAAGACATTCCTGGTAGGAGGAAAGGGTGCTGTCTATATGGGCCAAGGGAATCATGGGCCTTTAAGCCCTATTCCTGTGAACCTAGTCCACACAAGCATAAAGCCAAAAATTCCCAGGAATATGACCCAGCATGGCTCAACTTTTTTCACACAGCAAAACGCACAATGGTTGATATTTTTGGGGTTTTTTTTAATGTTTATTATTTTTGAGAGAGAGCCAGAGAGAGACAGAGCATGAGCTAGGGAGGGGCAGAGAGAGAGAGGGAGACACAGAATCCAAAGCAGGCTCCAGGCTCTGAGCTGTCAGCACAGAGCCTGGCACAGAGCTCAAGCCCAAGAGCAGTGAGATCATAACCTGAACCGAAGTCAGATGCTTAACTGACTGAGCCACCCAGCTGCCCCACAATGGTTGATGTTTACATGCAGAACCCACTCTTATGGGTGTATCTAGATTTGGTAAAAGAAAGGTGTAGGTTATGTGCAAATCCCACCCAGCAAGCAAGAATATTTCCCCACTCAGAAAATATATCAGAATGCAAATGAGGGAGAGTGATCATACTACAGGGATAATTTTGGATGCACTCTATAACAAAAGGAATTGTTTTGCAAAGCTGTACTTTATTATTCATAATAACTTACCTCTGACACATGGCATCACTCTTCATAGTAACATGAAGACTGGGAACAACCGAACTTCTTTTTTTTTCATCTTCTTTTCTATCTTCAGTGAGGGAGTTCCCCATAAACAGATCCTGAACAAAGATTTGTCTGAAAGTTACTGGGAAGTGGTCCGAGGAAACACAGGTAGACAAATGAAGAGGAGGGACAAGAAAAGGCTATCACAGGTGTGAGATCAAGCAAAGTCCCAAGAGGGTAACTTTGGCTCAGTCCAGTGGGCGACTTGTGCAAATAAGCTAAGGAGTGCCTGAGAGCTGTCCCCAGCCGTGACAGGAGTATTGACACCTCTGTCAATCATGTGTTAAGGGCTGCCCCTGGGGATGTCATTTCCTGGTCACTTCTGGCTCTCAGTGCACTTGGCCAGCGGGCTCCACCAGCGTGAGGACAGCCTGCCTGCAAAGAGTCACAGGTGTTGGCTTTGGGGAATGAAATCACACAGCTTTCATTCATTTTGATCTGAGGAGGTTAGTGGGGTTTCGTAGCACCTGCTGTGGTCTCATTTCCTGCCTCATAGTGTGCACCTAGTAAATGCTGCTGGACTGTTGGCTAGTGACAAATGCATCCAAGAGAACAGGACACAGTAATCACACACATTAAGCAGACAGAGGACGGGACCCCAACTGTTATGCTTACCACTATATCCTGGGCACCTGGCATAGGAAACGTTCACATGCGTTTGTTGGAAAAATTATGAATGAATCTTCCCCCCACCACACCATGGTAATTCTTGATTTAAGAATATCTCCAGGGTCTCCCGAGTGCTCTCTTTCATTGCTTGCTTGACTATGGGACACTCAGGAAGAGTTCCTTGGGATCTTCCATATGGTGACCCTCCTCACTGGGCAAACATCCCCCAGCTGTTAGGCCCAATGTCTGCTCCTGTTCTCTCCTGATCAGATGTTTCTACGGACATACGGTGAGGCTCAGTGGGGAGAGCTCAGCGAGATGCGGTAGGTGTGGGCTCTAGACCAAGTGCTACCTACATGAAATCTCATTTGCATATTCATGGTAGATATTATTACCTCCCATTTTGCATATGAGGCCTGGAGATGTTCATGATTTGTGCTGTTAAGCAATGGAATCAGAATTTGAATCCAGGTTGGCTTAACTCTAAATTTGAGGCTGTTTCTCTTATGTCTTAAACCTGGGGAGTAAGGAAATGTCTGATGTGAAGGGCTTCGTACACTAAATGGTCTGTTGATGGCCAACCCCTTTCAAGCAGCCAGTGGCTCACCTGATGGCTGTGCAACAGACATGAGGACTACCTGAGACTTTGCTCAACCCCAGACTCAGGGCCGCCTTCACAGGTGTGCAACCCGTGCAGTCACACAGGCCCCTGCGGTCAGAAGGGCCCTGCTCTTTGTTTACTGCTCTGCTGTCTCCATCTTGAAATTCATCATAGTTTTGAATAAGGGGTCCAGTATTTTCATTTTGCACCGGACTTTGCAATTCATATAGCCAATCCCCCGCCCCCACACACTGCTTACCCAGTGTGGACAAACTTAGCATGCTAGGTCATTCTCAGGGCATGAGGCAGAGAGTGGGCCCTGGAACTCCAAAGGGATGCTGTAGGCAAGAAAACTCTTACACATTTTGAGGGGGCAGAGGAGACTGAGTAGAACTAGCCTGATGGCTTCTCACCCCCATCAACACCTAGCCAGGAAATCCCTACTCAATGGTAAACCTCTAAGTCCACTAAAGTGGCAAAGAGCTGGGAAAGAAGGGGGTGTAGGGACAGTGGGGCACAAAGAAGCTAGTAGCCTAATCAGGGGAGGCTCCCAGGGGGAGGCAACACCCTGAGAAAAGAATGAAGAGGGGCGCCTGGGTGGCTCAGTCGGTTAGGCGTCAGACTTCGGCTCAGGTCATGATCTCACAGTTTGTGAGTTCAAGCCCCGCATCAGGCTCTGTGCTTACAGCTCAGAGACTGGAACCTGCTTCGGATTCTAGGTCTCCCTCTCTCTCTGCCTCTTCCCTGCTTGTGCTCTGTCTCTCTCTCTTTCTCTCTTTCTCTCAAAAATAAATAAACATTAAAAAAAAAGAATGAAGAAGGGTATGGTGGGCAGAGGGCATGGTGAGGTAAAGGCACCGTGGTGTCTTGGGGGTACTTGGGCACATCTCCTGGGCAAGGCAAAGGAGGGACCTCAGGAATCAGGACTGGACTGATGGGCTGGGGCCAATCAGTGTGCTTGACTTTACCTCCTTGACCCTAGCTTTCTTGTGTATATTCTCCTGGGCCAGTAGCCCTTCCCACCCCGAATCTTGCCAGGATGGCTGAAATTTATTGAGATAGGGGATTTGATCTTCTCCAGATAGATGTTTATCTGCTCTTCCAGTCTATCTCACAGGGCAGGTGATGAGCTTATAGCTAATTAGTGATTTCTTCACGTTGATAACGCCACCTAGTGATCACCTGTCACACACACTTTGCCATTTGATCATACTGACATGCAGAAAAAAATGGAGAGATTATATAGGACCGTAATAATTCCCTGTCCTGCCCTGTACTTTGTGTGTTCACTTTGAAGTTCAGATGAACTTCATACAGGAATCCTTTTGACCTGCACAACAGCCCCAAAGTTGAGCAATGACTCTTGGAAGATGCTCCCAAAAGCACATGGATGCGCGCACACACACGCGCGCACACACACACACACACACACACACACACCAGAAAGGGGACAGAGGAGAAAAAAAACAGCTCTGGAGGTCCCTTCCTCAGTGCCTTCTGATCCTTGGGCTACTGTGACAGGGTCCTTGAATCCTAGATATTCTGTCATAACACCACGTGGATGACTGCAGAGGCCAAGGCTGTGGCTGGAAGAAGGTGGTCAAAACAGCACTCATGACTTGTGGGCCTTTGGAAACTCACCTTGGACCTCTCCAAACATTCAGTAATAATCACATCAATAGCAAGAAGCAGGAGGAAAAGAGGAGCTAGAGGGGAAGATGCTGTTTCTTGAGAGCCATCTCCTTTAGGCATCCTCCATGAATGCATTTTTGCAAGTGCATTAAATCTGTCTCAGAGTACAGCAAGGTTCAGATGGCAGTTAATATACACTGGGTGCTACTGAGTGCCAGGCACTCTTCTGAGCACTTTAAATGTGTTTTCTCATTAAGTCCTGGCCATAGGACAACAAGAGAGGTAGTATTGCATCTCCATTGTGCAGGTAGGGAAATGGAGGGGCCTGTCTGAGGATGTGCAGCTAGTACGTGGAGGAAGTGATATCTGAAGCTGAACAATCCAGTTGCAGGGCATGTACGACTAAACCACTACTCAGGCTACCTAGTAGGCTGAGAGACAAGAAGAAACTGTATATACCCTGTCCTGGAGACTGCTGGAGAGGGAGGATATGTGATTGAATATCTGTAATGCATTTACTTATTCACTCGACAAATGTTTCCTGAAGGACATCTTCTTACACCAGGTCTGGGTGGGTACATAGGTGTAAATTATCCCCCCTCTGATGGGGAAGAGAAGCTGAACCCGATTGGACCTGCATACAAGTGATTCAGGATAGAGCAGGAGGCATTGGGACAAAAGCAGGGTCAAGGCACAGCTCACCAGGCAATACTTGACATCTGGGCTAACTGGGTCTAAGGAATGCCACTCAGCCTAGCAAATAATGAATCCTCAGCAAACTGCTAGAATCCTAATTATATCTAAGAAGCCCCACTGAATCTCTCAGCTTTACGCTACCTACCTAGGAAGAGAAGGGGAGCACCTGACGAGGCAAGATTCTCCTTTTTACAGCAAAATAAGACTAGCTCCTTCTGGGGTCCAGGTTCCAGATAGACTGGCCTGAACTGCCATCTACTGGCCAACTGTACACACTGCACTGGGGATGAACAGGGTCCAGATGCAGAGGGAAAGGGACTGAAGGTAGTTGAATGCTTTGAACCCTAAGTAGCCTTGAGAGGGAGGTTGTCACCTCCATGTTTTACAACTAAAGAAGAGACTGAGTCTCTGAGAGGTGACAAGAGGTAATAATAGCTTTCATTTACCATTTTCCAGACACTGTGCCAAGCATTTCACATTCCTTATTCCCTTGAATCTTCTCAAGAATCCTGAGATTTATCTCCCCCTTTACTTGTCATATCTCTGAAATCCCTTTATTCTATCATAGTTCCATATTCTTCTTAAAGCCATTTGTGTGGGGGGACAGCAGGTCATTTGTACTATGGGAGTTCTTACAACCTGGGTTTGAGTGGTAGGTCTTCAGTGTCACCTCACTCTTACGTCTCCATGCCTCCTATAAGCTGGCATGGAGCCCTAAAAACTTAATTAAATTCAGGTCAATTGCTTCAAGCAGGACTAATTCATATGTTCTGTTGCATCCCATCAGGAGGCACATAACGTGTGGTTCTAGTGATGTTAAGATTTAGTTTTGTTAAAGCAATGTTGGGGGTGTCTGGGTGGCTCAGTTGGTTAAGTGTCCCACACTTGATTTGGGCTCAGATCATGATCTTGCAGTTTGTGGGTTCAAGCCCTTCTTTGGGCTCTATGCTGACAGTGTGGAGATTGCTTAGGATTCTCTCTTTCTCTCTCTCTCCCTCTCTCCCTGCCCGTCCGTAACTCGTGCTTGCTCCCTCTCTCTCCCTCTCTCTCAAAATAAATAAATAAACATTAAAAAATATTTTAAAAAAAAATTTTTTTAAAGCAGTGTTGACTTAAGTGGGACCCTTATTTAAAGAAGAACTTTCCAAGCACCTGAGTGGCTCATTTGGTTAAGTGTCCAACTTTGACTCAGGTCATGATCTCACAGTTCATGAGTTCGGGCCCCACATCGGGCTCTGGTTCTGACAGCTCAGAGCCTGGAGCCTGCTTCAGAATCTCTGTCTCCCTCTCTCTCTCCATCCCTCCCCTGCTTACAATCTCAATATCTCTCTCTCTCTCTCTCTCTCTCTCTCTCTCTCTCAAAATAAATAAACATTAAAAAAAATTTTTTTAAGTATTTTAAAGGTGTTCTAAGAGTAAGGGTGAAGACTCTTGAAGCAAATGGAAAGAAAAAGTCTCAGAAAATAAATAAAAGATATAAGGAAACAAATGGAAACTTGTGGAAACTGCTAAAGAACACATGAAACAAAAGTTTAAAAACTCAATGGATGGTTCGGTATGGCAGAATGGAGATGACAGGGCAAGAATCAATGAAGATGAACTGATTAAATGATAGATAGATAGATAGATAGATAGATCCAACTGGGACATTTATCTTTCTTCATAAAGAGAATGTTCTAGTAATTGAACAACTTCTAGACATTTCTCAAAACATCTGTGTAACATTTTTATTGTTCGGAACTTCATTCTGCCCGTGAACAATTTTAGTATAATGGAAGTTCATTTTATTGTTAAAAATAAATGAATAATAAATAAGAGAGGGCCTGGGAAGCACAAATGATATTCATGTATTATAAACCAAGAATTATGACTAACCCAATTTGGTATGCCTGAGGTACAATTAGAAAAAAATAATTATGGTAACTTTTAGAAGGGTAGAAAAAGGGAGAAGGAGGAGCAGTTAGGGGAAGAAGAGAAAAAGGGAGAAGGAGAAGAAAAATGGGTTTTTTTTTTCAACCATTTAACTCTGAAATACATTTCATATAAGAAAGGCATGGGGTGCCTGGGTGGCTCAGTTGGTTGAGCATCCAACTCTTGATTTCGGCTCAGGTCATGACTTGAGGGTCAATTGAGTCCTGCATTGGCCTGCAAGCTGAGTATGGAGACTGCTTAAGATTCTCAATCTCTCCCTTTGCTCCCTCCCCCTTTGCATGTGCTCTCTCTCTCTCAAAACAAATAAATATGTATGTGTTAATTAATTTAATTAAAACAAAATTAAAAATGAATTTTAAAAAGTTTAAAATAAAAATTCATTAGTTCATGATGACACTTGAAAAAAAGTCTTATTCTGGGGGGCACCTGGGTGGCTCAGTCAGTTAAGCGTCTGACAGCAACTCAGGTCATGATCTCACAGTTCATGAGTTTGAGCCCTGTGTCAGGTTCTGTGCTGACAGCTCAGAGCCTGGAGTCTGCTTCCGATTCTGTGTCTCTCTCTCTCTCTGCCCCTCCTCCACTCACGCTGCCTCTCTTTCTCAAAAATAAATAAACAGTAGAAAAAAAACCTTATTTATAATTTCTCTGTGTTTGTGTGTGTGTATCCATCCATACATATACATATACATATATGTGTGTGTATGTACACACACACACACACACACACACACACTAGGGTACCAATGAATTGATTTGAAAACTGATCAACAAAGGGCAGAATCAAGAATGTGTTCCACCTTTTTTTTTTTCTTTGAGAGAGAGAAAGAAAGTGCACCAGCAGAGAGAGAGACAGAGGGAGATAAAGAATCTTAAGCAGGCTCCATGTTCAGAGTGGAGCCTGACATGGCTCTACCCCATGACCCAGGTATCATGACCTGACCTGAAATCAAGAGTCTGACGCTCAACCAACTGAGCCACCCAGGCGCCCTGAGCGAATGAGTTTTTATGATGTGATGCGCTTCAGTCAATTGCCTTTTCATATATAAATTGTCCTTTGTTAGGACAGTTGACTTCTATTGTCCTTTTGACATGACCCCAGTTGCTTGCTAACAGAGTAAGATATCCCAAATTCACTTTGTACATTTCATACCTCAGAATTGGAATCAATCATTTCTCAAAAGATCTCTGCTTTTGGTGAGAAAATGTATTTAGAAACCACAGTCCAGAAGAGATGGGTGCTCGATGTTACAGGGGTTTTGTGGCATCTAGGCTTTTTCAGTGATCAGAGCTAGAATTATATTTTTTTAATGTGGAGGAAAATCACAACTTCTTACTGCATTTGTGATTATAATCTGTAATTACATGGTTTTTGCATCTATGATTTTATACTTCATTATCTTTCCTCTTAAGCTGAATATTTTTATTTCAAAACACATTAATATAACTACTTTTTTAATTTATACCACAAGAAACCTTTAATAGTTTCAACATGATAATGAGACAACTGAATATGGCTTAAGATTTCTTTGTAGAATTTTTTGGTTTTGTTTTTGTTGTAGTTTTATATCATTTGAAGAATTTTTTTTCTCAGTGTGTTTATGCTATGACCTTGGAATAGTTGGGCTTATTTGTTTCAATTTGTTTTTTATTGTTATTCTTTCTTCATATAACTTTATCTTTTTATGTATCTAAAACGTTAACATCATCCCAAGTCAAAACTATTTAATAACCTGAATTTATATGTCTGTCTTCTCCCCTCTATTTTTTTCTCTCCCCTCATACATAGCAATTAGACATTAGTTTAACATTTCTTTCTTCTTTCTGTCTTATTTATTTTATTTATTTGGCAAAAATTAGCACACTTGACCCTATTCTCTACCTTGCTTTTTTTTTTTTCACTTAGCAATATATCCTAGAAATCACTTTCTTTCAGTATTTAATGATCTTTTCACTGCTTCTTGGAGCTTCATCATATTTCATTGTGTGGATGTACCATCATATCTTCAACTAGCTCCCTATTGGTGGACATTCTGGGCTGTCTCCAATCATTTGTTACTATAAATTAAACTACAACTTGGTGCTTAGATCATATTTTATTTTTGTTGGTGTATCTTTGGAATCCTATTCCTAGAAGTGGGATTGCTGAGTCAAAAGATAAATGATCTATAACTTTGCTAACATGTCACCAAATTCCCTTATGAATTCCCTCGTAAATTCCCCTGTAAATTCCCTTACAACTTAAGTTGTATCATTTGGGTTCTTGCCAGAAAGGTACCAGGGTTACAGAGTGCCTGTTTCCTTCATATCCTTCTCAACAGAACATTTTCTCAAAATTTTGAATGTTTGCCAATCAGATGAGCAGTGATAAATATCCACATTTTATTTTTTCTATCTGATTATAATTGAGGTGGAGCATCTAACATGTGTAAGAGTGTTTTTGTTTAGTTCTCTTTCTGTGCCTATCTTTTGTCCTTTTCATTCCTGAAGAATTGTTGGTCTTTTTTTTCCCCTCAATTTTTCAAATGTTTAGGCCTTTATTTGTGATTTGAGCAGCAAAGCTTTTTCTAGTTGTCACTTGTCTTTTAGCTTTGCTTGCGCTGTTTTGCTCTGGAAAAAAAAATTACAGCCTAATTTATCAAATTTTCTTTTATTGCTTATAGATTTTGAAACATAAGAAAATTTTCCTTCCCTTGGGTTATTGAAGTAGTAGGAACATTTAAGCTATAATTGAAAAAATGTTGGTGGCTCATTGTTTACTAGTTTGAGAGTTTAAAACTTTGGGTACCCAATCTTAGGGAGACCCCCACACTTAACACTTTTACAAGTTTTACCTCCAGAAATCTCATCTGGCTCTCAGGGTATAGGTTGAGAAAAATCCCTTTATGCTTCCAGTAGAGGTAACCATCATGAAATATACCCAAATTTTCTCCTTAACAAAAGCCTGCCCTCAAAGGAAATTATTTTACCAGAGTGTAACCTACGTGGAAGAAGAGAAATACCCAACTACAGCCGCTTCTGCACTTTTCGTCTCACCTAAGGGGGGAAAAAAGCTGAAAATTGCTTGTAAAGGTCATAGCTTAAGGGCACAGGCTCTTTGAAAGTCTGAAACCTAATTATAGAATTATGGAATCTTCTCCCCCACACATGTACACACACCTTGTGGTACTACATAAATCAGTCTCCTGTATAGTAACAGGGCATTCATTACTACTGAAAGAACTGCAAAACTCAGACTTTGTTCAAGAAAGAGTCTCTAGTAGGAGAGACGCCTGGGTGGCTCAGTCAGTTAAGCATCTGACTTCAGCTCAGGTCGTGATCTCATGGTTCATGAGTTTGGGCCCTGCATCAGGCCCTGTGCTGACAGCTCAGAGCCTGGAGCCTGCTTCAGATTCTGTGTCTCCCTCTCTCTACCCCTCCCCTGCTCACACTCTGTGTGTGTGTCTCTCTCTCTCAAAAATAAATAAACATTAAAAAAAATTTGAAGGAAGGAAGAAAGAAAGAAAAGAAAGAGTCTCTAAGGAATTCCAAAGATGACAGGTGAGACGAAAACAAGGACAGTACGGGAGATTTTAGCCTCTCTACAGCTACAGCAAACAGTAAACCTAGTCTAATTCAGATAAACACAAAACCTCACAATAAAGGCCTGTTTAACTCAATTCCCTTTACCTGATACTCCATGTCCAGCTTTCCACAAAAAAAGGGCCAAGGCATGCTAAAAAGCACAAGCATAGTCTGAAGAGATAAAGCAAGCCTCAAACCAGGCTCAGATGTGACATAAAGTGTGGAGCTATCAGACTAGGAATTTAAAATAACTGTGAGTGATATGCTAAGAGATCTAATGAAAATATGAACATGTAAAACAAATGGGTAGCGTAAGCTGAGATATGGAAACTCTAAGAAAGAATCAAAAGGAAAGCGTAGAACTCAAAAACAATATAACAAAGAAAGATGCCATTGATGGGCTCATCAGCAGACTGGATGTGGCTGATGGAAGAATCAACAAGTGTGAACATGTGTCAACAGAAACTTTCCAAACTGAGAAGGAGAAAGAAAAAAAAAAGTAATAAGAAAAAGGAATGGAATATCCTAGAATTGTGGGACAATTACAAAAGGTACAACACATGTGTAACCAAATACCAGAAGGAGAAGAAAGGAAGGAACAGAAGAAATATTTGAAGTCACTAATGGCTGAGAATTTTCTAAAAGTAATGACAGACACCATACCTCAGATCCAGGAACCCCAGAGAATGTCAAATATGAGAAATTCCAAAACATTCACACATGAACATATTATGTTGAAACTGCAGAAAAATCAAAGAGAAAATTTTAAAATAAGGCACAAGGTGTGGGTGGGGGTGGGGAGAACGCTTACCTATAGAGGAACAAGGATAAGAATTATATCAAGTTTCTCTTCAGAAACCATGTAAGCAAGTAGAGAACAGAGTGAAGTATTTAAAGTATTAAAAGAAAAAAGCCCCAATTTAGAATTCTTTATCCAGTTGGTACTTACCTTTCAAAAGGAAAGGAGAAGTAAAGCCTTCCTCAAACAAACGAAAATTGAGGGAATTTGTCACCAGTAGATCTGCCTTACAAGAAATTTGTTAAAAGTTCTTCTGAGAGAAAGAAATTATAATGGTTAGAAACTCAGGTCTACGTAAAGAAAGTCAGGGTGTTAGGAATAAACGATGGTAAAATAACATTTTTTATTTTTATTTTATTTTTTTAGAGAGAGTGTGTGAGTGGGGGAGGGGCAGAGGGAGAGAGAGAGAGAGACCTAAGCAGCTTCCACACTCAACACAGAGCCTGACATGGGGCTCAATCCCACAACCCTGCGGTGGAATCAAGAGTCGGATGCTGAACTGACTGAGCCATGGAGGCGCCCTATTTTTTTATTCTTAATTTAAGAGATAACAATTCGTTCACAAGAATACAGATAATGCATTTGGTGATTATAGCTTAAAGATAAGTGAAATGACTGACAGCAATGTTAGAAGAGTAAAAGCCAAAGGAGAAGAGAAACAAATAGAAAATAGTTATAAATATGGTAGATATTAAACCAACTATAGTCACTTTAAATTTGAATGTTCCAAATGCATCAAATAAGAGACAAACTATCAGAATGTATTAAAAAAGAAAAAGAACTCAAGTATACGTTGTCTATAGAAACTCACTTTAAATTTTTTTTTTCAACGTTTATTTATTTTCGGGACAGAGAGAGACAGAGCATGAACAGGGGAGGGGCAGAGAGAGAGGGAGACACAGAATCGGAAACAGGCTCCAGGCTCTGAGCCATCAGCCCAGAGCCCGACGCGGGGCTCGAACTCGCGGACCGCGAGATCGTGACCTGGCTGAAGTCGGAGGCTTAACCGACTGCGCCACCCAGGCGCCCCGAAACTCACTTTAAATATAAAGGCACAGATTAAAAATAAAGGGATAATGAAAGACATACAAGGCTGATACTAATCAAAAGAAAACTGAAGTAGCTGTAGTAATTTCAGACAAGGCTGACTTCAGAGCAAAGAAAATTATCAGGGATAAAAAGGAGCATTACATACTGATAAAGGGATCAATTAATTCTCCAGTAAATCTTAGCTTTTCAAATCAGTGGCTATTTGGTTGTGAGCACATGATGGGGGTGGTAACAGAAAAGGACATGAGAGGAATTAGTGATAGAAGATCATGAGGAAATTTTTAGGGGTGATGGAGTCACTACCTTGACTGTGGTGAAGGTTTCACCAGTGGACAGATGTGTCAAAACCTGTAATGTGTGTCAATTATAACCCAATAAAACCCTTCAAAAAAAAATTTTTTTTTTCAATCTATGCCATCATCATCCTTCTCTAACTGAAAGCCATTATTCCTTTTCACAGGTAAGAAATTTGAAGCACAGACAAGTTAAGTTGCTTGCCCAAGATCGCACAGCGAATAAATAGCAGTGTCAGAATTTGAAGTTAATTTGACTCCAGAGTCCATGCTCTTAAGCACTTTGCCTCAGTGAATTGAAGGAGGCCCGTGTTTCCATTGCTGCTTTTGGAGTTGGCCCAGAGGCTGTTTGCTATTGTTGAAGTAATCCTTGAGGACAGGGACATCCAACCACTGAAGACAGAGAAGTTCTAGAGAAGGCCTGAGTTCTCCCAGTGTCAGGAAACCAACTTACAACTCTGCAAGCGCCATGGGGAAGTGATAGGGATGGTATGTGTGTATCACATTTGAGTCTTTGGGATCTGAAAAGGGACTCTTCTCTCATAGCCTTCCTCCCTCCTGGGCCATGCCCACCCACACTGCCCAGCAGCTGGCATCAACTTTCAGAGCTCCCATTCACATACTCTTGATAAGATGATCAGGGAGTACGCTGGGGAGATGAACTGATTATACCTACTGCAAATAAGGAGGAAGAATACTGTAGTTTGATGAGGTGGACACATGCCTTCTTGGATCAGACTACCCTGGAACTGAATATCTGCCACTAACTAGATTTGTGGCCTTGGGCAAACCCTTTCTTGATCCTCAGTTTTCCCAAAGATAAATTAGGAACCATGTACTTACCTCACAGAATTATGAGTTTTCATTGAGATGACATAGGAGTGTCTTTTTTTTTTTAATGTTTATATATTTTTGAGAGAGAGAGTGCAGGCGCATGAGTGGGGGAGGGGCAGAGAGAGAAGGGGACAGAGCATCCCAAGCAGGCTCTGCACTGATAGAAGAGAGCCCGATGCAGGGCTTGAACTTACGAACCATGAGATCATGACCTGAGCCGAAGTAAGGTGCTCAACTGACTGAGCCACCCAGGTGCCCCGGCGGAATGTCTCACACAGGAACCAGCACATACCACAGTATGTGGTATGCACAGTAAATAATGGTTACTATTACTATTGCATGAACTTCCTTATTCTGTGGAAGGAATGCCACATTGCGTGACTAGACCACGCAGTGAATTCACTGACACCTTAGGAGAGCTTTAAAAAGGAGGGTATGCCCATGGTTTAGGTTGGATTTAGAGAGTCTTGCCAAAAGCAGAGTGATAAAGAAAATGATCTCGGTGGTTTCGTATGATGCTGATATTCTGTGGTCTCAGATTTTGAAACCCATGGATGAACTGAGAAAGGGAGTGTCAAAATGGACAGCTGACAGTCATAACTGTGGGCTTCCTTGTCTATGAACTCCTTGAAAGTAGAGACAAAGATATTTTTGTGTCCCTACTACCTAAAACAAGGTCTGGTGGCAATAACTGTTCAGTAAACATTTATTAAATCAGTCAATCCCCATACCTGCGCTTTGGGTTGCTGGTGGCAGGTCACCAGTTGTCCCTGTTTAGGATAGCTTCAGATGAGAGAAGTAAGAATGCATCCTATGAGCCACAGATAATATAAATCTTTCTGTGTAGGATAGTCTTATCATCCACCTTCCAGCTTAATCCAATTCAACATTACTTGAACACTTACTTATGCAAGTAACTTATGAACAACTTACCATGAAAGTATTAAAAGAAATCTATCTACTAAATACAAGTTAAATACTCTCATCAATAATAGATATTATCACTGCATGCTTATCCAGCTCTTGTCCTTCTCACACTGTCCAGGTCCCTCTGGGGGTCCCCAGCAAATACTCAGCCCCTGACTCAGCTCAAGGGTCCATTGATTTGCTAACACCTTCCTGTTACTCTGCTCAATACTCCTAATTGTTCCAAGCTTCAGCTCCCTGGATAGGATCTGAGCTCCTGACCTTTGCATATTTTCTTTTTGTCATCTTGTTCTGAACCAAAGCCACAAAGATGCTATTTGCTCTGATTTTGTAGCTCTAGTTTTCCTCCGGCCTGATGCCTACTTTTCATGTGACTTTTTACAAAAAGAGAAGAGAAAGAGCTCTAGATTTCTTGAAGGGATCAGACCCTTTTCCCTTTGGAACTCCCTTTATAATGTCAATATTTTAAAACTATCAAACTAAACAAGGCAGATTTTTTAGCAAGCTTATAGATTAGGATCTTTGCAATATGTTACAGCTAAATGTCAGACTGGATAATGTCAACATAAATCAAAATGGCCACCTAAGAATTGAAATGGTGTGCGAACTACTTGGGTCCCTAACATTCAGGAGGTAACACTGCATTAGCAGTTGTCCAAGTTAACAATGTTAGGCAACTAAATGTGGAACCTCCTGAGCATATGTTGGACGTTAGCTGATCAGCATTGATATTAATCATGCTTCGGACAGTAGACAGACAATCTATAAATTCCCAGTTGGCATCAAGGAAGAAAACTAATCTTACTTTCTTCTCTTGCTGTTGAAGCCCTGACCATATTTCTTGTTATACTTGAAGTAAGTTCATTGACTGTGCTCCATCTACACCTTGTACATACTTCTGTATTTGGGATTTACTGCCATCTATTCTAATTATTTCTTTATTTATCTCTCTCCCACACTAGCCTGTGAGATTCTTGAAGGCAGAGACGGTGGTTTACTAATACCTGCCAAGCCTGCAATGGAATAAGTAGGGGCTTGGGAATTAAAAAGATTTGAATTTAAATCCTGGCTCTTGAACTTTCTGTGTCATCATGGGTAAGTTTCTTAACTTCTCAAAGTCTAATAATGCTGATCTATAAAACAGGGATTTTAATACCTACTTAGAAGAGTTTATTAGGATTAAATTATATAACTGACTGTATTATAAAGATTCTTTGGTTGTAAACAACAGGAAGAAACTGTATCATTAACACTGGTTATAAGAACAGAAATAAACTCTGGCTAATTTGAGAAAAAAGAACATGACAACTAAATGCAATGTGTAATCTGGGATTGGATCCTGGGTGAGAAAGGGAAATTGATATAAATGACATTTTGGGGACAATTAGTATAATCTGAAAAGTGGATTACATGTAATAAAATAGTGTTAAATCTTACATTTCCTGAATTTGATCCTTATATTGTGGTTACATAAGAGGACATCCTTGTTCTTAGGAAATAAACAACGTAGGATTTGGGGTAAAGGAGCATGGGTCTGTAACTTTGAAATGGCTTAGGAAAATATCATACATATATACTAAATATCCTGTATATAATATATATGTATAGCGTACACTTAAATACACATACCACATACATAATATGTATATAACATACAGAGTGCAATAAAGTAAGTATGCAAAATATTAATAATGCCTAAGTAAAGGGCATGGGAGTTATTTGAACTGTTCTGTCATTCCACATTACTTTGAAATACTTTGAAAATTCAAAACACTTTTAAAAGAAAAAAGGAAGGATTTATTGAAATAATCATGGAACTCTCAAAATTAATAGGAAGGCTGAAGAACCAGGTGAAGAAACTCAACAGGAACCAGGACGAGGACTATCAGAGTACCCTGGAAAACATGATGTTCTTCCTTTCCATCAGTTCACACAGGACTCACAATCCTAGGACAGAGTCCTGTTGAGTGAATCAGCACAGGGAGAAGGGATGGGATCTGGCAGAATGAGTTTCCAGATGGATTTACCATTGTATTGCTCAAAACCCAGGACAGTGCCTGGCTCAGCACATGGGGGGTGCTCAAAAAGTAATTTTTAATGCACATTTGTCTTCTAGCACATGACAGGCCCCAAGAAACCTACACAGGAGCGTTAGTTGTCTTCCTTTCCCTTTTGTACCTCTTAGCTATGTTCAAGTATACAATATACTGTTGTTAACTATAGTCATCATGCTGTACATTACATCCCCAGGACTTACTTATCTTTTCACAGAAGGGATTAGCATTTAAACTGATGGACTAAGAAAAGCAACTGACCGTCTCCAATGTGGGTGGGCATCATCCAATCCATTCAGGGATTGAACAGAAAAAAAAGGCAGAGGAAGGTTGAAATTCTCTCTGCCTGACTGAATGAGCTGGGACATCAGTCTTCTGCCCTCTTAGCTTTTGGTTCTCAGGCCTTCAGACTTGGACTGGTAGCTACACCATAGGCTCTCTGGCTGTTAAAACTTTCAAACTACACCAGTGGCCTTCCTTGGTCTCCAGCTTGCAAAGGACAGATCGTGAGACTTCTCAGGCTCCATAGTCACATGAGCCAATACCATTAAATACATACCTACATACAATACACAGTAACTCACTAACTCATTCACTCACTAATGAATTCACTAACTCAGGGTTCTCTAGAGAAACAACAAATAGAATATGTCTATCTCATACAGTAATACAGTAGCGCTAACTACTGGCAAGATGCCTCAGTTCCTCAGCATGTGGGCATCTTTGTAGGGCTAGGTGAGTATCTTTATGACATGGTACCTGGAAACTCCCAGAGAAATTGATCCAAGAGAAGCTGGAAGGGGCAGTATTTTTTTTTTTTTTTTGGACTTATCCTCAGAAGTCACACACTAAGACGTCTGCTATATTATTTTGGTTATATGGACTAATCTTGTGCGACTAATGTGGAAAGGACTCTATAAAGGACGCAAGGATCATTGCGTCCGTTTTAGAGACTGGGAACTACAACCAGCCACTAGGAAATGTAAACCAAACTGTATAATTTTACTGGGCTCCAGCCAAACTGATAAATATAAACTACTTTTTTTTAAGTAGGCTCCATGCCTGATGTGAGGCTGGAACTCACAACCCTGAGATCAAAGGTTGTATGCTCTACCAACTGAGCCAGCCAGGTGCCCCAAATATTAAATACTTTTTAAATGGGGATTACATCAACAGCTTTTTAATGTAACTTCTGATTAATGTGTTTGTTTGAATATACATATATACACACATATATCTACACACATACTTTGTAGAAATATATATACATATATATCTCATACTCCTTTGTGGTATATATTATACTCTAGTAAGAAATGTTAAGTTGCTTAATCTAATATATTGGAAATTAAAATTTTACATTTTTCTGTCAATGTACATGTTCTGAACGTAAAGCCTGAAAAGAGGAGGATAAATTAGTTTTGGGAAAGTCACATTATCAGTCGAATCTTCTTACCGCTGTCCATAGGGGATGGTGGAGCTCAAGGAAGTTCTGCTAGAAATGTAGGAGAAGAAATATCCAGGTCCCTGAATGTCCAGGCATGAGTTTTCTTGAGGTACAATCTACTTGCCATCCTTGTTTTAATATATCTTTCGCAAGCCCCTTCTATTAGAAGTTCAAAACAGTTTACCAAGTCATCAGTATTTTTTTTCTTGTTTGGAAAACCAGGGGATAAGCATATCTCCTTTTTGTGTCTTTAAGTGCTTATGGAATTGTCTGTTCATTTTAGACCACTGGTGAGTGCTAGTGTTCCTTTGCATTCCAGAAAAACATCTCTTCCAAACTCTGCCATAAGGAAAAAATTCTCTTCAGTTAGAATTTGCATATTTTTAAGCAGAGGCTATTCTGTTCCAAACATATGGCTCATTATTTATGACATTATGTACCTATATCTATCTGTCCATATATACTGGGCTGAGAGGGTTAATCCCTCAGAAGCAGCAGGGAACTTTCTTAAATGAAAAAAAATATTTGTCAAAAGTCTGCAGAAAATATTATGCTTGATAGTGGCAGCAAACCGAGGTTGGGGCAGTGGAAGTAGTCTGCCCAAAGTGCAAGCAATAAGGGGGTGTACAACTTTAGAAAATTTAAAAACATGGGGCAGTTGGTTAGGCATCTGACTCTTAATCTCCTCTCAGATCATGATCTCGCCATTGGTGAGGTTGAGCCCCACATCAGGCTCTGCACTGATGGTGGGGAGCCTACTTGAGATCCTGTCTCTCCTTCTCTCCGCCCCATCCATGCTTGTGTGCGCTCTCTCTCTCTCCCTCCCACCCTCTCCCTCTCTCTCTCTCTCAAAATAAATAAATATTCAAAAATTGAAAAAAAAGAAAATTTAAAAACAATAATAAGATGGACCAAAAGCCAATCTGCTTTTTATTTACGGTTATAAACCAAAATTCTGTCTGTGATAAGGCACTCCTCCATGAAAAAAAATACCTAGGGGCACCTGGGTGACTCAGTCAGTTAGGCATCTGACTTTGGCTCAGGCCATGATCCCGTGGCTCTGAGTTCAAGCACTGCGTCGGGCTCTGTGCTGACAGCTGAGCCTGGAGCCTACTTTGGATTCTGTGTCTCCTTCTCTCTCTCTGCCCTTCCCCTGCTTGTACTCTGTTTCTCTCTCTCTCTCACTCTCTCTCTCTCTCTCAAAAATAAATAAAACATTTAAAACAATACCTAAACATTTGTGGAGTTTTATTATTTGGAAACATTTCTTTGTGCATAACATTTTTGGAAACTTTAGGAGAGAAAGTATCTGTTCTTTACATTTTTATTTTATCAGTGGGAAATGCTGCAAAAATGTAGGCATGACTGTAGGTATAGGCCGTGAAAAGATTTTCCCAGACAAGATGTACTGAGTGCTCATTATGAAGCTGTGTGTGCATTAAAGACATTTTGAAAAGCTAACTTCATTCTTTGAAGCTCTGAGTGAATGAAAAGAAAATATGAATATAGAAAGATCCACTCAGATTGTATTGTCTCTTACATGTAATTTTTCTTTTCTGAGTTATCTGGTTTTCTGCTATGAAATTTTAGAGGTTGGTTATACACAGCAATATTTGCAAACAGCCAGAATTAGCTTCAAACAATTTCAAGTGAAATTCCAAGCTTTAAGATTATTCCCTGAAGATTAACACACAGATGTATGTAGAAAAGACCATTAACCATGCAAAAAAAAAGGCGGGGGGCAGGGGGGAGGTGGTGGTAAAAAAGTAAACCTTTGAATAGGAAAAAATCCATTTTTAAAGAAGAACAATAAGAGAAATGCCAAACGATGTTGGTCTTACATTGTCCAAATAAATCAAAGGGTAATTTTGAGCATCCATAATTTTGTTCAAGAACTAGACACTATTTCTAAAGCAGAGGATCAAATAATGTCAAGGTTTGCTCTCATTCGGCCATTTCCTCACACTACACCATGGTAAAGGCAACCCACAGAGTGGGTGAAGGTATTTGCACTGGTTATCACTGAGAAGAGCTTATGTCTAAATTATGGACGTAATGGGGCACCTGGTTGTCTGGATCAGTGGAACATGTGACTCTTGATCTTGGGGTTGTGGGTTCAAGCCCCATGATGGATGTAGAGATTACTTAAAAATAAATTTTTTTAAGTTTGTTTATTTACTTTGAGAGACGGAGAGAGAAATTCTGAAGCAGGCTCCATGCTGTTAGCACAGAGCCCGATGAGGGCCTTGAACTCATGAACTGTGAGATCATGACCTGAGCCGAAATCAAGAGTCAGACAGTCAACCAAATGAGCCACCCAGGCACCCCTTAAAAATAAAAATCTTTTAAAAAAATAATAAATTATATACGTAAGAACTGGTGTAGATTAATTAGAAAATAAGTTACAAAGACTACTCAGTGGAAAAAATGGGCAAAAGATTTAGTGAATTCACTAAAGAAGACGACCTAGTGAAAATAAACATTTCAGGATGCTCAACAAGCAATAATCAGGGAGATGCAAACTAAAACTGCAATGAGATTAGTACACCTCCACCAATATGGCTAAATTTAAAAGTCTGATGAGACCACGTGTCAGTGAGAAGGTAAAGCAACAGGAATTCCCAGAAGTGGCTGGTGACACTTTGGGAAAAGTCTGGCCCTGTTTACTAAAGCTGAAGTTTGTATATCTTGTGATACAGCAATTTCACTCCTAGATATTATTACCAGATTAAATACATACACATGTGCAATAAATTCTGTACAAAAATATTCGTAATAACCCCAAACTGGAAACAACCCAAACATCCATTAACAGAATGGATAAACTGGTTTATAATCATAAAATGGGATACCATATGTCAATGACAATGAACAAACTTTAGCTATAGGCAATGACATAGCTGATTCTCACAAAAATAATATGGAGGAAAAGAAATCATACACAAAAGAACACATACTGTATGACTGTATTTATATAAAGTCTAAAAATAGAGGAAACAAAATCATAATGTCTAGACTATATACTGAAGTGGTAAAACTGTAAAGAAAAGCAAAGATCACCAAGAAGGTCAGGAGAGTAGGGAGACTGTGCTTTCCAAGGGGAAGGGCCTGGGCTGGAAGAATCCTGGGAAAGTTCTTTTCCTTGACCTGGATGGTGGTTACTCAAGTATTCATTTCATAAGCATTCATTAACTACACTCTTATATTTTATGTATTTTTCTGTCATTTGCATGATAACAAAAACATTTTTTAAGTCTCCTTTTATCCTCATCAGTGAAAGCCTAGGCTATTACTATATCCCAAATTATCCCAAATTACAAGGCATAAAAATTTGCCTGCCTTACACACTAACCTATTTGCAGGGGATGTTATAATTTACTTTCAACCCCAGTTTCAGATGTGCAAACATTTATCAACGAGCTCACCAGTTAACAAGTATCAAACTCCAGAAATAACTGTACAAAATCAAAATTTGTCGTAACCTATCTAGTAGCAGACTGTGTCCAGTCTCTGATAAATCTAAATTTTAAAGGGTGGTAAAAACCTTAGCTACTCCTGGGAGTATGTTTTGTTTCATCTGCAGTGTAGTCACTGCATTATAGAAATCTATTTTCTAATGTTTATTTATTTTTTTGAGAGAGAGAGACAGACTGTGAGCGGGGGAGAGGCAGAGAGAGAGAGAGAGAGGGAGACACAGAATCCGAAGCAGACTCCAGGCTCTGAGCTGTCAGCACAGAGCCCGACGCAGGCCTCTAACCCATGAACTGTGAGATCATGACCTGAGCCAAAGCCAGATGCTTAACTGACTGAGCCACCCAGGTGCCCTAAGATCTTCTAGGGTCTTAAAAGATTTCTAGGGTCTTAAAAGATTTCCAGGTCTTAAAAATTAAATAAAATGAAATAAATAAAATAAAAATTTCCAGGTCTTTGCCACATGTATAGACACTAAAACCACAGTGGGTAAGATCAGGATCTCAAAATGGGGGATGAAGAGAGCAACTGGATACATAAAACAACCTTAAAGATATTTATGAAACAAATTTTTTATTTATTTTTATTTTTATCATTTCTAGGAGTGTATCCTGCAGATATACATGTTGTGCATGCATCATGTATGAACAAAATACTCCGTGCAGATTGCACTTGGGCCTCAGCAGAGCCAGGTGAGGAAGAAAGTCCTGGTGCACTCCCAGGGTCGTGCTCCACCCAGGGTGCACTGCCCCCTCCCCCCCAACACACCCGCCATGGAAGGCAGCATGGATGCAGGTTACTTTGTTACAGCTTCTTTGAAAATACATCAGAAGTTTGGGGAACCTGGGTGGCTCAGTGGTTTGGTTAAGCCTCTGCCTGACTCTTGGTCTGGGCTCAGGTTCTATGAGAGTGGAGGGCTCTGGGATGGCAGCAGGGAGCCTGCTTGGGATTCGGTGTTTCCCTCTCTCTCTGCCACTCCCCTGCTTGCAGGCGCGTGCGCGCGCTCTCTCTCTCTCTCTCTAAACAAATAAATAAATAAACTTAAAATAATTTTTATAATTAAAAGGAAAAGTACATTAAAAGTTTAATAATAGTAGTAGCAGTAGTACAGAAGAAAAGAAGTTTGAGTCTCAGAGGGCCTCCTGAAGGCAAAAGGAAGAACCCAGGGAAAGGAGGAGACCCAACGACAGAGCCAGAGTGTTTTTCAAAGTGAGTGGAGTCATCAGACAGCAGACCCAGGAATTTGCATTTCAACAATTGCTGCTGGTGTTTCCGAGTCCCACTGAAGAACTGCACCTAAAAGAAATTACAGAGTAGATAGAAATAATCTTGAGCCTTCTGCTTTGAGAATTAAAGAGAACTGGCTGATAAAATTTAGGGGATTCCTTAACTCTAAAACTCAAACAATGGGAAGTATGCAGTCAGATACCTACCATGTGCATTTGTCGATCACAGAATTCACATGTCACTGCAGTTAACCCTGTCAACAGCCCTGTGAAGGAAGTCTAGCGTTTAAATGACTTCTTGAAGTTTCCACAGCAAGGGGGCCATGGACAAGATTTGAACCAGGACTCCTTTCGAATTGCCTGGCTAGTGCTCTTTCCACTATGCTATGGATAATGATGGGTGTTATGGTTGAAAAAGAATTTCAAGGAAAAACAAAAGAACAAAGAACATACAATCTCTAAAAACACTGAGATACTCTTTCTTAACCCAGAATTGGTAAAAAATCAAAAGCCTGACTCTGTCTGTTGTCACTAAAGGTATGGTGCTCTGAGAATCTTTGTATGCTTGCTGGAGGATATATAAATTAGAATCCTCACTCTGGAGAGCAATTTGTCAGTGCCTAGTAAAGTTGAAGGCACGTGGCTTCTGTACGTGAGGCTTATGATGCACAGACATGCTTTCATGTGTCCGATGTCGTTATTACAGCATGCTAGTAACGAAGGGCAGATCCTGTTCTGTGGGGCTTGAAGCTTACATAATTTAGGAGGTTCTTTTTAAGGAAAATAATACAGAATTACGAATATTAAGGTAAATATTTGTTTAGAATGAGAGACAAGGTGCCTAGGTGGCTCAGTCGATTAAGCGGCTGACTTCGGCTCCGGTCATGATCTCACAGTCCGTGAGCTTGAGCCCCGCATCGGCTCTGTGCTGATAGCTCAGAGCCTGGAGCCTGCTTTGGATTCTGTGTCTCCCCCTCTCTCTGCCCCTCCTCCACTTGCGCTCTGTCTCTCTCTCTCTCTCTCTCAAAAGTGAATAAACATTAAAAAAAAAAAAGTTTTAGGGGCGCCTGGGTGGCTCAGTTGGTTGAGCGGCCGACTTTGGCTCAGGTCATGATCTCGCGGTCCATGAGTTCGAGCCCCACATCGGGCTCTGCGCTGACAGCTCAGAGCCTGGAGCCTGTTTCGGACTCTGTGTCTACCTCTCTCTGACCCTCCCCTGTTCATGCTCTGTCTCTCCCTGTCTCAAAAATAAATAAAACGTTAAGAAAAAAAATTAAAAAAAAAAGTTTTAGAATGAGAGAAGTTACAAGAAATTTCTAGAACTTTGGCAATTCATGCCCTCTGAGTTCCTTTGGACTCAGATTGCTGATTGCTTCCGCTCTTGCTTTACAACTCCCAGCAGCTCCCAGCACTTTGGGGGTAGAGGGGGATGCTAAGAGGTTCACACCCTTATGAATTTCATATACTTTGCATTGCATAAATGCAAATAAGGAGCTTGGAGTTTACCCTTCATTAGCTTCATGATAAACCCACCTCTGTTTGTAATAGAAAAACATTGAAAGCAGCCGAAATAACTATCAGAATGAGAATGAATTGTGTCATATTCATATAACAGAATATTAAAAAGAATGAGCTGGAGCTACATGGTTATATCTCAAAAAGTAAATTTGAGTTGCAGAATAATTTATAGAGCAAGATACCATTAATTTAAAGTTTAAAAATCTGTAAAACAATACAAAAGACTATAAATGCATAATGTATATATACATATATGTATATGTACCTAGATGTGTGTATTATATATATAATTATTTGTATGTATGTGTCTAATTAAAATATAAAAACATGGAAGGAAATTATAAACACAGAATTCTGGATAGTGGTTACATCTATCCAGGAGGAAAAGTGGGAAATAGGATTGCAGAGGAGTACAAAGGAGATCCATTTCCTGGAAAGAGAAAGATCTCAAGGAGATAGGACAAAATATTAGGATTTGATATGACAAACTTAGGTGGTAGCTACCAGGTTTTATTACACTATTTTCTAAACTCTTCCATATGCAGGAAATAGTTTACATGTTTTTTTAAAAAAAGGCTCTTGCACTAGCCAGGGAAAGAAGATGCTTTCATCCTATCAGCAGACTTGATTCCCCTATTTTTTAAAGGTTATTTATTTATTTTGAGAGAGAGAGAGAGAGAGAGAGAGAGAGAATCCCAAGCAGGCTCCACACTTGGAGCCTGACACAGGGCTCAAATTCATGAACTGTGAGATCGTGACCTGAGCCAGGATCAAGAGTCAGACGCTAAGCCAACTGAACCACCCAGGCACCACTGATTCTCCTATTTTTAATATTTAATTTCTATTTTTATTGAGGTATATGTAAGTAAAATGCACAAATCTTAAGTTTATAGCTCAAGGAATGTTTACATATGTGATCTACCCAGATCATTATCTAGAACGATGTCAACTCTCTTCATCACATACAATTCCCCTCTTCCTGGCTGTTATTCATCCTTTGGCTCAACTTAGATGTCACTTCCTCTAGGAAAGTGCAGATCCTGGAAAACCGCTAGGAAAACCACCTTTCTCTCTCTAGGGAAACCACCTTGCTCCCTCAACACTTGGTTACTACTGTGTCTTTTCCTTTCGTTGACCACTTGCTTGTCAGCTTCTCTTTATAATTATGAGCTGCTTTCCCGAAGGTTCCAAACTACAAATGTGTCTTCTTATTCCGCTTTGTGCCTGTGCCTTTCCATTTTTCAAGTTAAACCGTATTCACCCTTGTTAGCTTCTTCAGAGAAACCCAGGTTCCTTTACAATATTCATCCAATCCTTGTCTACAACTAATGTCTCCATAATTTCTGCATCAAATACTATGTTCCTCTATGTTTTGAGGTCATGACCTTGAAATCAAATTTTGGGTGTTGCGAGTTTCATGAGTGGATTCAAGCATAATGAAAACCCTGAATACAGAGTTGTATTTTATGACCACATTGGGTATCAGAGTGATGCCTGCTTTTTAGAAGTCCTGAAGCTTTGCAAGTTAAGCTAAAACCTGTCATGCTGAGCCTGATTAAAACGTTCTCTAAAGCTGACAAGTAATGCTGACAGTGTTCATTGCCCAGACCCGTATTATCAAAAGGTAACAATAAGGACATTTCACTTCTGTTCCTCACTCCAGGGCACCTCAGGGAACTCCCAGAATCATAGAGAGCCCGGTAGGCATGCTAAAGAAGACAAGTCCTCTTTATGTTGTAGGGGCAGCCACTGAAGAGCGGTTTAATCACTGGAGTAACAAGTGGGGAAGAGAATGGACTCTGGTGCCAGACTGCTAGTGTAACTTGGTAGAAGCTCGAAACCTCTCCAAGCTTCAGTTTCTCCTTTGGAAACTGGGGATGATGATGCTAACCCTACTTCAGAGGGATATTGTGTGGATTGAGTTCATATGTGAAAACTTCCTAGCACATAGGAAGCATTTTATAGCACTATTATTACCAGCATAGTAATATATTAATTTTGGAAGATCATTCTGGCTACTGTCTGAAAGGTGACAAATCTAAAAAACAGCAGTGTCATTCCAACACTGAAAATAAAAATAAGAAAACACAATTTGATATAACACAAGATAAATACATGGAGTGGTTTGAACTTAGCACCAGACACATGATTGCTATAGTTGACTTTCAGTTGTATACATTTTCAGTTAACTACTGCTAATTTTCAGTTACACCCACTGGCTTCCCTTGTCTTCATCATACTAGTAGGCACTGGTCCCTGCTTAGAAATTAACTAACCCTTTGGCTTAAACAGGCAGTAAGTAAGAGGGTAAAGGAAGTAAGGTTCCTCACTTCCTGAGAAACCATAGTTCTTACGATTGACGGAGAAGGGGTGGAAAAAGAAGGCAAGACAGAAAAACAGCCCGGGTAGGAAGTGAGCCAGTTGGCCACTACTTTTCAACCCTTATGCAAGGTAGGCATAGTCAAAGAGGAGATTTGAATTGAAAAACATGTTATTGCTGTGATTGAGTTCTTCCCAGATTTTGTAGCCAATACACCAAAGCCGTGCTTATTTTTTTGTTAAAGGCCCAAAGCTACATAATTCTGAAGGTATTTGGACGTTTCCATATTTAAATTTTTTTTTTATTTAAGCAATCTCTATGCCAAATGTGGGGCTCGAACTCATGACTCCAAGATCAAGAGTCACATCCTCTCCCAACTGAGCTAGCCAAGTGCCCCTCAATATTCTTTTTGCAAGGTTCAAGAAGTGTCCAAGAACTATGGTATTTTTGTGGGAGATATTTTTTCAGTCTGTCTTAAGAACAGTTTTACAATTATTCCAGGCTGTTTGCCCTCCTGGCAACCTTTCCTGCCTACCTTCTGGCAGGAAATACTCTTTCTTACATCCCAACATTGCAAAATTCTGATCCTCCTCAAAAAACTCACCTTATTTCCTTCTCTAGACTACCACTCCACGTGGCTCATATATTTATGTGAACTTATTGGTTTATATTGCAATAATTTGTTTGGTTGCCGTTTCCTAGGTCCAGGCCATGAGCTTCTTGGTGGAAGGGACCATGATTTTATTTCCCACCTTGAGACATTGTATATAGCATAATAGTTTAGTGCATGGAGCCAGAGTTTCTAAGTTAAAATCTCACACCTATAGGATATATATCCTTGACTAAGTCATTTCACTTTCCTGTGCCCAAGTTCCTGTATCTATAAAATGGGCATAATAATAGCAGCAACTTTATGTTATTAGCCCTTCTTTCTTTTAATTAGATAGAAACCTTTTCATGATTGTCACTGAATTACAGAATTTTTTTTTAATTGGTGGTGGGGGGATAAACTTAAAAGGGTCATTGTTTCCTGGTCAAACAAATGCAGATAACTGTGTTGGAAAAAAAGAGATTTGAAGATTCCGGCAGGCAATGGCCAACATTCCCTCTAGCCTCTCCCCAACATCTTCACACGGTCGTGCCTTCTTTGAATGGCATAAACAAAGTCCCTTCAGTTACTCTTCAGTCGTCAGAGGGTTACCTTCTCCAGTTAGCCATCTCTGGCATCCTATCACTCTTACGCACTTCTCTGTTTAGATGTCTGATACCACACAACTGTGACTTAAGCAAGGGTCTGTGTCTCGTCTTTGTGCTCAGAACTCAGGAATGGCCGATATCCTCAGGCTAATCCTCTCAACAACTAAGTCTCCTGGAGGCTTTCCCTGTGCATCAGTCACTCCTTGCCTCTCAGTGTCCTTCGGCATCAACTGGAAGCTGTAGAAATGAAGACCTTTCAGACCTCATCCCAGCTGTGCTCCTCAGTTGCTCCAGCAACAACACCTACATACAACCAGAATGCTTTAGCTCCTGGCCCCGCCTCCTCCCCTGCTCAGCCAGCCCCTGCCTCCGGCCCGCCCCCTCCGTAAACTGGAGTCACCAGTGCGCACGCTCCTTCTTGGTCTCCTTGTAGCGTGATGACGTTGACGTTGGCTTGTGGCGTAGGGGCGGCGGCCGCGCGTGTTTCAGCTGGGGGAGGCGGTGTGGTCTGTGGGTTTGGAAAAGACGCGGGTCCCTGAAGTGTCTCTGCTGGCTACGGCGCGTGGTATTTTAGGCTTAGGCAGCTGGCTGTGTTGTCTCCGCTCCTCCCTGTCTGCGGAGAGGGAAGCGGCGGGGAGGTGGTTGGGGACACAGCTGGAGCCCCTGAAGGGGAAGGGAGCAGCCGGGGTTAGGGGTAGGAGGTGTGGAGCGCGTGAGTGCACGGCTGCGGTCCAGAATCGGGGAGCAGTCGATAGTAGGGGAGGGTTCCACAGGCAAAGTGCTCACCCGCCGGGATCCCTGCTGGTCCCGAGGAGAGCTTGCGGCAGCAGCGCGATGTTCGGGGCCCGGTGCCTGCTCCGAGCCCTGCGCTCCTGCACCTCAGCCCCCTGCCCGAGACACAAACCTTCCGCCAGACTGAGCGTTCGGGACGCGCTCGGGGCCCGGAGCACGAATGGGGAGCGCGTTAAGGTCCAGGTTGGTGTATGGGAAGGGGATGGGTTTTTCTTTTTAGTAACTTACATGCCACCTCCGTGTCTAGGCTTACCTTGTCAGGTCAGACAAAACGACAGACAGAGAAAGGAGGAAATGTTGGCCATCGTGTGCGTTCACACTTTTCTCCTTTCCTTGCCTATCGTTAGTTTGCGCAGAACTGTTGGGATTGACTATGACGTGCTGGAACTTTGCTTTCACGGTACCAGAGCATTACCTGTAAACTTGTTAGTTATACGGCAGAATAAACGTACGAGCTTCTTTTCCTTTATCCCTCATAACGAATAACCACAGTTACATAGCGGTTGCCTTGAGCTAGCTCCATGAGAGCGGACACCATGTCTTACCGGTCTTGGTATTCCCATGTCTTACAGTAAATATATGTTCAACTAAACAATGGCTTTTATTCAACTCTTAACCACCCTGAGGCCGAAAAAAGGGTTTGCACATAATGTATGTTTAATACATAGGAGAAAGAGTAGAGTGTAGCGGTTTGAAACAACTCTGGAGTCAGGGTGACTAGGTTCAAATCTGTGGCACTTAGTGGCTCATTAATTATGGGTCTCTTCTATAATAGTAATTATGGTCTCTTCTCTCCTCTAAACCCGTTTGCTTCTTATGGCAATGAAGCTAATAATAGCCTTAACCTCATAGAATGGTGAAGATTAAGTGAGATGACAGGTATTATGACATTTAGAACAGTGGCCCACAGTCAATCAATGTTAGCTGCTATTATTTCTCTTGCTAGTATTTGCAGCAGCTCTACAGAGAAGATTTTCCTTTAAGGGAGTAGACCAAGCAAGGTGGTTTGACCCTTTTCGGTTGCTGAAACACTGCTGCAGTTATTTTTGTTGTCCTCGAACTCTTTGATTTTTAGCAGTATGACTTCTCTGCATTTTTGGGGGTTTCATGTTTTTTCCATGATCCAAATCAAGCCCTTTTCTTGTATTCATCTATTAATTTGACATACATACATTAATGATCCCTTCTAAGTGGTAGTCAAGAAAGGATGCAAAGATAAAAAGAACAAAAGCTACTGCCTAGATCAGAGGCTTTCATTTTAGTGCTGTGTGGTCTAAGATAGTAGCTACCTGTCATTTGTGGCACTGAGCTCTTAAAATGTGGCTAGTCCACATTGAAGGGTAACTGTAAATTTAAAATACACACCAACTTTGGAGAACAAAAGAATACAAAATATCTCAATATATATATTGATTACACGTTGACAATGTTGGCAGAATGGGTTAGAATATTAAAGTTAAGTGTGCCTGTCTACTTTTAGTGTGACCACTAAAACAAGCAAAATTATATATATGGCTCACATATGTTTGTGGGACAGCCTTGGTCTAATGGCTAAGACAAGTAATTGGGGCAACGTGATAAGTATTAGTGGAATAAGGAACTTTGAGAAAACAGGGACATCCTTAACGATGTGAGGTCAAGGAAGACTTCTTGTGTTAAGTGACATTTCACTTGAGTCCTGAAGGATATGTTCCTCAGGGAGAGGAACTGGGGATGGGGTGGAGATCACATTCCAGAAAAGCTTGATAACATGAACTTTGAACTGAGAACTGTATTTGAATTCTAGCTCTACTCCTTGGGAACTGTGATTTTAATTATTTAGAGAGGTTGTCCTAACTTAATATGTTCTTCATTTCTAAAATGAGAATATTCACTTCATTAAGTTCTTGTAAGGATTAAGTGTAAAATATTTATAAAGAGCTTAGAGCAGAAGCACATTAAACACTGCTCCACAAATGTTAACTTTTACTAACAAGTGAAAAGCAAGACAGTGGTGCTTTAGGAATTACTATTGACTAAACATAACCAAAGAGCCGCTGCCATCAGGGAAATGTGGGGAGGTGAAACCAGAAAGGGCACACTCGGTTGTGAAAGGCCTTGTATAGGAGACAGGCAATTTACACTTTTTTTCAGTGTAGCCCTAGAAAAAGACCAAGGGCTTTCTGGTAGACCTGGGTCCAAATTCAGGCTCTGTCTATCAGCAGTGTGACCTTTGACAACTTATTTGACTTCTCTGAGCCGAGGTTCTTCACTTGTGAGACAGGTTATAATGATAATCCACAGAGCTGTTGTGAGAAAAAGATGAGATAGTATATGAAGAAGGTAGTAAAACATTTGTCACATAGATTTTTAGTGCATGGTAGATATCCTTTCACTGAAAACCATTAACGAACTATCTACTGTGTCCCTGACAATGGCCTTCAAAGCCACTAAAGCATGGTTCTTAAACCTTCACAATATGATAGACATATGAATAAGTAATGGGAGAGCTTTAATAGCGTTGTCCGTAGGGTGTGGTGGGAACACAAAGTAAGGGTCAATACAGTTTTTCTAAATAGAATCCTCTCGCTTTTCCCAAGCATGTCTGATAATCAAACACAATCAGTTGTTCACAGTTTTTCAGTGTCTGCTAGAAGAATATTGTCTCTTCTGTGCTAGTTATTTTTTTTTCAACGTTTTTTTATTTATTTTTGGGACAGAGAGAGACAGAGCATGAACGGGGGAGGGGCAGAGAGAGAGGGAGACACAGAATCGGAAACAGGCTCCAGGCTCCGAGCCATCAGCCCAGAGCCTGACGCGGGGCTCGAACTCACGGACCGCGAGATCATGACCTGGCTGAAGTCGGACGCTTAACCGACTGCGCCACCCAGGCGCCCCTCTTCTGTGCTAGTTAAATTTAAGTTGGATGTGATCTGTGAGAGCTGTTTTTAGTGTTACTGGTTTTAGTGTTACTACTAGAAGACCTCATTTGTACTTACCTGTCATTTAAATTCACAGTGTCTTTGAAAGCTTATGTACTAAATATATGTCACAGTGAAAAGCTTTTTGAGAAGTCTGTGTGATATTTTGTAAAAGGAAAAATCCAATGAAGATGTTTCTGTTCTATAACTACATAATTTCCCTCCTGGGAGTTTAGTATAAAAGGAGACAGGGACCCAAATAATGTGCCCTATTATTATTACCTGGAATGAATACCTGGAATAGTCAATATTGGGGAAATTGATTATATGAATTAGGCTCATCGGCCTAATGGAACGTTAGGCATGTATTCAGAATGATGAGGTTTTTTTGTTTTTTTGTTTTTTAAATTAAGTTTACTTATTTATTTTGAGAGAGAGACAGAATAAGCAGGGGAGGGCAGGGAGAGAGAGTGTGAAGCCTGATGTGGGACTTGAACTCACGAACTGTGGTGATATGACCTGAGCCAAAACCAACCTGAACGCTCAACCAACTGAGCCACCCAGGTGCCCCTGAGAATGATGAGTTTTATATTAACAAAACAAAAAGGTGGAATGCCAAAGCTGTATCTCCCTGAGATAAGAATCCTATTGAATTATATATGCTAAAAGCAATTGATTTGTTAAGGCAGGACTGAGGACTTTTTTTTTTCATTTAGTCTTGTGTGTGCATGTGTAATGAAAATGTAAAATATTTACATGTTTTAAACTCACATTTAGAAATTTTTCTTCATTAGGGATGGATTCGTTCAGTCCGATCCCAGAAGGAAGTGTTATTCCTGCATATAAATGATGGATCATCTTTGGAAAGCCTTCAAGTTGTAGCTGATTCAAGCTTTGACAGTAGGTGAGTTTTTTTTTTTAACAAAAGAATCTTTTTTTCATCTCCTTTGCTCCCCTTTTCCCTTATCCAATGTTCACATATTTTTTTTAATGTTTATTTTTGAGAGAGAGAGAGAGAGGGAGACAAAGGGTCTGAAGTGGGCTCTACACTGACAGCAGCAAGCCTGATGTGGGGCTTCAACTCACGAACCATGAGATCATGACCTGAGCCAAAGTTGGATGCTCAACCAACTGAGTCCCTTAGGCACCCCAGAGTGATCTTTCTAAACAAACCTGCTTTTCAAAGCTTTAAGGCTAAGTCCAAATACTTGGAATCAAGATCCTTCAAGCTCAGGCCTTTCTTTTTTATTTTATTAAAGCTTGTGTTTTTATTTTGAGAGAAAGACAGTGCAAGTGGGGGAGGGACAGAGAAAGGGAGAGAGAGATAATCCCAAGCAGGCTTTGTGGTATTAGCCTGGAGCCCGACGCTGGACTCCATCCCACAAGCGAGAACATGACCTAAGCTGAAATCAAGAGTCAGATGCTGAACTAACTGACTGAGCCACCCAGGCGCTCCCAGACCTTTCTTTTTTTTAACATCTTCACATAATAATATCCCCTACTTATCCTTTGCTTCAGTCTCTCTTAATTATTTGCTGCCCATTTAAGGGTGAAACCTCTATCATTAAATACTGTAATGTTCTGATAGCAAGTTTTGTATTAAAATGAACGTTCTGTATAATGATATCTTGTTTATGCTGTTTTTTGTTACTATAGAGAACTGGCTTTTGGGAGTTCTGTGGAAGTTCAAGGGCAGCTGGTGAAAAGTCCATCCAAAAAGCAGAATGTGGAACTGAAGGCAGAAAAAATTGAAATTGTTGGAAATTGTGATGCCAAGGTATGCTTCGTGATACTTCTATGGAGACTATTTAGGCTTAATTTAAAACAGCAATCTGTTTTAAGTGTGATTATTGGGAAGGTGGCACTTAGAACATGTTTCAGTTGTGACTTCCCAGATAATTGAAACAGGCTATGGAGCCTGAGGAATGTAGAGAACATAGCAAACAGTATGTAAATGGCTGAATTTTATGACTGAAAGCAAAGTATTAATCTATACATCTCTTTGGACACCTGTCATAATTGAAACTTGCCACTTTTAGAAGCGTGCCCAGTTAATTTCAGTGACAGAGACGTGCTGGGGAGAATGTGTTCTAAGGAAAGCCCTGCCTAGAAATGACTTTTACAGGATCTAGAACTGTGTTGTCCCAATATAGTAGCCACTAGCCACCTGCAGTTGTTTAGTATTAATTAATTTAATATTAAATCAAGTAATAAAATCAGTTCCTCAGTGACATTAGATACATTTTACATGCAGCTGCTGGCTACCGTATTGGATAGTGTGGGTACGGAACTTATCACAGAAAATTCTGTCAGACAGTACTTATCATGCTTGGGCTGAAGAAAGATAAGAAATCCTACATTAAGACATGTTTGCTTAGCCCAAGCATGATAAGTACTGTCCCAACAGAATTTTTTCTGTTTTTGCAAGACTCCTTGTTAGTAGCTTTTATTCATCACCTGATAAAGAGGTTAGAGAGAATAAAATTATAGGTTGGCAATCCATCTTCTGAAATTGGAGAAAATGAGGCCCAGGCAGGAGACATGGCTTGCCCAAGGTTATATTGCTGACTAGTGCCACAGCTGGAATTTGTGTACTAGCCATTTGACTCCTCTATAGTTTTGCTATACTTGTCTTCCAAGTATCTGATGAACAAAACACAAGGAAATATAGGGAAATTGCATCATTTTAATTCATTTTTATTTTTTTTTTTTTGGATAATTGGAGGAAAATAAATATAAGGAAATAAGAAAATGGGCACCTTTTTGAAAAATGTCCTTCTGAATAGTTTTCCAAGAAATTCTAATAATACTAATAAATACTGATTGACATGTAAAATCAGGAATCAGGTTTTAAGGTTTCTGAAAAGTAGACTGTGAAAAATAATTTGGAATTCAGAGAGGAATGGAGATGGTAACCATTTTTGTTTTTGCTTTTTTTAGAGGGGTGTATGATTATTAAAATGCGCCATGTGTGTTACTCTTTTTAAGCCGTTCTCTCTTGGCTTCTGTGGTTGTCACTCACCTTCTCTTCCCCTTAATTTCAGTGTCATTTTGTAAGTATTCAGACATTAGGGAATTCTGGTCCCTACGCAGTCCCCAGACACCTACCTATTAATGTGGTCATATTTTGACTTCAGTAGGTATGGTGCTTATTTCTATTATGAAATAAATTAGCATGTGCACTAAAAGAAATAGATAAGACTATATGTAATAAGCTACCAGCTTGGCTTTTTTATTTAAAATAGTTTCTCTACTATCTTTTTTATTGAAACTTTGGTTTTGTTCTTTAGAACAAGTTTAGAACAGTTTGTTTTTATCTTCTAAATCTTGTAACATGAATGTTCACAGGGTAGAATATTTCTACATAGAGTCATAATTTGAAATTTTTGAAATATACACTACTCTGCTAGTGACAGAAGGCTGTTGACCCTCCCTCATGTTCTTAGACTTGTTGATAAACAGTGAAAAACAGTGCCAATTGCTTATAAATGATTGTGGGCTTTCAAGACGTTTGGGTGATTTTAAAATTGAATGCCAGCTGTGTGTACACAGCTGTAGAAAATAATCTTTAATATCTACAATATTCTGAACTCCTATGTGCCAAACAGTGGACTGTTTTTGCATAATTATATCCTAATCTCTCTATTTGTAAGTGGTGACCGATATAAGCTAATGGATAGAAATTTGATAAATAACAGATTAGACTCAGCAATACTAATTTTGCCCAAGGTTCCATGCCTAATAAGTAGCAGAGCTGGATTCAAAACCACATCTCTGATTCCTACCTCACCATTCAATTAACTTGTAGTTAATTGGACCATGTTCACTTATATTAAGAAATAGAGAAAGAAAGCTTTTAATTTTGTTACAAAGCATTACTATTTAACAAATATTCTGGAAACTGATTTTATAGAACATATGTCTTAGCTTTCAATTTGTTTTTTCCATTTATTGGCAGGCTTTTCCTCTTAAATATAAAGAGAGGCATCCTCTGGAGTATCTGAGACAGTATCCCCACCTCAGGTGCAGGACTAATGCTCTGGGTTCCATACTGAGGATTCGCAGTGAAGCCACAGCTGCTATTCATTCTTTCTTTAAGGTGAGGTGCTTGGTGTGCTTCTAGCTACTCTTTTTCTTTTTTCTTCCTAGCTGTTCTTTCTTGTGGAGAAATTGAATGATTGTAACCCTGGAGTGTTATCCTGAACGTTTTGCTAGTTACAGTGTTTATTCCAAGCACCCTTTACTTGTGTGGTACTTTTTTTCTTTGATTTAAAAATTTCTCGGGGCGCCTGGGTGGCTCAGTCGGTTGAGCGTCCGACTTCGCCTCAGGTCACGATCTCACGGTCCGTGAGTTCGAGCCCCGCGTCAGGCTCTGGGCTGACGGCTCAGAGCCTGGAGCCTGCTTCCGATTCTGTGTCTCCCTCTCTCTCTGCCCCTCCCCGTTCATGCTCTGTCTCTCTCTGTCCCAAAAATAAATAAACGTTAAAAAAAGTTTTTTTTAAATTTCTCTTTATCACTGGTTTTAAGCAGTTAGATTATGATGTGCCGGCGCAGTTTTCTTTGTTCCTTGTGTTTAGACCTTGTTGAATTTCTTGGATCTATGGGTTTTAATTTTCATTAAGTTTTTCATCCATTATTTCTTCAAATATTTTTTATGTTACTTCCTGCCTTTGGAGACTTCTGTTGTCCATATATTAGGCCACTTGATACTTCCATAGCTCAGTGACGTTCTTTTCTTTTTTTTTTAATTTCTTTTTCCCTGTGTGTTTTTTTTGGAAGGTAGTTTCTGCCCTTCTAGCTTCCTGATCTTTCCTTTTACAATGACTAATTTGTTGTTACTCCAATCCAGTGCATTTTTCATCTCACATTGTAGGTTTCATATCTCTATGTTTGATTTGGGCCTTTTGGAAAAAATATATTGCATGTCTCTGTTTAACTTTTAAAATATATGCAGGGCAGGGGCGCCTGGGTGGCTCAGTCGGTTGAGTGTCCAACTTCGGCTCAGGTCATGATCTCACAGTGTGGGTTCGAGCCCTGTGTCGGGCTCTGTGCTGATAGCTCAGAGCCGGGACCCTGCTTTGGATTCTGTGTCTCCCTCTCTCTCCGCTCCTCCCCCACTCATGCTCTGTCTCTTTGTCTCTCAAAAATAAACATAAAAAAAAAATTAAAAAAAAAAAACATATACAGGGCAGTTTTATGCATTTTTTAAACATATATTAATTTTTATTTTACCTTTACTTTCTTCTTTTTATTTTTTATTTTTTGAGACAGAGAGAGAGAGAGAGCACGGGCAGGGGAGAGGGGCAGAGGGAGAGAGAAAGAGAATCTTAAGCAGGCTTCACACTCAGCACCGAGCCCGACACAGGGCTCTATCCCATTATCCTGGGATCATGACCTGAGCTGAAGTCAAGAATCAGATGCTCAACTGACTGAGCCACCTAGGTGCCCCCACAATACGGTTTTAATTAAAAATATTTATGTTTTTAGTAGCTATTTGATATCTATTTTATGTCCTAATTCTATCATGTCTGTCAGTTATGAGTCAGCTTTGATTGATTCATTAGTGTCTTCATTACAGTTTATGATTTCTTGCCTCTTGGCATACCTGCTAATCTTTGGTTAGATGCCACAGACATTGTGAATTTTACCATGTTGGATATTTATAAAGCTTCTTAAATTTTGTTCTGGTGTGTGGTTAAGCTACTTGAAAACTGTTTGATCCTATTGGGTCTTTTATGATTTGGTAAATGGGTCTGGAACAGTGCTCAGTCTAGGGCTAATTAACCAGCCACATGTGAGCACCAGGCACTGTTTCCTCTAATCTTTCTGGATGGTTCTTTCCTTGGCCTTTGACAGTTTCCCCACATGGATGTGTCTGTCATCCCTCTACCTGACACACTAGAGTGACCCTCTGTACATCCTTGGAGTTCTCTGTGCTGCTCTCTCCTCTCTGATACTCTGTCCTATGAATTCTAGCCACTTTTGTCCCTTCACACTCTCAGCTCTGTCTCCTCAACTCAAGAGGTCTCCTGGGCTCCACTTTATTTCTCCCCCTCTTCCTGCTATGGCCTGGATAATCTCAAGGTGGTAAGCAGGGCTACTGATAGGATTTGCTAAGTTTGTTTCGTATCTCAGGGATCACTCTCTTTTGTTGTCTGAATCCATCATCTTAAAAACCAGCCTTTCATGTGGTTTGCTTGTGGGGGCTTTATTTTTGTTTTTGGTGGGTTTTTTTGGTTGTTTCAAGGGGGAGGGTAAATCTGGTCCCTGTTTCTCCATCTTGGTCATAGGCATATTTTATACATAGTAAGCACTGATTTGAAAGTTACTGGTATTTTTTTCTTTATATATATTTTTTTAATGTTTTTATTTATTTTTGAGAGAGAGACAGACTGAGTGCAAGCAGGGGGGGTACAGAGAGAGAGAGGGAGACACCAAATCTGAAGCAGGCTTCAGGCTCTGAGCTGTTAGTACAGAACCTGACGTGGGACTCGAACTCGTAAAGCACAAGATCATGACCTGAGCCGACGTCGGACGCTTAACTGACCGAGCCACCCAGGCGCCCTAAGAGTTATTGGTATTAATCAAGTAGATTGATGTACAACTAAAGGTATTTTGTCGTTTTTAGCTTTGCTTGTCAGCCATTTCCCCCTACCCAGGAAAGCCACAGTGGAATATAGTTGGTAAGTTGATGAGGTGAAGGGATCCTCCCCACATGTGGATGAGAGGACCCCAAAGTCAAGGAATGGCCCGGCACATGAGGTTCAGTGTTATTCTGAGTGGTTCTGGAGCTCTTCCTATGCCACTTCTCCAGATCCAGTTCATCTGCAGAGATTGTCTAACATCATACCCCTTCTTTGGACTGCATCCAAATTCATGCAGGGCCAGCCCAACCGTAGTTTACCATGAGAGTTCTTGCTCTTTGAAAAGTTCCTTTAGAGCGAATTTCTGGTGAAACAGCTAAAGAGCATCATGGCTTTAAAGCATATAGTTTTGAATAAACAAAGAAAAATAATCACATTATACTATATCATCCCATTATAGTTTGAAAGGGTGCATTTCCATACGCTCCATAAACTTTCTGTGCAACTTCCATATGGCTTTTTAGTAGTGCTTGAACCACACAAACAAAATTTGTTCAGATCTAAAAATGTTTTTTTTCCCCATATGGCTTTAAACAGTGGATAAAGCCACCCTGCTTCAATACTGAAGGTTTTATAGATTTCTGGCCACTAGGTGGTGGTATTGGCAGTCCACTGACTAGTGAGCTTTACCTACTTTCTGTATATACTTCCTACTTGAGGCTTCTATAAATACGTAAACAACTTAAAAAGAAACTGGGAAATTTTGAAATAAAAAAAACAAAGTAATATTTTAACTGGTTGAAAATAATGAATTTTAGCACTATTGGTTATAGTTATAAAGGTAGGTAATTTTGAGTATTATAAATTCACTTTTTAATTATGAAGCCTTGGAAAATATAATTCTGATAATTCTATAATGTTACCCACTTGTATGTGGAACAGTTGGGATTGGATTGAAATCACAGAGTACTAAGGGACATGAAATAATACTTATATGTTATTTAGTACTTTGGACTATAATTCACTACTTTAGGCATCCTAAAAGATGTTGAGACTTAAAACTCTATGTTTTAGTTTCTAAGTAAAAATTTCATAACTTAAAGTATCTTAACTTAAGAGGGACTATTTTAGTTTCTGTTTTTTCCTAATATTTTTAGATTAGAAAGTTAATTTTTTTGAAGTTTATTTATTTTGAGAACACACGTGCGTGGGAGAGGAGCAGAGAGAGAGGGAGAGAGAGAGAATCCCAAGCAGGCTCCATGCTGTCAGTGCAGAGCTGGATGCAGGGCTTGAACTCACCAACCACGAGATCATGACCTGAGCTGAAACCAAGAGTCAGGAGCTTAACTGACTGAACCACCCAGGCACCCTAGAAATTCAGTTGTTGGTTCAAGTGATCAAACGTGTTTTGTGTATGACTTGGTTTGTGCATAAAATTGACACATTTGCTATGCACCAAAATTTGGGTGTGGAGAAACCTCAAGGAATGAGTTATTTAGAAGAGCTAAGTTTCTCAAATAACAGGATTATCTCTTTAGGTACTATCTTTTTTTTCCAATTTCCAGTGGAGGTTATCCTAAAGTGTGTTACATATTTCCTTGCTTCCTAAATTGAGCCATTAAAGAGTTTGTCCTTTCTTGATGAGTCAAGGTTCTTCCTTTGAGTATCAGATTTTTCCCTCCTCTAGACGGATATGCCTTAAAAGCCTGCCAGGGTGTATTCTTTGCCCCTCTGTTGAATGACCCCAGACTACTGTGTCTTCGAGTTCTTGTGACTGCTTTTTATGGAAGTTTTTTTTTTTTTGTCTTCTTGCTGTCATTTTTGGTTGCCAGTGGCTGACAGTTTTTGTCATTTTTTGTTGTTGATTGTAATTAAATAATGATACTTTGTGTGAATGTGAAAGATAAATACAGTCTGTGAGTGTTTGATATGCAAGGGCCTTAGTATGTGAATTAATTTTGTAATTTTTAGATACTCAGTGCCATATAAAACATCTGGTTCTAGAATGTGTATCTGTCAAAAATATTTAGATATTTAGAGGTGGTGTGTGGAATCAGAAAAATTGGGTAAGTGCGTGCTTTTATTTTTGGCCCCTTCTCTGGCCTTCCTATCTCTAGTTAGGAACCCCCTTGTGCAGGATGGGATAAATACTTGACAACTGTTACCCTGGTGGAGGCAGACAGTACTCCTCTGACTCCTTATTATTTTTCTTCCTTTTCATTTTTCTACTTCCCTATCTACTTTCTCTGTTTTGGATTTTGTTTTCAGTGCTTTGTTATTTTTCCTTTGGCCTCTCTTCATAGCTTTTGGTGGTAATGTTATACACTTTGATATAAGCCTTCTAGCAGTATTAGACTTAAAAAGCTGGTGACACCTTTTGAAAGGTTTAGTGTTAATTGAGTATTAAGAATAATTCCCACAACTTGAGTGATTTAAAAAAAAAAAAAACCCATATGGTTATTTTCATAAGATTTGCAGTTTTGTTTCTTGTGGCAATTGACCAGTTCTAACTTTGGCAATTACATTTAGCCGTTAAATTTTCTCCTCCCTCCCCCCCTCCCTCTCACCACCCTCGTTTCCTTTGGATTTTTCACTTCCTTTCTTTGTTTACTGCACTCCTGCTCATAGTTGCCTGCATTCATGTGGAATAAATGATTCATGTCCATAATTCTTGGTTCCTAGGAGATAAAAATTTCATGCAGTAATGTTATTGATTATATTTCATTCATTGTCTATAATGTGCGTTGTGTGGCACCTCTAGGCACATGGCTCCCAGTTTAAATACCTATTTGAATATTTTCTGAGACTCCTAATTTATAGTGTGAATATTTATTTAATCATTCTACATCCTAAGACAAGTTAACTGGGCACTTTGTATCATAGCAAGGATACTTGAATTCAACCTTTTTTAGGAAGGAAGGGGCAAATTTGGGAGGCCCCTAGTGTGATGCACTAGAGACATTTTACATTACACCAGTGATACACAGAATTTGGCAGAGATTAAATGTGTATGTATGAATGTATTGTATTGATTTCAAGACCCAAATTTTTGTGTGAAACACGTACTATTCTGCCTCTGCAGCATATGTTCACTTGTGCTACCTCCACGCCCACCTGCAACATTTACACGGAATGTAACCTTTTGCCTACATCCATAGTCAAAATGAAAGAAGCATAACCTTGAAGTTGCTGGGTTATTTCAATCCAACTAGCAAACAGCTTTTGTGGTTCACTAATGGAAATAGTTCAGACGTTGGAGCGGAAGAATTGCAATTGGCGCCTCAGTAATGGATGGATTTGCTGCTCAGAATCTTTGAGGGAAAGGAAGTGCAATGCCTGTGCCATGTGTAGTGTGCTGTGCCATCAATTTAATGACAGACTTCCTAAAAATCATTTCTGCCTTTTTTGCTATGTATTTCTCCAGTCCCTATTTGTCAACTTTAATTTTTCTCCTTTTTGGTGGTTTGTGACAATTAGAGGTCTCATTCCAAAATAGCTGCACTTCATATTGATCATTTGTAGTCCCTTAGCAATACAGGCAGCATTATTATGCATTAGCCTTAAGTGTGTGTGTGTATGTTAAATCACTACTAGTGTGCTAGAGAAGTGGGAAGAAAAAAACAGCACCAGAGAGACCCTGCAGGCCTAGGTTCCACTCCTGGCTCTCTCTGCCACTGACTAGATATGTGAATTTTTCATTAAATCTCTCTGGGCCTCAGTTTCTGATGCTGTTTTGAAGTGATACTGGATTAGGTAATGTCTAAGTCAGTTTTTGATTTAAAATTCTTTGTGCTGCTGTGTACAGTGGAACCCTCAGCTTGATATCTCAATAGTTACATTTGGGGGGTTAGGGATTTGATATGGCAATCTCTTAGTGCTCTTTTAATAGTATAATAGAGTTGTTTCATGTACACATGTACTGAAAAAAAGTGGGTTTTCTTTTTTTCCAGGACAGTGGCTTTGTCCATATTCATACTCCAATAATCACATCCAATGACTGTGAAGGGGCTGGAGAACTGTTCCAAGTTGAAGTAAGTTGTGCTTCTCATCTTGAAGGATAGGTTGCTCTTCAATATTGTTCTTTTGAGGGTTTGCTTTAAATTTAATAAGAGTTGTATGGATAGACCATGACTAGAACCTGAAATGTTGTCAGTAGTAATCCTTAAAAAACATACATAGAAAATTCAAACCTCTCTGATTTCCTGTCCTACTGGCTATCTTACTTGCATTATGACTCAAAGGAATGGGTCTTTAATTTAGTACTTCATTTGCTTTCCTTCTACAACTATGAATTGGTGAACTAGAAAACCCTGAAGAGATTAATAAAGATTTTAAGATCCCTTTTGTGCATGTTAAGCCCTAGTTAATGTTTTTGGATATGAGTCATATTTTAAAAGATAAAATAAGAAAGTATACATGTGGATATTTTCTTCTCCAAAGTCTTTTAAAAACATGTTTTCATAAGAAATGTATACCTCATGTATACTTCATTAAGCCTCTGATTTTTTTTTTATTATCTTTTAGAGTTTATTCATTTATTTTGAGAGATAGAGAAAGCACGAATCGGAGGGGGGGGGGTGGGCAGAAAGGGGGAATCCCAAACAGGCTCTGCACTGTCAGCACAGAGCCAGATGCAGGACTCAAACCCACGAAGTGGGAGATCATGACCTGGGCCGAAGTTGGCCGCTTAACTAATAACTAAGCCACCCAGGTACCCCATGAATGCTCCAATTTTAATTCTTTGTTCAGCAGTAATTTTTTGAGCTCCTGATATATGCCAGGCATTGTCAGCTTGCCCTTGTTGCACATTATTTGAAAGTTACCAGTTTTTTTTTGTTTTTTTTTTTTTTACTTGTAGGCAGTTGAAAGTCATTCATTTACCAATTTCACAGCCTGTTTAAAATCATTGGCCAGTAATACAATAATACACAAAGAGAAATTATGTTAATAAGTGGTGCTTTTTGTATTTCTTTCATTTATTCAGTGATTTCTTTATCTCTAAGAAGTCAGAATTCTTATTTATACATCTGGGTGATTCCATTAAATGGCAAGACCTGTATATAATTGTTCTGCTCTAGTTCTGAACATCCTGACTCTTGATAATGGTGCTTTCTCTTATTATTGAACAAAGTATTCACTGGGAGAAGTTGTCCTGATGTGTTGAAGGCATTATTCAAAATGATAATCAAATGCTGTCTATATTCATACATAGTTTGAAGAAATCTTGATAGTTTTTGCAAAAACGCAAAATAAAAATTCTTCATTGAACATTTAAACTGGTAGTGTTAGCATTTATAAATATGAGTTCAAAAAAGGTAGCAAATGATAAAAGAACAATACCCACATTATGAAAAACATTCTCTTTAAGCATTTATGTTGTGTATTTTCTCTGCACCTTAATAGCGTTCTGAATACTGAAGTGAAGAAGAGTTACCCACCTTAACTACATGTCATAGTCCCTTATTCTAAGCAACCGAATATTAAAAACCAAATGACAGGTAAAGAAAGGTATAATTTAAAGGAGTTTTTACAAATAAGAAGGTAATTATTAAAGAGACCCAAATTAAACAAGTAAAAAAAAATCTGTAATAAACTGAAATAATGATACATTTGAAGATAACTGCTTTGCTACCAGGGAAATCCCATAAGCACGTCTGAATGATTACAGTCTGTGTGTTTTGGCTTTTAAACAATATAAGGCAAGCTACCAGTTAAGTATAAATACAGGAGAAGGGAAACATAGATATTTCTGAAGCTAAACAAATGAGAAGTGTTCAGTGTTTGTGTCATTTCAGGGCCAGGTTAAAGAATTTCATATAGTGGAATTAGACTTGCCTATACAGGATACCAGAAAGAAATGCTCTGAAATTTTGTAGGCTCCTGCAGTCAGGCTTTAGATCAGGTTTCAGCAATTGGTGGCTTCTCTGCTATGACCTGCTGTCTTTGTTGCTTTTAGAAGTTTGGTGTTTAAGACTTGTCTTCTGCCCCTGCTGCTCCTCTGTCCTTTGAAAGCAGTGTTCCTTCTTATTCCCGCCTCAGACACCTCTGTTCAGTACTAATTCCAAGGGTCATTGTGTTAATTTCCTCCTAACTGCATGTAAAGGCACTGGGGTTTGAATCTTGGCACCCCACTGTTAGGAGGAAGTAGAGTTGCATATTTAAATTCTTCCTTCTCTTTATAGTGCTCTTTTTTACTGTGACAACAATGAAGTGTTAGTAACTATTTAAAGTTAAGGATGCCTAGTCCACACCCAAGTTTGAGGACAATAGTAAATGGCCACCTTGAAATGCACTATAGGAACGCATGCTTCTCTAATACACTATTGAGAAGTGATAGCATGTCCCAGCATTTTAGTTCCTTTTTCTTCACTTCTGTTTCCTGCTTTAAGACTTTGGATATTTGTTAAGGTTTTGGTACTACTGAACACATGGAGGAAGTTGCATTCAAGGCATGTGTATGTTATTCAGCAGACATTTGTACCACCTGTGTTCAAGATGCTAGCTCCTCCCTGAGAAGGTAAAAGAGATTAAAGCCAAGAATTAGAGATTATGACAAAAATTAGCTGTTCATTCCCTAAGATGAAACTGCTTTATGTATGTATTTGAGGTTACAGTGTTACCAATTACAAGTGGCATGGAATCTAGAGGAAAATTAGGTCCATGAGGATTGACTTGGTCAGTAAAATCTTCAAAATGAATTTGTGACTTGAGTGTAACCTAGGGAGAATATTCCTCATAGGGGAACACTGTGAGCAGAGTCAAGTAATTGAGTGTGGGGTTTTCCTTGGACTCTGGGTGGACAAATTAGAAGGTTCATATTGGTAAATGATAGAAAATAAACTTGGATAGCTATAGGAATGAAAAGATGGAGCAGATTTTTAAAAGAACTTTATTGAGATATAGTTTACATACCATAAAATTTACCCACTTAAAACATACAGTTCCATGGTTTTTAGTATATTCACCAGATTGTGCAGCCATCAGTTACTACAATCTAATTTTAGGCCTTTTCATCACCCCAAAGTGAAACCTGGTACCCATTAGCAGTCCCTTCGCATTCCCACCCCCAGCTTTAGGGAACGACTAAACTGCTCTCTATAGATTTGTCTTTTGGGGAACATTTCATATAAATGGAATCATATAACATTTCTGGCTTTTTTTCACTTAGCACGAAGTTTTTGAAGTTCATTCATGCTGTAGCATTTATCAGTACTTCATTCCCTTTCACATTCAACTAGTATACTGTTGTGTAGATGTACAACATTATGTTTATCCATTTGGCAGTTGTTTGGTATTTGGGTTGTTTCTACCTTCTGGCTGTTATGAATAATGCTACTATGAACATTTGTGAAAACATTTCGATGAACATATGATTTCATGTCTCTTGGGTGGAATTGCTGAGTCATATGGTAACCCTGTGTTTAATATTTTGAGAAGCTGCCAAACCATTTTCCAAAGTGACTGCACCATCGTATGTTACGACCCACAATGCATGGGGTTCCAGTTTCTCCACATCTTTGCCAACCCTTATTATTGCCCTTCTGTTTTTGTTTTTTTGTTTCTTAAACATAGCCATACCCAGAGGGTATGAAGTTGTATTTCATTGTTTGCTTTTTGCTTTTGACCATTTGCAATTTATATGTAAATGTGTAATTCACATTTAAGTTTTTAAAATTACAATTCTGTTATGCCAAAGCGTGATAGATAAATGGTCACACATTGTGAAATTAAATTAGGCTGAGAAAATCTAAAAGTAATACTTCATATAATAGGAATATTATTCAAGCCTAGAAATTACACATTTAAATACTTTTTAAAGCTAAGAATGAACTGAAAGTGTAAGCCTATTAAATGAAACCCAAGAAGATGTGTAATTTCATAGCTGAATCTCATACTGTGGGGAGTCTCATACTAAGATTTTCATGCTGAATCTTACACTGTATATTGAAGTTTGGCATTAGATTGGTTTGCTTTTGTGTTTGTGTGTGTGGTAATACATGTAACATAAAATTTACCATTTTAACCATTTTTAAGTGTACAATTCAATACCATTAGTTATGTTTACAGTGCTATACAACCGTTACTACTATCTGTTTCTTAAAAGTTCTTCATCACTCCGACAGAAGCTCTGTGGCAGAAGCTCTTGATTCCCCTCTCCCCCTAGTAACCTCTAATCTACTTTTTCGCTCTATGGATTTCTCGTTCTGGAATTTCGTATAAATGGAATCATACAATATGTGGCCTTTTGTGTCTGGCTTCTGTTGTAGCATGTATCTGAATTTCATTTCTTTTTATTACTAAGTCATATTATACTGTGTGGATATACCATATTTTGTTCAACCATTTATTCACTGGTAGACGTTAGGTTGTGTCTACCTTTGGATGTTATTGATAATGCTGCTCTGAATATTTGTGTACAAGTTTTTGTTTGAACACTTGTTTTCGGTTCTTCTGAGTATATACCAAGGAGTGGAACTGCTGGGTCATATGACTATTCTATGTTTAACTCTTTGAGAAACTGCCAAATTAATTTTCCACAGTGGCCGCACCATATTATATTCCCAGCAGCAGTGTGTGAGGGTTCCAGTTTCACTGCATCATCGCCAATGCTTGTAATTTTCAGTTTCTGATTATAGCCATTCTAATGGATGCAGTATCTCTTTGTGGGTTTGATTTGCACTTCCTTAATGACAAACAATGTTGAGCATCTTTTCATTTGCCTGTTGGTCATTTGTATATCTTTGGAGAAGTGTCTACTTAAGTCTTTTTTCAATTTTTTAATTAGCTTATTTGTCTTTTTGTTGTTGAGTATAGGAGTTCTTTTTCTATTCTAGAAACAAGTCTATTCCCTCCATTTCTCCAGCAGTGTGAATGAAGCCTCTGATGTTGCCCCTGGGTGGCACAGCCTTGGTATGCCCTAATCTCCCAGAGATGGCATTGATTCTGGCTGGACTCTCTGGCCATCTCTTTCCCATAGCACACCCAGCTCTTAAACTCCACCAATTCCAGGTGATTGCACTATTGTTTTCAACAATATTCCGGAGCATAAATTGCTTCACAGACTGATCCAGTCAAATTCAGGCCCCTTTAAAGGTGTACTTCCCAAAGTCAGTGTTTGAATGTATCCTGAGCCCACAAAGTCTCCTCCCTGCTATCTCTCAGTTTCTCTCCAACAAACTAGCAGGTTTGCAGTTTAGTCTTTGTCTCCAGTGAATCTGTCCATAGCTAGCATTAGCCTTTTAGCACAAGCATTTTTTAAGAGTACCCTTAGGTTTGAATTTCTCCATACTCTGTTGCAAATCAAGTTGGTTTCTTTAAAAAAGAATTGAAAGTGCTTTTATAGCCTGCTTCTATCCCTGGGCAAAATCCCTGAACCAGGCTGTGGTACTGGAGGCAGGGACAATGGACACTTCTCTCTAAGTGACATGCCGATATAGCAACCGAGCTCCACAGAGTGGGTGGCAGCCCCACGTCTCCTCGGCTTGCCTCTCCCAGTGTGGAACCCACACCCTGTGAGGCTGGGCAGGAGAATCAGGGCCCAGTATTCTTAGTGCCTTGCCCAAGGCCGAGCCTCCTTCTGATCAGCAGGGACTGGGCAGAAGAAGGGAGACCCTACCTCTTGGCCACATTCACCCAGAACTTAGGTTCAACAGTAGGTAGCTGTGGAGAAGGTGAGAAATGCTGGCATGCTGTCCCTCCTGCTAAGGTAGTCCTCCAGCTGGGAGCTGAGGTTTAAAAAAGCCTTCTTTCATTGGCTGTTTTATCTATCTGGAGTGGAGTTTCTGTCATGCTGAGCTGTGATGGGGAAGGGAGGGGGAGTGGGTTGTCATTCAAACACCACTTGTCCTTACCAAGTTTTGGTAGATTTTCTTGAATAGATGCTTCTTCATTTGCAGTAGGTCCTTAGGACCATTCCCAGAGACTTTGAATGGCTGGGGTGAGGGTAAGGTGTGTTTTTTATTTTTTATTTTATAGCTTTCATCAGTTTCACTGAGGAGTGGGTCTGCGCAACTACCCCTCTGTCATGCCAAAGGTGAGAGTTAAAAAGGGGGAAAAAAGACTCGTTACTTTGAACTACTTTTTACCACCACAATCCTCAGTTTTCTCACTTGTAAAATGTGATTGACACTATGCTTATAAGTTGTAAGGATTAAGTGACACGTATGAAAACTTAAAACTGCTTTTCTTTTTTTTTTTTTTTTTCAACGTTTATTTATTTTTGGGACAGAGAGAGACAGAGCATGAACGGGGGAGGGGCAGAGAGAGAGGGAGACACAGAATCGGAAACAGGCTCCAGGCTCTGAGCCATCAACCCAGAGCCTGACGCGGGGCTCGAACTCCCGGACCGCGAGATCGTGACCTGGCTGAAGTCGGACGCTTAACCGACTGCGCCACCCAGGCGCCCCTAAAACTGCTTTTCAAAAATAAAAGTTCATATGCAAACTTAATAAGATAATAATATGCAAAACTTAATAAGCGAAACTTTCTCTTTTCCGAACTGTTGTGCATTCTAGAAATGGTAACCATAAGTTACTGGACCTCAGAAATTTTACTTCTTTTATGTTTTTATGGCTAAGTCATTTATGACACACATCATTTTGGTTCTGCTTGATGTTTGCACTTTTCTAATACTCTTACCTGTTTCTTTTAAACCTTCAAGATGGTATGAGGGCTAACCCAGCTCCAACCTCTTTTCAGAACAACTTTTTCATCTAACATGAAGCTTTTCCTTCTTCCAAATCCTGTTGTACTTGTGTTCAGTTGCTGTATAGCCTATTTTAACATTCAGTTGTTCTTTACTGGGTTTTTTTTTTACATCTGTTTTGTTTCCTCATGTAGATTGTAAACTTCTTATGGGGAAGAATTGTGTCCTCCACGCTACCTGACATTGGTGGGACATTTGGATGCTTGGGCTTTTTTTTTTTTTTTTTTTAAGTTTATTTATCTATTTTGAGAGAGAGAATTGGGGAGAATTGGGGAAGCAGAGAGAGAGAGAGAGAATTCAAGCCGGCTTCACACTGTCAGCGCAGAGCCCATCGTGTGGCTCAGACTTACCAATTGTGAGATCATGACCTGAGCCGAGATCAAGAGTTGGACGCTTAACCAACTGAGCCACCCAGGCACCCAGGATACTTGTTTTGATTAATATTTTCTGTGGGCGCTTTTAGCTTTGCAGAACTTTCAGCTTTAAGATTAATCCTTTTCTTCTTTGTCGAGAATGTTCATTTCTGCTAGGGGCATCCAGTTTCTGCCATGTGAAAAATGCCTACAACACATATGTAGGAAAATAGATAAGAGACATACATACTAGTGTTTGCCCCAGGCCCGGGGCCTACTGTTTTGTGTGCTTTGAATTTTTAATCATCTGCTTGTATTACTTAAAAACAACAACAACAAAAATATGTAAAAGTTACGTTGTTCACAAGTGACAAAGGGTGTGTAAAAAATTAGTTTCCCTTCCACTCCTGACTCTCAGCTACCCAGTTCTCCTTGCCCTAGGCAGTCACTGTTCTCATTTTCTCTTGAGAGTTTGTACCAGCCTTTATTTCTGTCAGCAATATGCGTGGGTCCTATTTCTTATGAATCATCTGTCAGTGTATTACCAAATTTTTTTAACTTTTCTTTTCCAATTTTAACCAGATACATTACTTTTTCAATGAAACTAATTAAAGAGAAGAAAGAAAATATCACAGTAGATTAAGAGAAGCAAATCTGCTTTCTGGGGCATTGAGAAGAGCACTGACTTGATACTGTGTTTTTGCTGTTTCCACTGTGAAGTGAGGATTTTGTGAATCAACACATGGTTTAAAAAAAAGAAAAATCCCTCAGACTGTGAGCCCGTACAGCCTGCTGCTACTAGGTCTCATTCGGAAGACTGAGCTATTTCTTCCATCCTACGGCATCCACCAAGTAGAGTATGTTCTTAAAATGATCTAATCTCATCAGCCACACAACTGGACTAAAATTGCACTATTAGATTCATCTTGTAAATATTTGTTAATCCTCCTTTCTTGTGAAAACTACTGTGCTAGTTAGTGCTGTTTGACTTACAAAGTTATTTCCGTTTTGCTTCTCAGCAAATGAATTTGCAAGACATTTTTAAATGGGAAAAACAAAATCCAGGATAATAAATGCCACCAAAATAATGTGACTTTGAAAGCCAGACATATTAAAAGAAAATTGCAGATATTACAAGGATACATTTTAAGTCAAATCATTAAGAATATAAAAACACTGTGAAATCTGAATCCAGTTATGCTTGGGTTCATAATTTTAAAATAGTTTTACTTTGATTCAGATGCCAGTATTTTACCCTGATGATAGATCAAACTAATAACATCTAATGTTTTGTACAGTATGTTAAGTCAACTAATACTTTTATAGTACTTGATTGTATGTATGCTATTTCATTGGTGTTTTTTGTAATGTTAGACCACTAGACAGGCTTTCTAAAAGGACTAATCCCATTTTATTAGCTTTAAGTAATCCAGGCAGAAAAAGAAAGAGAAATAACATTTATTGAATACCAAGTATATTTCAGGCACCATGTCAAGTTCCTTTATATTATATCATCTTTTCAGCAACCTTTTGAAGTAGGAATTTGTTTGCCTTTGGGAGAACAAATACCGTGTGTTTCTTGTACATTATTGTATAATACCTGGTACATTCTCTGGCACGTGGTAGGTGCTCCATAAATATTTGTAGAGTAAGTTCTCTTTCTTTTTTACATGAGGAAACCAGGCTCAGATTTAAAAACAAAACAGAACAAAAAAAAACAGCTTACCAAAGACCGCACAGTTAAGGGACAGAGTTGTAGTTTAAACAAGAACTGTTTGGCAGTCAAGTAAATGCTATTTGTACACATCACATTGACTCCTGAAATTGGCTTTTGAGAAAGATACCAAAACTTTAAAGTTTTGAAGTTAAAGATTCTTCATGAGGTAGCAGACTACTGTTCAGGGCTGAGCACCACACTAAAATAAAGTATCCTTGCCTTTTCTTTTTGGCCATTCTTCCCAGACGACCTTTTATTTTCCTTGGGGAAGGAGAATAACAACATTTACTGATAACCTATGGTTGACAAGAGCTTTAAGTACTGCTTGTTTTTGTATAAGTAACCTATGAGTAATTCTTAATTCATTTCATTAAATATCATGTAGATATCAAATAATGCAAGCTATGTAGGCAGTGTAAAGCATACACCTGTACCCGTTACTGAACTTAAGAAATAGAACATTGTTAGTACCTTTGATCCCTCATTTTGTGCCTTTCCCATTCCATCTCCGTCCCTTTTCCTACTGTGCCAATTTTATGTTTGTTTTCCTGTGCTTTAAAAAAAAAAAAAAGTTTTAGGGGTGCCTGGGTGGTTTAGTCAGTTAAGTGTCGACTTCAGCTCAGGTCATGATCTCACAGTTTGTGATCAAGCCCCATGTTGGGCTGGCTGCTATCAGTGCAGAGCCCACTTCGGATCCTGTTTACCCCTTTTTCTGCCCCTCCCCCGCTCTTGCTTGTGCTTGCTCTCTCTCTTTCTCAAAAATAAACAAACATTAAAATAGTTTTAGGGATGCCTGGCTAGCTGAGTCTTTTAAGTTCAGGTCATGTTCTCACAGTTAGTGAGATTGAGCCCTGCATTGGGCACTGATAACTGGAGCCTGCTTGGGATTCTCTCTCTCTCTCTCTCTCTCTCTCTCTCTCTCTCTCTCCCTCCCTCCCTCCCTCCCCCTCCCTCCCTCCTTCCCTCTCCGCTCCCCACCTGTCCCTCTCCTGCTCCTGCTTTCTCTCAAAATAAAAAAACTTTAAAAAGTAATAAATAGGGGCGCCTGGGTGGCGCAGTCGGTTAAGCGTCCGACTTCAGCCAGGTCACGATCTCGCGGTCCGGGAGTTCGAGCCCCGCGTCGGGCTCTGGGCTGACGGCTCAGAGCCTGGAGCCTGTTTCCGATTCTGTGTCTCCCTCTCTCTCTGCCCCTCCCCCGTTCATGCTCTGTCTCTCTCTGTCCCAAAAATAAATAAACGTTGAAAAAAAAAATTAAAAAAAAAAAAGTAATAAAAAAAATATTTTTACCACATGGGTGTGCTTGTAGGCAAAATATTGTTTCTTTTTGCATGGTTTTCAACTTAATACAAATGGAATCATTCTATTCTGTGATAAGTTGGGTTTTTGTTTTTGGTGTGGTTTTTTTTTTCCCCTCTGTATATTTCAATTCAATCCAAATCTCTGGGAAATAAGATTTAAGCATTAGTATTTTTTAAGGCTCTCCGGGTGATTCCAATATGCCTTCAAGAGTATTTACGAAATAGTGGAAGTGCATGTTTATAGTTTCAGTTTTGCTACATAAATCCAGATTTTTACTGAAAGAGAAGAATGTATTCAAACTCCCACCAGTAGGGTGTGCTGTTCCACATCCTTGCCAACACCTGATATTTTTAGTCTTCTAAAATTTCACCAATCTCAAGGATGTAAAATGGGATCTTGATGTCATTTTCTCTGATAAATATTGAGGTTGGGAATGTTTTCTTATGGTTATTGGCCACTCATTTCTTTTTCTATAATATTTTCTATTGTGTTGTCTTTTCATATCAGTGTTTTTATATTCTGGATAATATTTACCCTTTGTTGAGTGTATTGTTGCAGATATTTTATCTCAGTTTCTGGCTTGCATTTTCTCTTTCTTTATAGTATCTTTTAATAAACAGTTCTTAATTTGAGTTTAGTCAAGCTTCAGTCATTTCCTTTATGGTCTGTGCTTTTGTATCTTGCTTAAGAAATCTTTTATTGGGATGCCTGAGTGGCTCAGTCGGTTAAGCATCCAACTTCAGCTTAGGTCATGATCTCACGGTTTGTGAGTTTGAGCCCTGTTTCGGGCTCAGTGGTGACAGCTCGGAGCCTAGAGCCTGCTTCTGATTCTGTCTCTCTTTCTGTCCCCTCTCCCACTTGCACTCTGTCTCTCTCAAAAATAAATAAACATTTAAAAAAGTTTTTTAGAGAAATCTTTTATTGTCTCCTAAAAATTTTATAGCTTGTGCATTATACATATGTCTTTAATCTACCTGGAATTGAGTTTTGAATATGATGTAAGAGTCCCGGTTTTTTTTAATGGATAACTGTTTCAGCACTGTTTATTGAATAGTTCGTTTCTCTTCTTGTGATCACAGTTGCCAACTCTGTCATAAATCAAGTTTCCACATATGTGTGTGTTTCTGTATGTTGTATTCAGTGGTTTATCAGAATATTCCTATGCCAATACCTCACTCTCTCAATTGCTATAGCTATTTGAGAAATCTTAACATGTAGTAAGAATCTTTCTACCCGTTCTTAGGAGTTTCTTGGCTATCCTGGATCTTTTTCTCTTCCATAGAAATTAATCAATCATGTTGACAAGCCCCAAAAGGAACTCTATCTGGCCTTTAATTGGAATAGCACTGATTCTGTAGATCAATTTGGAAAAACTGGCATCTTTATGGTGTCAAATTCTTATCCCTGGACATGATAGATCACTCTGTATTAGGAGTTTTTAATCTTTTTCAAAACAGTTTAATCATTTTCTTTATACAGATTATGAATACCTTTTTATATTTAATCCTAGGCACTTTATATTTTTTGTATTATTAAATGTTGTGTTTATCTTTGGAAGTATATTTTTCATTTATTGGGTACAGTTTTCAATATATATGTATTAGAACAAGATTATTGTATATGCAGATATGTAATATGTTTACTGATATTTAGTATACTTTATCTGCCATTTACTGATATGTTAAAATCCTCTGGTACTTTTTCCATTTTTTCTCATAGTTTTTGCTTTATGTGTTCTTTAGGCTATGTTACTGGGTATATACAAACTTAGAACCACTTGTTGATTAAAATCAATGTGCAGTTTTATAGTGGGCCTCTTTCATTCTAGCACTGTTTTTTGCCTCATTGTCTATTTTGTTTGATGTTGACTTCACCATACTAACTCGGTTTTGATCAGTATTTGGCATGCTTTTTACTATCACTCATTGTTTTACTGTTAACCTTTTGATTTTGTCTTATGTTTAAATTGTAATCTTGGAAACAGCATATAGTTTAGATTTTTGAAAACATTAAATCACTTAGTCTTTGCCCTTTTCCTGTTTAATTTAGTCCACTAATGTTTATTGTGATTGCTTATGCATTTGGATTTCTTTTAAACATCTTACTTGGTGCCTCTGTCCTTTTTTTTTTTTCTTTAAAAAAAAAGTTCCTCCCTTTTTTGCCTTCTTTTGAAAAAATTAAAATCTTTTACTGGTTCTTTTTTTTTTGTGTGTGTGCTCCTTGTTTAGAAGAGACTGCTGGGGGTAAAGGAAAAAGGAGAATTTGAGGCAGTGATTCTCAATCTTGACTGCATGTTTAATTCACCTAGAAACATTAAAAAGTATGAATACCATGAGGCACCTGGGTGGCTCAGTCGGTTAAGCATCTGACTTCAGCTCAGCTCATGGTCTCATGGTCTGTGAGTTCAAGCCCCGTGTCAGGCTCTGTGCTCACAGCTCAGAGCCTGAAGCCTGCTTCGGATTCTGTGTCTCCCTCTCTCTCTGCTCCTCCCCTGCTCATGTTCTATCTCTGTCTCAAAAATAAATAAAAACATTTCTAAAAAATTAAAAAAAAAAAAGTATGAATACCTGGGCTGTGCCCCCAGAAATCCAAATTAATTGGTCTGAGATGTCATCTAGCCTGGGGAATTTTTTTTTTTTTAATTTTTTTTTCAACGTTTTTTATTTATTTTTGGGACAGAGAGAGACAGAGCATGAACAGGGGAGGGGCAGAGAGAGAGGGAGACACAGAATCGGAAACAGGCTCCAGGCTCCGAGGCATCAGCCCAGAGCCTGACGCGGGCTCGAACTCACGGACCGCGAGATCGTGACCTGGCTGAAGTCGGACGCTTAACCGACTGCGCCACCCAGGCGCCCCTAGCCTGGGGAATTTTTAAAGCTTACCAGGTGCAGTCAATATTAAAAGCTACCGCCTTTGGAGAAACTCTTAAATATACGACATCAAATGTAGAAACAGGCTTAAAAAGCTAGGTGATTATGGTGAACATCCTTTTCTCCCCTATACCTATAACTCTTTTGCCTCTACCAACTAGGAAAATTCACTAGCTAGTTCAGTTTTTTTTCCCTGTTATGTACTAGTAAGCACAGCTTCATATTGTGTCATGTTGAGAATTTTTATTAAAAATTGGTTAAATTAAAATGAGCAGGGGAGCACCTGACTGGCTCAGTCAATGGAACATGTGACTCTTGGTTGATTTGGGGATTGTGAGTACAAGCCCCACATTGGGTGTAGAGATTTCTTAAAAATAAAATCTTTTAAAAAATAATAAAATGAGCTGGTCCTCAAATCTTTATCCAGAAGATAAAGCTGACACATGAAACTGTAAATGGAATAACTAAATATTTAATTGGATTTTATATGGTAATTGTACAGAATTATTAAATGTCAAATGTAGTTCACATTTTGTTTGGTAAGTCTGCTAGGAGAATTCTCTGACAAGAGAAATTAGGTGCTAGAGTGGTTAGTAATGTCCACAGGACAAAGTAGGCAATTTGTGACTCTTTTTGATATTTCTGTCTTTGATTTTTGCTCTTAATTTTATCTTTCACTTTCTGCGATGAATAATTGTAGAAAGAGAAGCACGGTGAGTAAAATATATAGTGTATTAGGTATTGTAGTGACTGTCTCAAAAGGTAGCTCCCTAGTGTACTGTGCTTCCCAGTGTTAAAACCCTTCTGTTGTCCCCTCCCACACTTCATTTGAGCCATTTCTGTGTAACCAGTAAAGCAAGATAGAAATGAAGCTTCCTTAGCTAGGTCAAAACCTTAGTTTCTGCCTTTGGTCTTTCGGAATGTCAGCTCTAGGGGAAGGCAGCATCTGTATGAGAAGTCTGACTGCCATGAGACCATCATGCTTTGAGCTAGCCCACACTAGTCATGTGGGAAAGCTAAAGACAAAGATTCCAGGCCAGCACCCAGCTGTTGGAGCCATCCCAGCTAAGGTACCAGACTTGTGGTTGAAGGAATCATCTTGGATGTCTAGCCCAGTTGAACCTTCAGATGACTTCAGTCCCAGCAGCCATTTGGCTGTAACCACATGAGAGATCCCAAGCAAGAACCACCCAGATGAGCCTAAGCAACCCACAGAATTATGAAAGATAGCAGTAGATGTTTATTTTAAGCCACTGAGGTTTAGAGTGCTGTGTTACTCGGCAATGGATAATCAGAACAGATGGTGATTTGTACTGTGGAATAAATTAAAGTCGGGGAAAAGAGGTTAGGAAGTTGTTGAAGTTGTTGGAAGGGCATTCAGGTTTAAACTGGGTGGTCAGAAAAAGACTCAGAAGATATTCAAACAAAAATATGATGGATGTGAGGGAGTGAGTGAGTAATGTTGATGCCTGGGGGAAGAACATTCTTCAGTCAGAAGGAATAGCAAATACAAAGGCCCTGTGCCTGAAGCTGCCTAAAGTTTTTAAGAAATAACCATGAAGGCCAGTGTAGATGTAGTGAATGAGGGGAACTCAGACTGGTGGTGTAACAGGTTGGGAGTAGGGGCAGGTGATCTAGGGCTGTGATGTTTAACTTCGTAAGGTGCAATATAACAAGTGTATTGTGATAACCCCTTTTTCTCTTGAAGTATAGATAATAGAAGCTTTTAAGCACTTTATTTTAATTTTTTTTTTTTTCAACGTTTATTTATTTTTGGGACAGCGAGAGACAGAGCATGAACGGGGGAGGGGCAGAGAGAGAGGGAGACACAGAATCGGAAACAGGCTCCAGGCTCTGAGCCATCAGCCCAGAGCCTGACGCGGGGCTCGAACTCACGGACCGCGAGATCGTGACCTGGCTGAAGTCGGACGCTTAACCGACTGCGCCACCCAGGCGCCCCTAAGCACTTTATTTTAAAAAGAAAATAATACAGTGTTCCCAGCTTCCTTATAAAGAAGACATTAGGTGAAAGTAATATAATTTGCATATTTCGTTGTATGAATGCTGTGGTGTGACAAGTCTAGATAGGCAAGCCATTATATAGAGTTGCTCACACTTTGAGAGCTGTAAATTAGGATTTAAATAGATATGTTGTATTAGTGACTCTAAAGCCATGAAATGTGTTGCTAATGATGATGGGATTTTGTGATATAGTGAATAATTCTTGGTGTAGAGTTCTACACCAAAGTGCAAGCTTCCCTTAATTAACATGGAAGATGCATCCTGGAAAATTCAGAGTATATTGAAAGAACAAAATTCACATAATTCACAAGAATGTTCCATGGAATATTTGAAACTGATAGTACCCACTAAACACCAATACTTCTCCCTAATCATTGTGATGATCAAGATTCCTACTAGAAACCTCAGATAGAGGGCTTTACAAAAGGCCATTGTGAGAAATTTAACTTGTAGTGAGATGCAAAGTCATTAGGGAGTTCTAAGCAAAGGCATGATATAAATCACGTCTGTTTTAATGAAATTACTCTGCTGTATGGAGAATAAATGGTAGGTGGGTAAGTACAGAAGAAGAAGAACTACTTAAGAATCTAATGCAGTAATCCAGGTAGACAGATGATAGGGGTTTAGACCAGAGTTGAAATGGTAGATCCTAAAATGTGGTTGGATTCTGGATATATTTAGAAAGTAGTTTATGCATGTCAGCACCAAGGCACATTTTTTGTTGTTGTTGTTTTTGTTGTTGTTTTTGTCTCTACTCCTGGCCTGTATTTTCCCAGTAGTTATGATGGCGAGTCCACATCTGTTAAAACCTTTAAACTTTTAATATGGAGGAGATTGTTTTTTTCTACAAATGGTTGTTTCCATTGCTCATTTTTTATCATTTTATTTTTTTAAATTTTTTTCATCATGGTAAGTGTACTCTTTAATCCCCATCCTGTATTTCCCCCCATTCCCCTCCCCACCTCCCCTCTGGTAACCATCAGTTCCTTCTCTGTAGTTAAGAGTCTGTTTCTTGGTTTGTCTTTTTTTTTTTTCCTTTGCTCTTTTGTTTTGTTTCTTAAATTCCACATGTGAGTGAAATCATATGGTATTTGTCTTTGACTTATTTCGCTTAGCATAATACTCTAGCTCCATCCATTTTGTTGAAAATTAAATAATTAAATTAGAATACATTAAATAATTAAAGTATGAAGTTGACTTTCCTTTTTTTTTTTTTTTGTTAACATGAACTTTAATGTTTCTGGTCCAGACATTAGAATTTAGTTAAGTGCTCAAATGAAAAGGTCAGCTTCATAAACACTAGAAAACTCTTTTGAGCTTATTCTTTTTAGGGCCAATGCCATTTAATTGTTTTGAGGAATGGATTTTTGTTGAAAGTCAGACACTTATTTTATGGTTGCCATCTTTGAAGGAAGCATTCCATGGCATTGTTGACTTAAGGAGACACTTTGATCTCCAAAAATGATACAAATCTTTTTTTGATGATGTTTGAGTAGCACCAAAATGATGACATTTATATTCATATGCCTTATAATAGTTTGTTCTTAAGTACCACAGCCACAGGTGAAAATGACCAAGCCCTTCTGTTCCAAGTATCATCATCTCACTTTGCTCCACACAGCAACTGCAGGAATATGTTTTTACATTGTTGATTGGATTCAATTTTTATACTGGGAGGAGGTATGGGACATAAGGGACAGGCTTTCTTAGAAATTTGACAAGGATTCAAGATGCTTGGTGCAATTTTGTTTTATAAAGATTTGAGTGTCTATTATGTCTAGTGGTAGCCAAGTCCTTTAGGAGGGACAAAAGAAATATAAAATAGTCCCTATCAGGAAGGAACTAGGGAAGACATGAGTGCATACAAAGTTGAATAACATTATAAACCATTAAATGATTAGGTGGAGAAGATTGGTGAAGCATTATATCTCGGGGAACAGCAAAAACAAACACTGAGGGTAAGAATGACTAAGGTAAATGGAGGGAACAAGATCAGTTAGGTTTGAAGAGTATTTTCAATATGTTTTTCTGTTTTTCAGAGGTTTTAATTGAAAATAATAGAAAGAAGCCTGAAAAGGTAAAGGAGCTTAGAACAGAGTAGAGGACACACTGCAAAACCAGTGAAGATTTATAAGCTCGATGAAAGCATCAAGAATAGGGTAGAAGGAGGGAGAGATAGGAGTAGGTAGTAGATCATGGACATAAAATCTAGATATGAAGTGATACAGACCAGGTCTTGGTAGCGATGGTAAACATGGAAAGGAGGGAGCGAAAGAGAAGTTTTAAAGTGTTGACGAAAAGGTTTGGAACCAATGCTTTTATGATCAGAAAGAGCTAAAGGGGAATTTTTCTGATAAAGTCATATTTCAAATTAGCCTTTATTGCTTGAATATTTCCCTCCCGCCTCCTCTTAGGGTTCTCACTTTTTCCTTTACCTCAGTAAATGTGAGATGTTCATTTAGTTGATACGTACAAGTGGTTTGGAGACTTAACTCTGGACAATAGATTTCCCTTCTCATGGAAAAGGGCTAGAAAATGGGACAAGCTAGAGGCATGTCATATCTGTCTTTATAGCCCCAGTCTGATAACTAATATGGCAAAATTAATATTTTTTAAATGATAATGAAGAAAATGGTTGCTACATTTTCCCTTACCCCTTCATATTTGGGAACAAATTTGACTTTTGGCAATTAGCATTGTTTCTCTCCTGAAAGAAAAAAAAGGTAAGGCAGCATTGTTTATTCACCTTTTGTTTTGCCCCCACCTCACCCTCTGATCTTACAGACAACCAAACCCATTTTCTTGTTATTTCCTTTGTTCTTTCTCTCTTTCTCAACTGCTCAGCAGGAAAGCGGACTGTTTACAAACAGTCTGAGCTAACAACTTCCTTTTCTGCTGATCAAATAGTTGCCAAAATGAAACCTTTCACAGGGCTGAGGGTGGGTGTTCTAGCTAGTGGGTGTTCTGGAATGTAAATGGATCTTTATTTTAAGAAAGATTATTTTTATATTAGAAGTTCAGTGTATACCAAGATACACACATTTGTAGCGATTTGGAAAGTAAGGAAACATGACCTGGACTTACTGGAGATTATTGAATCATTGAAAGACCTACTTACATGGCTTGTTAATAGTAGGAGACTCTCAAAACTACCATAATCAGCAAAGTAGAATATAGTTTATTGTGCCTGTTTTCCTTGGGTTTGGTTTTTATAGATGTGGGATGCAGTCTATGGCATGTCAGGGCAATTGCTGTGACAGGATACCAGCCCCCTTTGAGACACAGCTTGACAGGGAACATAAAACTACAAAACCACCAACCTTTGGGGACTATATGACAGATTTAGTTTCTCTGTTTTGTTTTATATAATCAGAATTCCATACTTAGGAGAGACTAATAGACTTTTTTAAAAAAAGCATTTTGAATCCTATTGTGTTGTTTCTACTGACAGGAAAAAAAAAAAAAAAATAGAGCAACCTGGTGTATTAGAAAGATAATTGTACCAGAAGCTGAGAAATCTGGATTTTACTATTAGTCTTGCCAAAAACTATTTCAGTATGACATTTGACTTAGCATTTAACACAACATTTTTAAGCATTAGGGTCTTTTTTTTTTTTTTTTCTTAATGGCAGTTATATTAAAGTCTCATCTAACTCAGAGATTCTTTGATTCTTTATTATATGTGTCATGAAAGGCATAGCCTCTCAATAAACCCTTAAATGCAGTAAAGAAAGAAAATAGGATATTCACTGGTTACGTGGAGCTTACAGATGGTAAGTAGTCTCCTTTTCCTTCATGCTCTTTAAAGGAAATTGCGGATTAGGGTAAACAGGGCAATGGCATGCTGTTTTGATTTTAGACCTTTTAGATTTCTGTGCCATGCTTCATCTTTATACATTCTGTTCTTGACTTTTCCTCCTGGGATTATGAGTAAATGAAATAGGGGAAAATGTAGGTGGGGGAGGAGGGGACAAAGTAGAAGATGGAAACAGGGTAAAAGGGAGTCAAATAGGATGTGGGTGCTTCGGTAACTTCGGAGGTCAAATAAATTTTCCATTGTTGATTGTCTTCTTTTCTACTGTTCGGTTTACTGCTCCTTACTCTCTCCTTGCTCTGTGTTTTACATGGAGTCAGAGTCAGATTTGTGTGGGCTTTTCTACTCTATTCCCTTGGGATTTTGAAACTACTCAGCTATATTTGTTCTGCTATGAGAACAGATAAAAAAAACAGCAATTCGAAATACTTATTTAATATTTTCTTGGAAATCCTCAAACAAACAGAGAGAAATTTAGACCCCCATGATAGGAAACTCCCTGGGATACACATATTTAAAAATTTTTTTTCTTGACTTTGTATTTTCTGTCTTCCAATGGCAGAATAACCTAGCAAAAGAACATTTTCTGTTGTGCAGGATAGAGAAAGGCTGGGTTAAATTGCATTGCACTGTTAAACTTTATGTGATCAGGGCAAAGTTAGTTGAATCAAAGCCCATTCGAGTGGGAGGAACTTTAAAATCATCCATTGTAATTTTCATATGTTTTTGCTCAAAAGTCATTTCTAAATAAAACCTTATACTGTGACCCAGTATATAAACTAGATAAAAGTAATTGTTTCTCAGGCAGCTCAAATCTGCATTGTTGGTCATTTTACGCTGATCGCCTGTATTAATATCAAGCAGAAAGTTGGAAGATTGCCAGAAAAAATCTTAGTTATGTAGGACTCTGTACATATTGCAGGACAACCTTGACTCCTGTCCACTAAATCCCCCTAAAGTTTCCAAAATATTTGCTAGGAAACATTACCATCACCGTTGAGAGGCAGGAGTCTATGATCTCTCCTGCAGTAATCTTACCCAGTTCCAAGGCTTTGTGTGCCACCTACATACTGATGACTACAAACCGTTATCTCCATCCCCACCCTCTCTTTCTGGGCTCCAGATTTGTAAAAGCAACTGCCTACTTGATGTTTTTTCTTTGATGTCTAGTATACATTCAAACATAATATGTCTCAGATATAACTCTCAACTTCTTCTCTCCGTAGCCTCTTCCTCTTCCAGTCTTTACCATCTCAGTAAAAGTTACTGCTACCGGTTCAGTTGTTTATTAAGTAAACAACCTAAAAGTGAAAGTTATTCATGCTTCTCCTGTCTTCCTCAACCCCACATCCAATGTATTAGCAGATTTTGTTGATTTACCTCAGTGTAAATTCTCATTATCTCTCTTTCTGTTTCCAATGTTACCCCTCTGATCTAAGCCACTGTCTTTTCTTGCCTGTGATTAGTCTCACCATTTACACTCTTGTTCTCCTATTATCTGTTCTCCTCTCAGACACTAGTGTAATCTTAATACACATCATGCCAAAACACTGCTTAAAATATTTCAGTGGTTACTCTGTGTTCTTAAAATAAAATCGAAACTTCTTATCATGATTTATGAAGGCACTACAGTGATCTCACTCCTGCCTGCCTCTCCAACTGAATCTGTTAACACACTCTCTCTCTAATCCTAATCTTCTCAAGCTACAGTAACCTGCCTTCTACTCCTCAAATGTATGAAGCCCCTTTCTACTTCCTGGACTCTCCACTAGCTATTCTTTGTGTCTGGAATATTCCTCCCTCATAGAGCAAACCCATTCTCGTCCTTGAGGTCCCTGCTGACCCGTTGCTGCTTCAGAACACTGCCCACCCCACTCCCCCATATCCCTGACTCATTTATCACTACTTGTACTTATCTTGAATCTTTATTAGTTTACATGTTCATTTTCTTTCTTCCCCATGAGGCAATATAAGCTCCCAAAGAGAGCTCTTTTATTCATTGCTTTGTCTTTTTGTCTAGCACGGTGCCTGGATAAAGGAATGACTAGCATATACAGGTTATTATGGAAGTACATAGGAGGGTCCTTTTCCTAACCTAGGCTCAGAGTGAGCATTAGGCGTGGCCATTAGTAGTAAGAAGGCTTCATGGATCAGTGATTTTTATCAGCTGAATCTTGAAGGACAAGTAACTTAGTCCACTCAGGGCTTCTGGGTAGAGGGAGCAATGTACTGTGTACAAAGACCCAGAGATTAACGAGGGCATTTGCAATACAGCTTGAGTAGGGTGCACAAAATGAGTATGAATTAGAGCAAGAAAGCTTAGAAGGTTAATGCCAGAGAAGGAAGTTTCTTTTATGCTAGTTCAAGGGAGGCTTTGGGGAACCATCAAAGGATTTTTGTGTTGTTTTCAGAGTAATCAAAATTTCAGTTTTATAAAGATTGTTCTGGCAGGAGGCTTGAGGTTTGATTGGAAGTTTTCAGTATTGAAGACGGTGAGACTTCTGCCTATAATTCTATTTGGACATCTTCTATTTATTAAGGCTTTCTTTTAGGCCTTGATTGTGTTAAGTAACCTACGTTGTTTCCTCTTGGGAGAGACAAATTGTTTTGGTACAGCATTCCCTAAACCCCTTTACACTAAAAAGTTATGGAGGACCCTGACAAGCTTTTGTTATATGAGGTATATTGATATTTGCCACATTAGAAATCAAAGCTGAGAGGGGCGCCTGGGTGGCGCAGTCGGTTAAGCGTCCGACTTCAGCCAGGTCACGATCTCGCGGTCCGTGAGTTCGAGCCCCGCGTCAGGCTCTGGGCTGATGGCTCAGAGACTGGAGCCCGTTTCGATTCTGTGTCTCCCTCTCTCTCTGCCCCTCCCCCGTTCATGCTCTGTCTCTCTCTGTCCCAAAAATAAATAAACGTTGAAAAAAAAATTAAAAAAAAAAAAAAGAAATCAAAGCTGAGAATAATTTAAAATTTTTATTACTTCATGTAAAGTTACTTATAGACTCATTATTTTAGCATAAATAAAATATTTTCTATGAAAAATAAATGTATTTTCTAAAACAAAAAGATTTCAGAAAAGTGGTATTGTTTTCTATATTTGTACATCTCATTAAAGTCTGACTAATATAAGACATCTGGATTCTCTTATTTCTGTCTGCATCTACTCTGTTGCAATGTGTTGTTTTAGTTGAAGGGGATTAAGATCTAGCCTCATATAGGTATGTAGTTGGAAAAGGAGTATTGTAGTAGTCTTTTCAGATTTCTGTGGCTATTCTTTGATATCACAATTGAACAAATGGTAGTTTTTTAAAGATTAGTTATGTTGCAGAATCTGTACTGATATTATAACGTACTGATCTCTTCCTTGGCTCTTGCTTATGCCTGGAATGCTCTTCCCAGTTCACACTGCAGGCATATCCCAGAGACACTGCAGGTTCAGTTCCAGACCACTGAAGTAAAGTGAATATCATAATAAAGCAAGTCAAATGAACTTTTTGATTTCCTGTGCATATAAAAATTATGTTTACACTATACACGAGTCTCTTAAGTGTGCATTAGTATTATGTCTAAAAAAACACCTTAATTTAAAAATACTTTATTGCTAAAAAATGCTAACCATTGTCTGAGCTTTCAGTGAGTTGTAACCTTTCTTGCTGGTGAGGGGTCTTGCCTAGATGTTGTTGGCAACCGCTGACTGATCAGGGTGGTGGTTGCTGAAGGATAGGGTGGCCGTGGCAGTTTCTTAAACTGCCCCTGTCAGTTGACTTTTCATTTCTTGAACAGTTTCTATGTAGCATGCAGTGCTGTTTGCTAGCGTTTTACCCTCACAATTCTTTCAGAATTGGAGTCAATCCTCCCAAACCCTGCTGTCATTTTATCAAGTAAGTTTATGTAATTTTCTGAATCCTTTGTGGTCATTTCAACAGTCTTTATAGCATCTTCACCAGGAGTAGTTACTATCTCAAAAAACCACTTTCTTAGCTCATCCATGAGAAGCCACTCCTCATCTGTTCAAGTTTTGTCATGAGATTGCAGCACTTAAGTCACATCTTCAGGATCCGCTTGTCATTCTAGTTCTCTTGCTATTTCTACCACAGCTGCAGTTACTTCCTCCACTGAAGTCTTGAACCCCATGAAGTCATCCTTGAGGGTTGGAATCCACAAACTCCTGTTCATGTTGATATTTTGACCTCTTCCCATGAATCACAAATGTTGTTCGTGGTATCTAGAATGGTGAATATTTTCCAGAAGGTCTTCTGTTTACTTTGCCCCAGTCTTTCTGAGAAATCACTATCTGTGGCAACTATAGCCTTGCAAAATGTATTTCTTGTAGAAAGAGATTTAAAAATCAAAGTGACTCCTGATCCATGAGCTGCAGAATGGATGTTGTGTTACTTACAGGCATGAAAACACAATTCATTTTGTTGTACATCTCCATCAGAGCTCTTGGGTGACCAGGTGCATTGTCAATGAGCAGTAACATTTTGAAAATAATCTGCTTTTCTGAGCAGTAGATCTCAACAGTAGGCTTAAAATACTCAGGAAGCCATGTTGTAAACAGATGTGCTGTCATCCAGGCTTTGTTGTTCCATTTATAGAGCACAGGCAGAATAGATTTAGCATAATTCTTAAGGGCCCTAGGATTTTAGGAATGGTAAATGAGCACTGGCTTCAACTTAAAGTCACCAGCTGCATTAGCCCCTAACAAGAGAGTCAGCCTCTCCTTTGAAGCTTTGAAGCCAAGCATTGATTTCTCTCTAGCTGCAAAAGTCCTAGATGGCATCTTCTTCCAACAGAAGGCTTATTTTATCTGCATTGAAAATCTCCTGTTTATTTTAGCCATTTTCATGAATTATCTTAGCTAGATCTTCTAGATAACTTGCTGTGGCTTCTGTATCAGCACTTGCTGTTTCACCTTGCATTTTTATGTTGTGGAGGCGGCTTCTTTCCTTAACACTCATGAACCAACTTCTGCTAGCTTCATATTTGTCTTCTGCAGCTTCCTCAGCCTTCCTAGAATCGAAGAGAGTTAGGGCTTTGCTCTGGATTAGACTTTGGCCTGAGGGAATATTGTAGCTGGTTTGATATTCTATCCAGACTACTAAAACTTTCTCCATATCAACAATAAGGCTGTTTTGCTTTCTTATTATTTATGCGTTTACTGGATAGCACTTTTAATTTCCTTCAAGAACTTTTCCTATGTGCACAGGTGCACACAAGGTGGCTAACTAGTGCAAGAGAGCTGCCTTTCCACCTGCCTTGGCTTTCAATATCCCTTCCTTACTAAGCTTGATCATCTGTAGATTTTGATTTAAAGTGAGAGATGTGACACTCTTCCTTTCACTGGAACACTTAGAGGCTATTGTAGGGTTATTAATTGGCTTAATCTCAGTGTTATGTCTCAGGGAATAGGGAAGCCTGAGGAGAGGGAGAGAGATGGAACAGCCAGTCAGTGGGACAATCAGAATACACACATTTATCAATTAAATTCACCATCTTATGTGGCTGGTTCATGGTATCCCACAACAATTACGGATCTGATCACAGATTCCCATAACAAATATAATAATAATGAAAATGTTTGAAGTATTATGAGAATTCCCAAATGTGACATAGACACCAAGTGAACAGATGCTGTTGGAAAAATGGCACCGATACACTTGCTCACTGCAGGGTTGCCACAAACCTTCAATTTGTAAAAACACACCAAAATCCCACAATATTTGTGAAGCACAATAAAACAAGGTATGCCTGTATAACCAATATATTTATATCCTTTCGTACTGTTACATTGAAATCCTTTGATCTGTATTACAATTTGAGTAATATACGTGGGATCTTTTTACCCATGTATAATTTTGTAGCATCATGTATTTGTTATTGGAAAATATTATCTGAGTTATACAGTTGTTTTAAACGTTGGCATATGTAAATTTATTAATATCCACTCTAAATATCATCAAAACAGTCTTTAAATATAAGGAAGCTATCAAGCTCACAGTGGCAGATTCACATTTTCCAAAATCCTAATTTTTGTTTGAAAGCTCAAATTTCATCATTGGGGGAAAAAAAAATACTGTTGCTTGGTTTTTTTGCAATGATAGCTTCCCTTCATTCATTTTTGAGAAAATGTCAGCCAAATATCCAAGACTGTTAATCACTCTTTCAAGTAAAATTGGTGTTCCATGAAATAAAGTAGCTTGTTCAACTCTCAGCTCAATCACACAGTGCTTTTGCCCGAGACAGCATTTGTACTTCAGTATATCCCCCGCTTCAGTGTTTTATGTGTACTTCTTGATTTGTCATACCAAATACTAAAAAGACTTGTACTAAGGGTCAAGATTTAACAAAATTAATAAATAAAACATCTTCATCAAAGACACTCTATTTTTGGTTTTTGGTGTGTGGTTTTTTTTTTTTTTTATTTTGTTTTTTTACTATTTTTAAAGCTTATTTACTTTGGCAAAGAGAGAGAGCAAGCTGGGGAGAGACAGAGAGAGAGAATCCCAAGTAGGCTCCACATTGCCAGCTCAGAGCCCAATTTGGGGCCTGAACTCATGAACCGTGAGGTTGTGACTTGAGCCAAAATCTAGAGTCAGATGCTTAACAGACTAAGTCACTCAGGCACCCCCATCAAAGACACTGTTAGGTGAAACTGGCTTGTTTTTGTTTTTGTTTTTGTTTTTGTTTTTGTTTTCATTGTGAATGCAGGTGGTGAAGAATACAAGGACTATTATAGTTTGGTGCCATTGCCATGATTTGAATGAGATGCCAGTAGTATTATGCAATTGCTGCACCATCAGTGCAAATATCAACGGAGTGGCAAAGACAACTCATTACTATTATTATGACAATAATATGGCAAATTTGAGCTCATGAGCTTTCTGAAAAGATCTTGGGAAACCCCACCCCACATAACCACAGACTACCTATTGAGAATCATCACTACTTTGATACAGTACAGTGTGAAATCTTATACACAGCTGGTGGCAAAGGACATTGGTGTAACCACTTGGAAAACAGTTTGCATAATCTACTAATGTCAAAGATAGGCATTCTCAACAGTTCTCCATGTAAATGCATGTCACTAGACATTAAAAATGTACATAACAGTATTACTCATACTAGCTTCAAGTGGGAACAGTTCAAATGTCTATCAACAGAATAGGTGAATTGTCAAAAATTAGAGAATGGAATACTCTACAATAATAAAAATGAATTTCAGCAAAACACAACAACATGGATAAGTCGCTTAAGTACAATTCTGAGTGAATGAAGTCAAACATACTATATGATTGCCTTTATATAAAGTCAGAAACAAAAGTAATCTAAAGCTTTTTTCTCAGCTTTACTGAGGTATAATTGACACCTAAAATTGTAAGATATGTTAAAGTGTAAATGATGATTCAATATACTTACACACTATGAAAGGATTCCCCCCGTGAAGTTTATTAGCACATGTACCACCTTACTTATATACCTTTTTTGGTGGGGAGGACATTTAAATTCTATTGTCTTAGCAAATTTCAATTACATAATACAGTGTTATCAACTGTAGTCATCATATTGTACATTAGATCCTCAGACCTTATTTATCTTATAACTGAACGTTTGTACCCTTTTACCATCCTTTCCCTATTTTCCCCACTGGCTAGCCACCACTTTCCTATTCTCTGTTTCTATGATTTTGGTTTTTTTGTGTTTTTGTTGTTTTGTGTTTTAAGAGTCCACATTTAAGGGATATCATGAGGTATTTGCCTTTCTCTGTCTGGCTTTCTCCCTTAGCATGTTACCTTCAAGTTTCATCCATGTTGTTGCAAATGACAGGATTTCCTTCTTTTTTTTTTTTTTTTTAAGACTCAGTAATATTCCCCTGTGTATGTGTGTGCATGCGTGTGTATATATGTGTATAAATACACACATCTCACAAATTTATGACATCTCACATCTACACATCTCACAACCATTCATCTGTTGACAAACACTTAAGTTATTTCCAGACCTTGGCTATTGTGAACAATGCTGTTACGAACATGGAGATACTCTTTGAGATAATGATTTCATATCCTTTGGATATAGACTCAGAAGCAGGATTGTTGTATCATATGGTAGTTCTATTTTTAATTTCTTGAGGAACCTCCATACTGTTTTGTATAGTGGCTTTGCCAGTTCACATTCCCACCAGCAAACATAAAATTTTGAGTTTCCTTTTCTCCACATCTTCCCTGGCATTTGTTATCCCTTATCTTTTTGGTAATAGAATCCTAACAGCTATTTCATTGTGGTTTTGGTTTGTATTTCTCTGATGATTAATGATGTTGAGCACCTTTTCTTGTACCTGTTGGCCATTTGTATGTCTTCTCTAGAACAATGTCTATTTAGGTCCTTTGCCCATTCTTTAATTGGTTTCTTTATTTTGCTATTGAGTTATATTGAGTTCTTTGTTTATTTTGGATATTAGCCCCTTATCAGATAGGTGATTTGCAAATATTTTCTCCCATTCCATAGGTTTCCTTTTCATCTTGTTGATGGTTTCCTTTGCTGTGCGGAAGCATTTTAGTTTGATATAGTCTTACTTGGGTTTCTCTGCTCTTGATGCCAAATCCAAAAATGTCATTGTCATGACCATTGTCAAGGAGCTTATCCTCTAGGTTGAAGTTCTAGGAGTTTTATGGCTTCAGGTCTGGTGTTCAAGTCTTTAATCCATTTTGAGTTAATTTTGTGGAAAAAGTGGTCTAGTTTCATTGTTTTGCTTGTAGCTGTCCAGTTTTCCCAACACAATTTCTTGAAGAGACTACCCTTTTCCCATTGTATATTTTTGGCTCCTTTGTTATAAATTAATTGACCATTTATGCATGAGTTTATTTCTGGAATCTGTTCTGTTCCATTTATCCATGTGTCTGTTATTATGCCAATAGCATACTGTCTTGATAGCTTTGTCATATAGTTGGAAATCAGGAAGTGTGATGCCTCCAGCTTTGCTTTTCTTTCTCAAGATTGCTTTGGCTATTCAGTCTTTTGTGGTTCTATACAAATGTTGGGATTTTTTTCTATTTCTGTGAAAAATGCCACTGGAATTTTTATAGGGATTGCATTGCATCTGTAGATCGCTTTAGGGAGTATGGACATTTTCACAATATTAATTCTTTTGATCCATGAGCATGGAGGATCTTTTATTTGTGTCTTCTTCAGCTTCTTTCTTCAGTGTCTTAGTTTTCAATGTACAGATCTTTTGCCTCCTTGGTTAAATTTATTCCTGGGTGTTTGTTGTTCTAACTGTAAATGAGATTATTTTCTTTACTTCTCTTTCCATTAGTTCATTGTTGTTGTATAAAAATGCAGCAGATGTTTGTATATTGGTTTTGTATCTTGCCATTTTACTGAATATTTATTCTAACAGTTTTTTTTGTGGAGTCTTTAAGATTTTCCATGTAGAATACCTTATGTCATGTGCAAATATTGACAGTTTTACTTCTTCCTTTCCAATTTGGATGCCTTTTTTTTCTTTTTTTCCTTTTTTGCCTAATTACTCTGGCTAGGACTTCCATTACTATGCTGTTTAAAAGTGATGAGAGTGAACACCCTTGTCTTTTTCCTGATCTTAGAGGAAAGGCTTTCCACATTTCATTTCTGAGTATGATGTTAGCTGTGGGCTTGTCATAGATGGCCTTGTGTTGAGTACATTCCTTCTATACCCAAGTTATTGGGAGTTTTTATCATGAAAGAATGGTGAATTTTATCAAGTGCTTTTTCCTCATCAGTTGAGATGATCATATGATTTTTAACCTTCATTTTGTTCATGTTATATATCACATTGTTGGATATATGGATATTAAACCATCTTTGCATTCCTGGGATAAATCCACTTGATCATAGTGTATGGCCTTTTAATGTATAGTTGAATTTGGTTTGCTCATATTTTGTTAAGTGTGTTGTATCCATGTTCATCAGGAATATTGCCTATTATTTTCTTTTCTTCTAGTGTCTTTGCCTGGCTTTGGCATTATTAGGGTAATATTGCCCTTGTAAAATGAGTTTGGAAGTATTCCTTTTCATTTTTTGGATGAGTTTGAGAAGAATTGGAATTAGTTCTTCTTTAAATGTGGTAGAATTCACCAGTGAAACCCTCTCGTCCTGGACTTTGTCGGAAGGCTTTTGATTACTTTTCTTTATGGTAGGTGTATGTTTCTAGGAATTTATCTGTTTCTTCTAGATTGTCCAATTTGGGAGCATATAGTTATTCATAGTAATCTCATAATCCTTTGTATTTATGCGATATAAGTTGTAATGTCTCCTCTTTCATTTATAATTTTATTTATTGAGCCCTCTCTCTTTTTTCTTGGTAAGTTTAGCTAATGGTTTGCCTATTTTGTTTATCTTTTCAAAAACTAGCTCTTAGTTTTATTGATCTTTTCTGTTGTCTTTTTAGTTTCTATTTCATTTATTTCCACTCTATCTTTGTTATTCCTCCCTTCTGTTAACTTGGGGCTTAGTTTTTCTTAAAGAAGTAATGTCAGGTTTTGGTGGTTAGATTAACATTTGGGGAGGAAGGATGAGTTATTGGGGGGCGCCTGGGTGGCTCAGTTAAGCATCCCACTTTGGCTCAGGTTATGATCCCACAGTTTGTGAGTTCATGCTCTGTGTTGGGCTCTGTGCTGACAGTGCAGAGCCTGGAGCCTGCTTCAGATTCTGTGTCTTCCTCTCTCTCTGCCCCTCCTCCACTCACACTGTCTCGCTCCCTCTCAAAAATGAATAAACATTTCAGAAAAAAAAAAAAAAAGATGAGTTATTGGAAGCAGGGTTACTAGAGTTTTGTCATATGTTCTTACTGTTCTATTTTATGTGCTGGGTAATAGTCATTGAGGCATATATTTTGTGATAAATCATGGAGCTGTACATTTTCTGTACTTTTCTGCATGTGTGGTATATGTTGCAATAGAAAAGTTAAATAAAAAAGATTAGCAGCTTTTTAGTGTTATTTCAGCAAATGCTTTTACTTAGAAACATGGTATTTTTGCCTCATAAGTAAATTATTACCTATTTTTTTAATGCATTAAACCATGCAACCCCAGCATCAAAAACTGTCTTTTCTAAAGTTTTAACATGTTCACAAATTAAATTTTTTGTTTATATCAAGTGAGATTATATTCCTTATTGCTAGTGTAGTAAGCTTAAAAGTTCCAGCTAAGGAATATCTTAAATAATGAGGTGATAGTTAAGTCAGTTCTGTTCCTAAGGATTTATTTAATTATTAGTCTTATTATCTAATTCTGAAACCTTTGGGCACATCTACAAAGTGTAAAAAAATAAATACATTCCTGTTTCTGATTCTCATATTTGTGATAAACAAGCCAGTGTAAAGATCAAGATATGCCCTATCTGAACACAAACAACCTCTACAGCTTCCTGGTGCTACTTGTGTCCTGTGTGAAGAATCCTTTATCTCTCTTTTGTTTACATTTGCTGAGACTGATAGAAATGAGACCATTTCTCTTGGCAAATGAAGGATATAGCATGTTGATTATAGAGATCCATCTATATGTTGACTTGAGTTTTTTTAATGGATTTTCCTTTTTAGAGTAGTTTCAGTTTGAGAGCGAGATTGAGCAAAAACACAAATACTTCCCATAAACTCCCTGCCCCATACGTGCATAGCCTCCTCCTTGTCAACATCCCCCACAGAGTGGTACATTTGTTAAATTGTTGACTGTATTGACACATTATTATCAACCAAAGTCCCTAGTTTGCATTAGGTTCACTCGTTGTGTTGTGTATTCTATGTTTGGACATAGCATTCTGTGTTGATGTGTATCTACCATTACAGTATCATACGTAGTCGTTTCACTGCTTTAAAAATCCTGTGTTCTACCTATTCATCCCTCTCTCCACCCTACCCCTGGCAACTGATCTTTGTTATTATCTCCATGGTTTTGTCTTTTCCAGAATGTCATATAGTTGGAATCCTATAGTATATAGCCTTTTCAAACTGGCTTTTTTCACTTAGTAATAGGCATTTGTTTCCTCTATGTCTTTTCATGGCCTGATAGCTCATTTCTTTTTAGCTGAATAATATTCTGGTATCTGGATGTACCACAATTTATCCATTCACCTACTGAAGGACATCTTGGTTGCTTCCAAGTTTTGGCAGTTGTGAATAAAGCTGCTGTAAATATGTGTGCAGGTTTTGATACACGTTTTCAACTCCTTTGGGCAAATACCAAGCAGTGCGATTGCTCAAGAGTATATTTAGTTTTCTTTTTTTTTTTAATTTTTTTTTTTAACGTTTATTTATTTTTGAGACAGAGAGAGACAGAGCATGAATGGGGGAGGGACAGAGAAAGAGGGAGACACAGAATCGGAAGCAGGCTCCAAGCTCTGAGCCATCAGCCCAGAGCCTGACATGGGGCTCGAGCCCACAGACCGAGAGATCGTGACCTGAGCCAAAGTCGGACGTTTAACCGACTGAGCCACCCAGGCGCTCCATAGTTTTCTAAGAAACCACCAAACTGTTTTCTAAAGTGACTGCCCCATTTTGCATTCCCACCAGCAATGAACAGGAAAGAGTTCCTATTGCTGTATATCTTCACCAGCATTTGGTGTTATCGGTGTTCTGGATCTTGGCCATTCTAATATGTGTGTGGTGGTATTGACTGGCTTTTCAGCATGCTTGGCCAAGACGCTGCTTGTGAGGCATTTTCTATGGATCACATGCTTTGTATACCCCCACCCTCAGCCATAAAAATGAACAGCAGTTAGTTTTTTCAGCAATCTGTGAGCCAGTTTTTATCGGAATTTTGAACACTTAAAAGAATAAAAAACATGGGGAAAGTTCTGTAAGTTCCTTTGGGGTGCTAGATTCATTGATGAATGAGTCAGGAAGTTAGAACTTTGTTGATATAACCTCCTCCAGATGCATTCACAAGTTAGCAAAACTCAGTATCATTGCTTCATATTAAATAACTTTTGTTTCATGGTGTTAACCCATGAAACTGAAAACAATTGGAGTTCCTCAGGGACCTTGTTATTCACTACTGTATGCCTGCATTTAACCTAGTGCTGGGCACATAAGAGTCACTTTAAATATTTGTTCAACTGAAAATTGAAGTAGGGCCTGGAAGTATGGGAGATAACTGTATTTTTCAACTGAGAATTTTTTTTTCAAATTTATTTTTCAACTGAGAGACATTGGAAAAGGCTTCATTCATGTTAATGCTAAAGAATACAGTGATCAAAAATGGTGGGCTGTACAATTTCTTTCTAGATAGGTCTCCTGAGGCAAGGGAAACAAAAGTAAACTGTTGGGACTACATCAAGATAAAAAGCTTCTGCGCAGTGAAGTAAATAATCAACAAAACTAAAAGGCAGCCTATGGAATAGGAGAAGATATTTGCAAATAACATACCCAGTAAAGGATTAGTATTCAAAATCAATAAAGAAGTTATCAAGCTCAACACCCGAAAAACAAATAACCTGATTAAAAAATGGGTGGAAGACATGAACAGACATTTCTCCAAAGAGGGCACCCAGATGGCCAACAGATACCTGAAAAGATGGTGAACATCATTTATCATCAGAGAAATGTAACTCAAACCTACAATGAAAGACCACCTCACTTACACCTGTCAGAATGGCTCAAATCAACAATGCAAGAAACAACAGGTGTTGGTGAGGCTGCAGACAAAGGGGAACCCTCTTATTCTGTTGGTGGGAATGCCAACTGGTACAGCTACTCTGGAAAATAGTATGGAGGTTCCTCAAAAAGTTAAAAATAGAACTACCCCACAATCCAGCAGTTGCATCACTAGATATTTACCCAAAGAATACAAAAATAAAATTCAAAGAGATAAATGTACCCTGATGTTTATAGCAGCATTATTTACTGTAACCAAATTATGGAAACAGCTCAAATGTTCATCAGTTGATAAGTGGATAAAGAAATGTGTACACACACAATGGAATATTACTCAGCCATAAAAAGAGTGAAATCTTGCCATTTACAGCAACGTGAATGGAATTAGAGAATATAATGCTAAATGAAATAAGTCAGAAAAAGACAAATACCATATGATCTCACTCATGTGTGGAATTTAAAAAACAAGCAAAGGGAAAAAGGGAGGGGGCAAACCAAGAAACAGACTCTTGGCTGTAGAGACCAAATGGATAGTTACCAGGGGGAGCTTAGTGGGAGGATGGGTTAAATAGGTGATGGGGATTAGAGTGTACTTGTGATGAGCTCTGGGTGATGTGTGGAAGTGTTGAATCACTATATTGTACACCTGAAACTAATATTACACTATATGTTAAGTAATTAGAATTTAAACAAAAAATTTTTTAAAAAAATAAAAAATTCATAAAATTGGTGGAATAACCAGAAATTAAAATATGCTATAAAGCATCTAAATTAGAGTGTTATTGGTGCATAAATAAACCGGGGGCTAGAACTTAAAGGCTCAGAAAGAGACCTCAGCTATACTACAAAGATTGTATCTTACATCATTGAAGTAAATGGCCCTAGGTCAATTTGGTAGCTATGTCATTGTGTCAACCAGAAATAAGTTGCAGAATTTTATTTACATTGTGGCAGATGGTGTGATGTGAATATATGTTTATCCCCCCAGGAATTTGGGGATAATAATGCTGTGGTAATTTGTAGTATCTCCAGCACATCAGTAGTAATTTCCATAATCTTAGAATTATAGTACATAATTCATCTACTTTTAACCCACCTTGAACATATTTCTTTCAAACTATGAGTATTTTATTTGGGAGAAATAATAAAATGTAAAAGAATATAAAGACACTTTTTTAAAGTACTGTACATTGAAATAAATTTTTAGAATCAGAGCATTTATTCATTTTGAAAAATATTTCCAAACATAAACCAGGAAGAATGCTTGGTATCTTATTACTTGCCTCATACTTAATGATGTTGGCATTATGGTGTTTTGGTAGTGTATAAAGTACTTTAATTTCTACTTTATTTCTTTAATTACATTTAGTTTAGTTACTTTGTTTTCTTTTTTAAGATACAGCAGAAACACAATATTCAGAGATTCAGAAAATTTATTTTTAAGGGGATTATTTTGGATCATAGAAGTCATTTTCCCTTGCAGAAGTTGTAATAATTATATTCATAGGGTAGCATAAGACTAATGCATCTTGTAGGTAAAATACTAGAACTTTTAAGGAAAACTTACAGAACACTGGTCACTAAGCAAAACAAAAATGGTGAAATTGAATTAAAAAAACCTTTATTTTGTGCTTGAAGAAAATAGGTTGAGAAGTATTGATATTTATGGGGATCAGACAGTTATATGCTGGACATTTTTAAGAGCTGTAAATATTGATCTGTAGTTTTTTTGTAATTTTAAACATACAGGAAAAGCATAGAAAGTAAACAATCAAATGTCACCCAACTCAATATTTTGCTTCAGAAACTTTTAGAAATAAATAAAACGTGTGATTTTTAGTATTATGTTTAATTTTTACTTTAAAACTTATGGTTCTCCTAATGCTTTGTGTAAATTTGGGTAATTTTAAGACTTGCAAGTTTAAAGAAAGAAGGAAATTAACTGTCCCATAGGTGAGTGGGAGTGATTGGTTTACAGAGTAAAGGGTATCTAAGAAAGTACATAGATACATACCCTCTTTGGAACTGAGTGAGCCACATCCATGAGAATGCAGAAGCAGATGAAATTGATCAGATTTTTTTCCAAATTTTCCTGTTTGATGTCAGAATTAGGGGAACGGTGTTGAGTAAGCTTGGCAGGAGAGAGAATATGTCTTTGTTTTGTTTTAAAGGTTATGTCTTTATTTAGAGTGTGTGTGAGTGGGGCAGGGACAGAGAGAAAGGGAGTGAGAGAGAGAATCTCAAGTAGGCCCTGCACTGCCAGCACAGAGCCCGATGTGGGGCTTAAACCTACGAGCCATGAGATCATGATGTGAGCCAAAGTCAAGAACCAGACAACTAACCAACAGAGCCACACAGGTGCCCCAAGAATATGTCTTTTTATATCTAGCCAAAAATGGCATTTAATTATAAAAGATATCTGCAAATTATGTGCTTGTGAGTCAGAGTGGATAGGAGGAAGATAGAGTCATAGTAGGCACATAATTTATTTCTCTGAAGAAAATGAAAAGTTTTCTCTAAGCACTTTAACCATACAACCATATATTCAAAATACATTCTCTACCCTTTGTATTTTTAAAAATTCCTGTAGGTGCAACCCAGCAATTGCACTGCTAGGTATTCATCCAAATGATACAGAGTGCTCCGAAGGGGCACATGCACCCCAGTGTTTGTAGCAGTCCTGTCAACAATAGCCAAGGTATGGAAAGAACCCAAATGTCCAACAGATGAATGGATAAACAAGATGTGGTGTGTGTATGTATATGTATATATATACACACATATAAATACACACATATATATATACTATTACTTAGTGATCAAAAAGAATGTAATTTTGCCATTTGCAACAATGTGGATGGAGTTGGAGTGTATTATATTAAGCCAGATAAGTCAGAAGAAAGACAAATATGATTTCATTCACGTGTAGAACTTGAGAACAAAACAGGTGAACGTAAGGGAACAAAACAGATGAACATAAGGGAAGGGAAGGGGAGCAAAAATAATATAAAAACAGGGAGACAAACCACAAGAGACTCTGAAATATAGAGAACAAACAGGGTGGCTTGTGCGGTGTTGGGTGGTGGGGGATGGGCTAAATGGGCAAGGGGCATGAAGGAGGGCACTTATTGGAATGAGCACTGGGTGTTATATGTAAGTGATGAATCACTAAATTGTATTCCTGAAATCATTATTACACTACATGTTAAGTAACTTGGGTTTAAATTTAAAAAATAATAATGATAAATAAAGAATAAATTAATAAAATAAAAATTCTTGTAGGTGTTAATTGGGGTGACATTAAAGAAAGACACGGTAAACATCTATTTACAGGTCTACTAGGAAATAACAGAATTAATTATAAGCAGTATAATTATAAAAGTTAATATAAGAAATACTTCCTTTTTGTAGTACTCTGCTTATCAGTACCTATGTTTGAAAACAAACATACTGCTAAAAGTGCCCAAACGTATCTTTTAGACCAGCAAAGCCATGACACTTTGCTAGAAGCTTTTATGGCTAAATGTGCTACATATGTCTTTTGTGCTTTCCTTGCTGCTTGTTTTTTTTTTCCCTCTTTTTTAATGTTTTGTTTATTTTGAGAGAGAGGGTGCAAGTTGGGGGGGTGGGCAGTGAGAGAGGGAGAGAGAGAATCCCAAGCAGGCTCCGTGCTGTCAGCACAGAGCCTGATGCAGGGTTTGAACCCATGAACCATGAGATCATGACCTGAGCAGATATCAAGAGTCAATCCCTTAATCAAGTGAGCCACCCAGGCGCCCCTTTCCTTGCTTTCTTTTTATCAGACTTCGTCTCTTCTGATTTCTGATGGCTAACTCCCTCCACTCACACTTGACATCACTCTTGGTTAACAAGCATTTTTGGAACAATTAACTGGTCTCTGGCACTGTGCTAGGTATTTAATATACTAAGATGTATAAATTCATTCCCTATTCAAAGAACTCAGTGATCATTTGGCCTTCTCTTCTCTTGGCCTTCCCTCAACTGTTTTCATTACAGGTAGTGCAGTGTAACCACCAACATTCTTCCTGGTATTTGACTTTGTTCCATACTTTGTTCTTGTTTTTTAAATTTTTTTATTGGTGCCGATCAAAGGAATCCATGCCACCATAGGACAAAAGATAAAATCATTAATGTTCATGTGATAAAGAATACACAGAGAATGGGGCACCTGGCTGGCTCGTTCATTAGAGCATACAACTCTTGATCTCAGGTCATGAGTTCAAGCACCACTTTGGGCATAGAGCTTACTTTAAAACAAAACAACAGCAATAATAATAATAAACGAAGTCTGTGTCAAAAAAAGATAGTGAAAAAAAAAATGAATACACAGGGAATAAAACCCATATACCATTTGAGTACCTGCAGAGTCCTACTTTAAAAAATATATTATTTTAAATGTATTTTGGGGTTTGTTTTTTGGTTTTCTGTTTTGTTTTGCTTTGTTTTTTAGAGAGAGCACAGGTGAGTGGGGCAGGGGGCAGAGAGAGAGAGAGAGAGAGAATGAATCCCAAGCAGGCTCCATACTCTGTGCTGAGCCCAATGTGGGACTCAATCCCACTACCCGAAGTTGGACTCTTAACTAACTGAGCCACCCAAGCACCCCTTTTTTTTTTCTTTTTTTCTTTTTAAATGTTTACTCATTTTGGTAAAGAGAGAAGGAGAGTGCTCAAGCAGGGGAAGGTCAGAGAGAGCAGGAGAGAATTCCAAGCAGGCTCTAAGCTGTCAGCGCAGATCCTGACACAGGGTTCAATTTCAAGAACGGTGAGGTCATGACCTGAGTCAAAATCAAGAGGCAGACACTCAACCAACTGAGCCACCCAGGCACCTCTGAATGTGTATTCTTTTAATCTCAGCAATATGGAGTTCAGTTAAACATAATTTTCATTCATGGTGCACTGTCGTTATGGGTCTTCCCAAGGCACTTGTGTCATATTACTTTGTAACAAAACCATTTATTCTTTCCTATGAGTCTACAGGTCATTTGGGTGATACTGATCTCAGTTGGACCTGGTTAGCTGATGGTTTAGCTGGAAACTGGCCAATCTAGATGACCTCACATGTCTCTCAGACATGCCTAATCAGGGCATGATCTGTTTGCTAGCATAGGTCCAAGAAGGAATGTGGAAATGCATAGCTACTATTTTTGTAAATTTTTGTTACCATACCATCAGTCAAAACGAGTCACATGGCCAAACTCAGAATTAGGGTGTGATATACTAAGGGGTGCCAATACAGAGAGGTGTGAAAAATTGAAGCCATTAATTCAGTTAATCTAATCTAATCTAATCTAACACTGTAGTAATTGCAGTACAGCACTTGGTGGTTGCCGTAGAGCTACCATTGGTCAGTAGTACAGAAAAGCTAGAAACTAGAGATCACCCAGCCCTTCAGTATATGTGTGTCACTGGGGCAGACTGCCACAGTCTTCTGAGAGTCACGACTTGAGCTTTATTTTCTCCTCTCAAATCTTTTGCACTTACCTCTCCAATAGTAGATGACCAACTATAACCTGGAACCAAGCAGGAAAGGGAATTTTAGGAAACATAGCCCTTAGTTTGGATGGGGACAGTAATGCCAAGCTGGCAAAACACAATTCAACATAGTCCCTTTCTTGTTTTATTTTTTCCTCTTTATTCCAATCTCCTCTCCCATTCTTTTTTCTTCTCTTTTGGAGGTGCTCACTTTAATATTGTTGATATGTCATCTTTTATTGTGTCTATAGTCTCATAAAATATGAGTGATCTTTTATATGTGCTTTTAGTTTACATTAATGATAATGTACCATGAATCTTGTTCTGTTTCTTACTTTTTCCCATTTAACTCTGTTGAAATTCTGTCCCCGTAGGTACATTTATTTGTTGCTTCTCATTGGTACAAAATATTCAGTGGTATTTTTCTGCTACATTTTACTTATTCATTCTTCTAGTTAAGGGCTCTTTGGTTGTGTCCAGTTCCAAGTTACACCCAGAAAAAAAGTACTGCGTAAATGGTCTTCAATGTATTCCCTAATGGACTTGTATAAAAATTTTTCTGGAATATATATCGAGGAATATATTGCATGTGGCCTTCTCTCTCAAAGCCAGTGACAGCTTGTTGAATCCTTGCCCTTCTTCAAATCTCTGACTTCCTCTTTTGCAACCAGCTGTAGAAAATTCTGCTTTTAAAGGGCTCACGTGGTTAGGTTGGGGACACCCAGAAAATCTCCACATCTTGAGGCCATCTGACTTGGAAGTTTATTTTATTTTTGTATTTGGGGGACCTTTTAGTAAATAAACTGTAAGGCAGGAGGAATAAGTATCATCTCACTTTATTTTTTTTTTTAATTTTTTGCTCGTTGCTTTATTTTTTTCATCACAAGTGTATTCTTTAATACCCATCCTCTATTTCGCCCATCCTCCCCCCACCCACTTGTCTGGTAACTATCAGTTTGTTTTCTATGGTTCTTTTCTCTATGGTTCTCTTTTTTCCTTTTATTTGCTCATTTGTTTTGTTTCTTAAATTCTGCTTATGAGTAAGATCCCATGATATTTGTCTTTTTCTGACTTATTTCACTTAGCATTATACTCTGTATCTCTATGTTGTGCAAATAGCAAGATTTCATACTTTTTAATGGCTAAATAATATCCCACTGTTACAATATAATAAATCCATCATACACACATACACACACACACACGCGCACGCGCATATCACATCTTGTCTATCCATTCATCTGTCGATGGACACTTGGGGTGCTTCCATAGTTTGGCTATTGTAAATAATGCTGCAATAAATATAAGGGTGCATGTATACTTTGAATTCGTATTTTTGTATTTGGGGGGTAAATACCCAGCAGTGCGATTACTGGATCGTAGGGGAGGTCTATTTTTAATTTTTTGAGGAGCCTCCATACAGTTTTCGAGAGTAGCTGCACCAGTTTGCATTCTCACCAACATTGCAAGAGAGGGTGTCCTCTTTCTCCACATCCTTGCCAACACCTGTTGTATCTTATGTTTTTTATTTTAGCCATTCTGACAGATATGAGGTGATACCTCATTGTAGTTTTGATTTGCATTTCCCTGATGATAAGTGATGATGAGCATCTTTTCATGTGTCTGTTGGCCATCTGGTTGTCTTCTTTGGAGAAATGTCTGTTCATGTGTTCTGCCCATTTTTTAATGGGAATACTATTTGGTTTTTGTGTGTTGAGCTGTATAAGTCCTTTATATATTTTGGATACTAACCCTTTGTCAGATATGTTATTGCAAATATCTTCTCCCATTCAGTAGGTTGTCTTTTAGTTTTGTTTTTCCTTCCATGTGCAGAGCTTTTTATTTTGATGTAGTCCCAATAGTTTTTGGTTTTTTTGTTTTTGTTTTTGTTTTTTTCCTTTTCTTTCCTTTGCCTCAGTAGACATATCTAGATAAATGTTGCTACGGCAGATGTCAGAGAAATTACTGCATGTGTTCTCTGATTTGGAAATTGAATTGCAAAATCCCTTCTTGGCAGTTCCTGCCTTAGTGGTTGACTAAATAAAGCTGGGGTTGAGAACCTTGGGGTACATCTTAGAAATCTGCCTATCGTACCCTGAGTCTACACCTACACTTGACATTAAACAACTTTCTAATGTTTGTCAATCTGGTAAATGTAATGAATTTTTCTTAAAATGCCTTATTTTCATTTGCATTTCTTTAATTTGTAATGAATTTGAGTGTTTCCTCTTTCATCTCAGCCATTTGAATTTTCCTTTTTGTAAATCTCTTTTCATATCCCTTGCCCAGTTGGGAAGCAGCATATTTTCTTGTTTTCTTGGCAGGAGGCCCTTATATATCCTGTCCATTAATCACTTGTCAATATTAGATGCTGAAAATATTTTGTTCTTTTTTGAAAGATTTTATTATTAAGTGATCTCTACACCCAACATGGGGCTCAAACTCAACCCTGAGATCAAGAGTCACATTATCTATTGACTGAGCAAGCCAGGTGCCCTGAAAACATTTTCTTCTTAATCTGTCATTCTTCTTCTGACTTTGCTTATATACTTTCTTTATTAAATAGAAATCCGTAATGCTAATGTCAAATTTGTCAGGGCGCCTGGGTAGCTCAGTCGAATGGTTAAGTGTCCAACATTGGCTCAGGTCATGGTCTCATGGTTTGTAAGTCTGAGCCTAGCACTGGGCTCTCTGCTGTCAGTGCAGATCTTGCTTCGGATCCGCTGCCTCCCTTTCACTCTGCCTCTGTCTCTCAAAAATAAATAAAAGCATTTTTAAAAAACTAAAACATAATTGTTCATATTTCAGTTTATCATTTGGATTTGGTGGATCTTGTTAAAGAAGTCCTACCCACTGGCAAAGTCACAAATTGGATGCATAATTGGTATATTTTATTCTTCATTTCTAACAAGTATTGAAGATTACAAATCTTAAATTTGCAGTGTTATTAGTTTTTGACCCTGTCATCTCTAATAGTTACTTGTTTATATATGCTTTTTAAAAAATTGAGGTGAAATTCATATAACATAATTAACCATTTTAAAGGGTACATTTTGTGGCATTTAATGCATTTTTATCATGTTATATAACTACCACCCGTATCAAGTTCCAAAACATTTTCATTACCCCAAAAGAAAACTCCTGCCCGTTGCCATTTCTCCTTCCTCCTCCAGACCCATGGCTCTCACCAGTCTTTATGGATTTATCTCTTTGAGACATTTCCTTATAAATGGGATCATACAATATGTGGCCTTTTATGTCTTTCACTTAGCATAACGTGTTCAAGGTAAGCCATGTTTCAATGTGTATATAAGTATTTCATTTCATCTTCCGGCTGAATATTATTCCATTCTTTGCATATATTAATTTTGTTCATTCATTTATCCATTAGTGGACATTTGAATTGTTTCCATCTCTGGCTATAGCAAATAGTGCTGTTACGAACATTAAGGTACATGTATGTATTTGAGTACCTGGCTTTTTTTTTTTTTTAATGTTTTATTTATTTTTGAGAGAGAGAGAGAGTGCACGCACGTGCAAGAGGGAAGGGGAGGGGTAGAAAGAGAGGGAGACACAGAATCTGAAGCAGGCTCCAGGCTCCAAGCTGTCAACATAGAGCCCGACGCAGGCCTCGAACCCACAAACCTTGAGATCATGACCTGACCCAAAACCAAGTGTTGGAAGCTTAACTGACTGAGCCACTCAGGTGCCCTGACTACCTGGCTTTAATTCTTTAAGGTATATACCTAGGAGTAGAATTGGTAGGTTGTATAGTAATTCTTTATCTTTTTAAGGAACCACCAAACTGTTTTCCTAAGCAACTACACCATTTAACGTTTCTGGTTTCACTCCATTATGACCAAGGAAAAAAACTTGTATGATTTCAGTCTTTTTTAGTTTATTGAGATGTGTTTTATGTCTTAGGATATGGTGTCCTCAACAATATTCCATGTGTACTTGAGACAAATGTGCAGTCTGCCGTTGTTGGGTGGAGTCTATCACTTTTAAGTTTCCTCTCTCTTAATTCAGCATGTGTTTGGTTGCTATAAACCTTTGACTGTTTTCCAGAGTTCCCACAGTTGATTCTGACAGTTTTTACTCATTATTTTTAGTTGTTCTGTGGAGGGACAGTCCTTCAGAGGTACCCATCCTGTCATGTTTGCCAACATCACTCTCAGTAATTCCTTTTTAAAATATTTTGTAATGTCTCTTTAACATTCTGAAGTAAAATGTATAGGTAATCTAACTTAATTCATAGAGAAGTTTAAAAAAAACAATGTAATGTGGGGGGCCTGGGTGGCTCAGTTGGTTGGGCATCTGACTTCAGCTCAGGTCATGATCTTGCAGTTTGTGGGTTTGAGCCCCTCATTGGGCTCTGTGCTGACAGCTCAGAGCCTGGAGCCTGCTTAGAGTTCTGTGTCTCCCTCTCTGTTCCTGCCCTACTCGTGCTCTGTCTCTCTCTCTGTCTCTCTGTCTCTCTCTCTCTCTCATGAATAAACATTAAGGGGCGCCCGGGTGGCTCAGTCAGTTAGGCGTCCGACTTCGGCTCAGGTCATGATCTCACGGTTCATGGGTTCCAGCCCCACGTCAGGCTCTGTGCTGACAGCTCAGAGCCTGGAGCCTGTTTCAGATTCTGTGTCTCCCACTCTCTCTGCTCCCCCCTGTTCACACTCTGTCTCTGTCTCAAAAATAAATAAACATTAAAAAAATTAAAAAAAAAAATGTAATGTATAAACTGTAGTGTATAGGAGAAATAAAAGGAAGTAATTTTTAAAGCATAGTATGAATTTCAGTATGTGAGTACATATGATATTGGAAGGCATAATGAAGTAGTGACATGTTTTACCTATTTAAATAAGTTGGATTAAAGAGATGTAAGAGGACCAGATTCCTTTTTGTTCAAATGCTAATAAGTGAAAGACTAAAATGTAGTCATAAAAACTAAACTTTTTATATGTACAGGAAATGAGAGAAATCACTTAAGGAGGAGTTGAGGTAAAACATCAATACAAATTATAGACTAAAGAGGTGAAAGAAAGGAGAAAGTATAATATTCTTATAAATATGCTGGACCTTATTTGAATCATAATTGCTTTGTAAAGAGTGAGGAAATATATTTTTTTATTTGAAATCCTAACACATGTCAGGGCAAATATGTTAGTATTGAGTACTTAAGTCCCTGGAAACAACGTACTTTCAGTGAATATGGGATTCAGAGATGGATTTTTAAAAAGCAGTGATGGGGAGTGCCCGGGTGGCTCACTTGGGTAAACGCCCAACTCTTCTTTTTAGCACAGGTCGTGATCTCCCAGTTCATGGGTTTGGGCTCCATGCTGACAGAACAGTCTGCTTAGGATTCTCTCTCTCTCCCTCTCTGTCTGTCCCTCTCCCCCTGCCCCACCTCTCTAAATAAATAAACATTAAAAAAAATAAAAAGCAGTGATAGGACGTTTAGGACCAGTTTCAAAGTAAGTTTGAAAAATAACCAGCAATTACAAAATAAATGAATGATTTTAATTGGTAATTTTTACACTAGATTTCTCATTCATATACATATATGCCTATATATGATATGCAATATTTTTAGAACCAATGGAATTAAATAAGATGCCTTCATTTCTCTTTCTTTTTTTTTTTTTAAAGTAGGCTTCGTGCCCAGCACAGAGCCCAAACTCCTGACCATGAGATCAAGACCAGAGTCAAGATCAAGAGTCAGATGCTGAGCCAACTGAGCCCCCCACGTGCCCTAAGAGGCCTTTGTTTCATTATTTCTGTAATTCAGTATTTGATACTAAGTCTCTTAAAAGGAGTTTCACATTCTCTCTTGTGTATTTAAAATTGGCTTTTTTCAGGCACCTGGGTGGCTCAGTTAGGTGATCCTATGGTCGTGGGGCTCCACACTGAACATGGAGCCTGCCTTGGGGGATTCTCTCTCTGCCCCTTCCCTGCTTGCACACACTCTCTCAAAATATAAGTAAACAAAATAAAATAGGCTTTATTGCTATAGTAACTGCACTGTTACACCAAAACACTTTCAAACAAATGCACAATTTGAGGTACAAGCATAAGTAAATTAATTTTCTTCCCAAAAAGTGAGTATAATAGTCATATCTGGATCCAGAAGCTTTCTTAAATTTATACTATTTAAATTGTGTTGACCTTCAGATAATTTTTTAGCTTGTTACAAATGTTGCCTAGCTTGTTTCCTACCTGTTTCAAATAGAATGAGCACCCTCTTTTGTAAATTTGTAAAGATCTTTAAATCTAATTGCTCCCAGTCTTTTAAATATTTTTTTTAAAGTTTATTTATTTATTTTGAGAGAGACAGAGACAGTACAAGCTGGGGGGAGCAGAGAGAGAGAGAGAGAGAGCGCGAGAGAGAAGCCCAAGCAAGCTCCACCCTGTCAGCACTGAGCTCTACGTGGGGCTCGAACCCACGAAACCACAAGATCGTGACCTGAGCCAAAACCAAGAATTGGACGCTTAACCTAAACCTGAGCTACCCAGGTGCCCCAGTTGCTCCCAATATCTTTTAAAGATAGGGTTCTGCTCTTCTTACCTCTGAGTTGTGGTGGAAATTAAGTGAAATAATGTAATAAAAGTTTATAATGTGTTTATAAAAATCTGCATTAAAAGCATTATTAATAAAATTTAATAATAGGACAACACATGTTCTAGAGGCTATTCCCTTGAGAAAATCAAATCTCAAGCATAGGTCAGAATTTTAAGAGATTATATAATTCTTCACATTTAAAAATTTTAATTCATAATCTCTTACTTTGGCTTGTCTCTCAATCAGAAATACTTTTTTTTTTTTTTAACGTTTATTTATTTTTGAGACAGAGAGAGACAGAGCATGAATGGGGGAAGGTCAGAGAGAGAGGGAGACACAGAATCTGAAACAGGCTCCAGGCTCTGAGCTGTCAGCACAGAGCCCAACACGGGGCTCAAACTCACAGACTGCAAGATCATGGCCTGAGCTGAAGTCGGACGCTTAACTGACTGAGCCACCTAGGCGCCCCATCAATCAGAAATACTTTTTATGCAGAAATGTATTTTGTGACAAAAGTACTTTGCCCTTTGGTTGTTGTACATTTTGGAAATACAGAGCAAACTTCCTTGACCTTAGCACTTTCCAAGTAGGCATCTTCTCTTTTAAGAATATACTGAGAACTGCCTCCATTTTTAAGAAAATGACTTGTCCTCACGTATGTTTAATTGCATTGTAATTTTTAGTTGTGGCATGTATGTGAATGCAAAAAGTAGAACAAAACATCTCATAGCTTTTTGTGGTTCGTGTTTTTCATTTGCAGCCTTCAAGTAAAATTAAGGTGCCTGAGGAGAATTTCTTCAACGTTCCTGCTTTCTTAACCGTTTCAGGACAACTTCACCTAGAAGTGATGTCAGGGTACAGAATTTTCTTTCTCTTTTGCTTTAATAGACTACTGATTATGGGTTGTGTAAGAGTGAAATAATGCTTTTCTTCCCAATGCTAAAACCTAAAAATTGAAATTAGTGTTTATAATTAGTCCACTTGAATTCACCAGAGTACATTTAGATTTCACAATAACCAGGTTTCTTCCAAAAATACAGTAGTCTAGACTTCTGGTTTTAGTGAAAAATATAATACTGGAAAGATGAAGTTGTGATTTTTTTTCTTTCTGCTAATTTTTTTTTTTTTTTTTTTTTTTTTTTGCGTAAATCTCACAATTTATGTGTACTTAATCATGTTTATGAAAGTAAAGGCAGTTTTAGTTCACATCAGAGCCAGGTATTAGCCCCTTTCATTTAAAAAAAACAAAAACAAAAAAAGTAGTACCTGGAACAGATGGAAGAAAAAAATTTTTTAAGTAATTGGCTTAAATATAGAAAATTAACCCACAGAACCATCAGGAGCGACATATGACAAATCAGAAAGTCTTGGAAGTCAGATCACATGGTCTTGAAAATAACATATACTTTACTTAGATTCTTTTTTCTGATTTATCTTTGAGACAGAAATTGTTATTTTATAAGTCTAATAACCAGATAATTAACAAGACTATCAGAATACTGTGCAGAAAACCTATTATTGTAATAGCCCTGTGAGAGTGTAGGATTTGCAGAGCTGTGTGTGGAAAAGGTCATGTTAGGCATGTCATGGAAAATTCCGTACGCCTTTCAAAGCATAATTTTAAAAAATTAAAGGGGCACCTGGGTGGCTCGGTCGGTTAAGCGGCCGACTTCGGCTCAGGTCATGATTTCACGGTCCGTGAGTTTGAGTCCCACGTCGGGCTCTGTGCTGACAGCTCAGAGCCTGGAGCCTGTTTCAGATTCTGTGTCTCCCTCTCTCTCTGCCCCTCCCCCATTCATGCTCTGTCTCTCTCTGTCTCAAAAATAAATAAACGTTAAAAAATAATTTAAAAAATTAAAATCATGCCTCATACAAATATAAACTGAACATGTATCAAATATTTTATTCAATTCATTAATTACTGAGGGAACAAGTAAAGGAGTAAGACTAGTTCAGAGAGCATTTGAAGAGCTGTGTATTCATAGGCAATTTAAGAAAGGAATTTTAGAATAAGATTACTAGGGTAGTTACAAACTGGTTAATAATGTCCTAGACACCATTTCTTTAATTTGGTATTTTCTCTTCTACCTGACAAATGATTTGCAGCTCTACTAGACAAAAATCTACAAGTTAACATGTAAATTTACTTAATCTGGGGTATTTAATTCAATAGTAAATAGAATAATAGAGCAGAGTACTTTCTGATAAGCAATTAAATAACATTTGAATGGGTCTGTGTCCTCATAGTCCATTGAAAGGACACACTATTTACCTTGTGGCCTTACATCCAAGTTTTTTGCATAATCTTTCTTAATTTTTTGGTTTTCTTTTTTTTTTTTATCTATAAAGTTAATGGCAAAGTACCTTCCCCTCAGAAATGTCCTAATACGTGAAAGACATAAATTTACCAAGTGTTTGCCATTATAATACCAACTAGTGGATTAAATATGTTCCCTCTTTCTCAGTAACGTGAAATGAACCATAGAACACAGTGTACAGCGAAACCTGACAGAAGATTAAATTGGCAGAAGAGGAGGTTCAGTATTGTTTAATGTGTTTTGAAGTATTTCTAATAAGTCAGTCAAATGTATCTAGTTGAATATGCATAGTTCTAGGACTATTAATATGCAGTACCTCATGTTTCAGATTAATGCCTGATTTAATCTCCAATGAAAAATTGTTACTCTTCCCTCTGCTTTTTCTTTCATTGTATTCAGCAGACTTTCAAATTTTTGTTTTTGTTTTGTTTTTGAGAGAGAGAGAGTGTGAGCAGGGAGAGATTGGGGGTCAGAGGATCTGAAGCAGGCTCAGTGCTGACAGCAGTGAGCCTGATGCGGGGCTCAAACTCACAAACCTGATCATCCCCTGAGCCGAAGTCGGATGCTCAACTGACTGAGCACCCAGGCACCCCTATTTAGTGGACTTTCAAAATGGAGTAAATGGTAGTTAAATTTGGAACGTCAACATTTTTCAAAAAAATATCTATGTTGATTTAGTGGTTTTATGGCTCCATATTAAAGTTTAATTTTGTTGTTGTTTTTAATAAACTTTCTAATTTTGAGAAATTTTTAAATATATAAAAGTTGCACAGATAGTGCAGACTTTTTTATACCTCTTGCCCGGTTTCCCCCATTCTTACTATTGTACATTGCTATGATACAGCCGACAAAACTAAGAACCCAATGTTAATACATTACTATTAACTGCACTCCAGACTTTATTTGGATTTCATGTTTTCCAGCAGTGCCTTCTTCTTCCAGGATCCAGTTTGTCATGCCTCCCCAGTCTCTTCTAGTCTGTATCAATTCATCAGTCTTTCTTTCTTTTTCATGACTTGTAGAATGTATCCCAGTCTGGATTTGTGTAATGTTTTTCTCATATTTAAACTGGGGTTATATGGGTTTTTGGAAAGAGTACTATAGAGGTGAAGTGATCTGATATCAGGGGGTATGTGACATCCATGTTAACCTTTATTAGATTAATATTATTAACTTTATTACTTGGCTAAAATAGTGTCTGTTGGGTTTCTCCACTGAAAATATACTATTTTTCCCTTTCTTTGTTCTTTGGAAGTAAGTCACCAGGTCTAGCCCACCCTCACTCTAGGGAGGTGGGAGATGGAATTAAGCATCACCTCCTGGAAGGTAGGGTATTTGGAATTCTTCTGTATGGAACATTTGTTACCACTTCCCTCTTAGTGATTTTTATACTCACTTATATCAGGAGGGACTCATGTATTTATTTTATAGGTTGGGTTATACTCTAGTTCTGTTACATATTTTGTTGTTCAAACTGTCATAGTTTTAGCTGTTGGCAACTCATTCACATCAATTCTCATATCCTTTTGACTTCCCCCTATCATTTTGTTTTTTGAGTACTTCCTTATTCTCTGGTACTGTAAGATACCCCTTATTTATTTATTTATTTATTTATTTATTTATTTATTTAGATCAGTGAACCTACACTGACACATTATTAATACTCTTAAGTTTGTAGTTTACATTAGGATTCACTTTTGGTGGTGTACATTCTATTGTTTTGGACAAATGTGTAATAATGGCATGTATCTGCCACTATAGTATCATTTAGAATAGTTTCACTATCCTATAAGTCCTCTGTGCTCTTCCCCTTCCCTTTTTTTTTTTTGGTGCAAAAAGGTGATTTTAATTTTTTAGATTTTTTAAAAATATAATTTATTGTTAAATTGGCTAACATACAGTGTGTACAGTGTTTTGGGGAGGTTTTGGGGGGCTTGGGGGTAGATTCCTATGGTTCATTGCTTACATACAACACCCAGTGCCTATCCCAACAAGTGCCCTCTTGAATGCCCATCACCCATTTTCCCCTCTCCCCCAACCCCTCATTTGCCCTCGGTTTGTTCTCTAAGAGTCTCTTATGGTTTGCCTCCCTCCCTCTCTGTTTGTAACTATTTTTTTTCTCCTTCCCTTCCCCCATGGTCTTCTGTCAAGTTTCTCAAGTTCCACATATGAGTGAACACATATGATATCTGTCTTTCTCCGACTGACTTATTTCACTTAACATAATACCTTCCAGTTCCATACACGTTGCTGCAAATGGCATGGTTTCATTCTTTCTCATTTTTGCCAAGTAATATTCCACTGTAGATATAAACCACATCTTCTTTATCCATTCATCAGTTGATAGACATTTAGGCTGTTTCCATAATTTGGCTATTGTTGAAAGTGCTGCTGTAAACATTGTGGCATGTGCCCCTGTACATCAGCACTCCCATATCCTTTGGGTAAATTCCTAGTAGTGCTATTGCTGGGTCGTAGGGTAGTTCTATTTTTAATACTGAAAAAGAAAACCGAAGCGGGAGGCATCACAATCCCAGACTTCAGCCTCTGCTACAAAGCTGTAATAGCAAGACAGTATGGTATTGGCACAAAAACAGACACATAGACCAGTGGAATAGAATAGAGAACCCAGAATTGGACCTACAGATGTATGGCCAACTAATCGTTGACAAAGCAGGAAGGAGTATCCAATGGAAAAAAGACAGTCTCTTTAGCAAACGGTGCTGAGACAACTGGACAGCAACATGCAGAAGAATGAAACGAGACCACTTTCTTACACCATTCACAAAAAATAAACTCAAAATGGATCAAAGACCTAAATGTGCTCTTCCTATTCATCACTCCCTCCCTCTTAATCCCTGGCAACCACTGTTCTTTTTACTGCCTCCAGAGTTTTGCCTTTTTCAGAATGTCCTATAGTCGGAATCGTAGAGTAAGTAGCCTTTTAAGATTGGTTTCTTTCACTTAGTGTTGTATACATTCAAGGTTCCTCCAGGTCTTGGTAGCTCATTTCTTTTTAGTGCTGAATAATATTCTATTATCTGGGTGGACCATAGTTTACCCATTCACCTGCCGAGGGATACCTTGGTTGCTCCCAAGTTTTGGCATTTATCCTAGGTTTTTAATTTTCCCTACCCAGACCCAGAATCAGCCATTTCTTCAGAGACTTGGTTCCTTTTACTGGAAAGTGTTATTTTAGAAACCAAGACTCAGTCACTGGGTATCTTGCTGCTCTAGGGGGATTATTGCTTCTACACCCTCAGTAGACACAGCTATAAATACATTTTTTAAATAAGAGAAAGCTAAGTGTTTTTATCATATTCTGCCTCTAAATATAACTTATACATGACATATTTATTCTGAGAAAATTAGGAATACTAAATTGCAAAACCTATGTTCAGAAATGTCATGTGATAAAAATTTACATTTCTTATCAGTTAAAGCCAGAATAAGGAAAATATTCAACCTCATGTATTTGAAACAGCTTTTGATTATTATTGGTTTTTTATTTTATTTTATTTTATTTTATTTTATTTATTTTATTTTATTTTATTTTATTTTATTTTTATTTTACTTTTTAATGTTCTTGAGAGAGAGAGAGAGAATGTATGAGCAGGGGAGGGGCAGAGAGAGGGAGACACAGAATCTGAAGCAGGCTACAGGCTCTGAGCTGTCAGCACAAAGCTGGATGCGGGGCTTGAACTCACAGACCACAAGATCATGATCTGAGCCAGGCACCCCTGATTATTATTGTTTTTCTTTTGTTGGTTTTGTTTTGCTTTTACTTTTTGCTTTTGGTGTTTTGTTAACAGGTGTTTTTTCCTTATTATGTATTTTTCTAGTAAGCTATGAAGGCAAGCATATTTCAGTATAAAACATGTTTTCCTCTTGAACATTGCTGTTGGAAATGTAAATTGGTAGAGCCTCTCTATAGAAATACCTTTTACCAAGGATTTCATGTCTAGGAATTTTTCTTAAGAGAATGATCTTACAACTTTGTAAAGATGTATAAACAAAAATGTTGAAAGCAACTTTATTTACTCTAGGGAAAATTACTAATCGAAATATCCATTTAGGAAGCTTGATTAACCCTCACTGTACCAAGAAAATAGTCATCACCTTTTACCATCTGGGGATAATTCACCTTATTTTTAATAAATATTTTTAAGCCATCTTCTGAATAATTTTCAGAAGCAAAAATAAAGAAATAGTGAAAATCAACTTTATTAGAATTTTAATAAGAATTTAAACATAGCAAACCCAAATTTTTACAGACTGATTTATTGAGAGATAACTTACTTACCATAAAATTTATCAATTTAAAGGATACAATTCAGTGGGTTTTAGTGTATTTTCACAGTTCAAATATCACCATAATCTAATTTAAGAATATTTTTGTCATCCAAAAAGAAACTTTTTCCCATTAGCACTTACCCTCTATCCTCCCTCCCACTCCGTGCAACCACTTGTCTACTTTATGTGTCTGTGCATTTGCCCATTCTGGATATTTCATGCAAATGAAATACATAGTATATCATATTTTGTTCCACTTTGCATAATATTTTCAATGTCTGTACACATTGCAGCATGTAGTAGTATTTCATTTGATTTTATTGGCAAATAACATATATGAGTATACTATAGTTGTTTATACATTCAGCAGGTAATAATGGGCATTTGGGTTATTTCTACTTTTTGGCTATTATTAGTAAGAGCAAATATAGTGATAGCGAATAGTGAATATTTGAGTGCAAATATTTGTGTGACCATTTCTCTTGATAGGTACTTAGAAATGGAACCTGTGTGTCACATGGTAGGAACTGTGAGGAACTGCTAGGCTGTTTTCTACAGTGCCTGCATTACATTCTTGTCAACACGTACTGTATGTCTTTTTTATTGTGCCAAAATGGCATCTTATTATGGTTTTGATTTTCATTTCCCTAATGACTACTGATGGTGAGTGTGCCTGTTGGCCATTTGGATATCTTCTGTGGAAGACTGTCTATTTAAGTCTTTGGTTCATTTTTTTTTTCTTTTTTTTTTTTTTTTTTTGGTTTGGTTGTCTTTTATTATTTAGTTGTGAGAGTTCTTTATATACTCTGGATATAAGTCCCTTATCAGATATATGATTTACAAATTTTTTTTTTCTGATTCTTGGGGTTGTTTTTCATTGTCTTGATGATGGTAGCAAACCTCAATTTTTATTCCCACTTTTCTGGGTTTTAAAAATACCCCATCTAGACACAGCACTTTGAATGTAGCTATTTATTGACTGCAATGGCATGAACCAGAAATATATCTATACTTAATACAGATTCTCGATTTCAAATATTTCTTTAATATTGTCTAGCTTATTATTACTTCTGGTTCTTGCACTCTCATCATCAAAAAGTAATACTTTTGAAAACAGGATAGCTCATAATCTTGTTGAAGAAAGTGTGGCCATCTATTTTGATCTATAATTGCAAAATATTTTTATTTTTAGATTCGTAAACACCAATTATCAAATCACTTAACTTCTTTTATTTCTACATGATATTATTTCCTCCAAACACCCTTGTATACATCCTTGCCTTCAGCCTTTGTTCATTTATTAACCATATCAAGTAAATTCTTATGCACAAATGATGAAACAATATTGTTGCATACCCTTTCAGCAGAATGGTATGATCCAAGTTCTTGTTGCATATCATTGCATGATGAAGTCGTAACTGTAGAATAACTAATTGGATAAAAATATCATGTTTCCTTTTTGCCCTTAAAAATGTATTGTTCCCTTATCAGTTCTTGGGTTTGAGAAAATTCATTTAGGATATCGTTATCTGTGTAGGCTCATTGTCTGAGATTTCACTTATATACAACCAATTTTACCATTATTACTAGAGACTAGCTTTTACTATCTGTCTCTTTGCGTTCATTTCCTGGCTTGCCTAATATTTATGAAGCATCTTTATCATTTTTCTTCTCTTTGTCATTGTGAGTGAAGAATAAAAGATCTCAATTCTCAACTGTGTTCTCTGAAAACTACAAAAAGACTTTAACAATACTGTCTCCAGGCTTTTCTTACAGATGACACAATTCTGTGTGTACTGCGGTAAGAAAATTGAGGATGATATAATGGTGCTGATTTATCTCATTCTGTATCTTCCTCTTATCCACTATGTGTCTGTCATAGGCACCCACCATTCTTCTATTTTCAATATTTTACTCTTTTTTAACCTAATTAGGAGTAATTGATGAGTAATGAAATAATTTATAGGATGATGAAATAGCAAAATGTTTTAAATATATAGGGAAAATAAGATCACTAAACCCTATATGCATCTTAGGTTCATGAAAGGATTCAGTTAGTTTTATTCTATTTGAACAAAGTGGTACAAATTTCTCTGTCTTTTGGATGACATCTGTAGTGGCTTGAATTAATGTACCCCAAAAAGAAATCCCTTGAATACAGCCTGATTTGGAAAAAAGATCTTTGCAGATAGAATCAAATTAAAATAGTGGATTAGGGTGGGCCTAAATTCACTGACTCTTATCTTTCAAAAGAAATAAGGGTGTTTGGATTCAGAGACATGGAGGAGATAGTCATGGAGGGAAGAAGACCATGTGAAGACAGAAGCAGAGATAGGAGTGATGCTGAGGAATGCATACTAAAGATTGCTGAGAGGCACCAGAAACTAGGAAGGTTCCTCCTTAGAACCTTACAAGGAGCATGGGTCTGCCAACACTTCGATTTCAGATTTCTAGCATTTTTAACTGTGAGAGAATAAATGTGTATGCTTTTACGCCTAGCACTTTGTGGTAATTTGTTATGACCACCTTAGGAAACTAATATAACTTTTAAGAAAGTATAAATCATGAAGTGCTAATTTAAGAAATAGTTAAAACGGCTCAACAACAGACTCCTAGCTGTAGAGAACAAACTGATGGTTACCAGAGGGGTGGTGGTTGGGAGGGTGGGTGAAATAGGGGATGGGGATTAAGAGTACACTTATCTTGATGAGCACTGAGTAATGGATGGAACTGTTGAATCACGATATTGTACACCTGAAACTAATATAACATTGTATGTTAACTCTACTGGAATTAAAATTTTCTTTAAAAATTCTTCCTCTTTCGGGGCGCCTGGGCGGCTCAGTCGGTTAAGCGTCCGACTTCGGCTCAGGTCATGATCTCACATCACAGTTCGTGGGTTCGAGCCCTGTGTCGGGCTCTGAGCCTGGAGCCTGCTTCAAATTCTGTGTCTACCTCTCTCTCTGCCCCTCCCCAGCTCGAACTCTGTCTCTCTCTCTCTCTCTCTCAAAAATAAACATTTAAAAAAAAATTTAAAAAAACTTCCTCTTTCAATATAACGACACATTGCTCAACAAAGAAACTTAAAAATTAAAACTGGATATAATGGACCTTGGCAATGAACTGAGGGTAAAATTAATTATGAATCATCCAAACAATGGAATACTGTACAGCTTTTAAAACTGATGATAAAGCTTTACACCATGTTGTTAAAAGGGGGAAAATGGTTATGAAACAGAAAGTAGAATGTGATTCCAGGTTTTTATAATGTGTATGCATGTGTGTGCAGGAAAAATATACATCAGTGTTCAACTAATAAGCAGTGGCCATCTCTGCTAATTTTTATTTTCTTCTTTAAGTTTGTCTTTTATTCAGATCCAAAAAACTAGTATTTATTACTTTTTTTAATCAGAAAAAATCAGCTGTTTCCATTGTGGGGACAAGGAGGAATCAGCTTACACTTCAAGTTGATTTTATTCTAGTTTGATTGTTTGCTTTGTGATTGGTATGAGCAATCTTAAACTCACTCCTGTGGGTCATCTCATCAGTTCACATGCTGAGCTCACAAGCCATGAAACATTCATACTCAGGATGTACTCATCCTGTTAAGTGGCTGTGGTAAGGATGTCAACATGTGAACCTGAGTTACAGAGGTATCCTTTATAACTGAGTGTGAAACTGTCTTCCCATCCCATATAACTTTCTCATTCCTCATCCACTTGATGCTTAGATGATTATCTGAACTTTGTTAATTTATACTTCTTTGGTTTTCAAGAGTCTTTTGATTATAGCTATTATTCATTCTATATGTTTTTGCACATGCCTGTTTCTAATGCCCCTCCCTGTAGCAGTAGACTGCTTTTTTTCCATATCTCATTTCTCCACAGCTCAACTGAAAACAGACTTTCTCCTTGAGTCCTTCCCTGCTTTTCTCAAATATTATTTTTCTCTTTTTTCTTACAGTACTCACCTATCTCATGTCCTAAAGGAAAAAAGTTCCTCTTAACATTTAGCCAGTTTTTAGTTCTTTTCATGTCTACCTCATATTATAAACATCCTAAATATTTATGTCTACTAAAATTAGTAGATATTTAGTAAGTATTGGTAAATTGAATTCTCATTCTTCCAAATTTGTCTGTATAGTTTCTGCTATAAAATCAAGCCCACACCAGAGTTAAATATATATTAATCACTTCTTTTACTCTATTTCATGGAAAAGATATCACCATGAAACTTTGAGATCTTTAATTACCTAATTTCATGAATAATGAAATAGGAATAATGAATAATGATGGTTCTTTATGCTGTTCTCTTGATATGATAATGGGACCTTAAAGCAAAGAGATTTCTTTTTAGTGTATTATGTATGTTAAAAATTAACTATTTTGGGGCGCCTGGATGGCTCAGTCAGTTAAGTGTCCGACTCTTAATTTTGGCTTAGGTCATGATCTCACTATTTGTGAGATCAAGCGCCATGTCAGGGTCTGACAGTGCAGAGCCTGCTTGGGAGTCCCCCCCCCCCACTCTGTCCTTCTCCCCTGCTTGCATTCTCTCTCTCTCTCTCTCAAAAATAAATAAATAAACTTTAAAAAGGAAAAAAATAACTTTTGGTAGAAATATGAATTCGCAGACTATTTGTATAAAAGACTCAGGAACTTCATTGTCTCCTTACCAATTTCTTCATTTGTACAGTATAGCTAGCGGATGAGCATTTCAGGCAAATTGAGCAGTAAGTGCAGAGGCTTTTCATTTTTAGTAGGAATATTTAGTTTGGGTGCAGTACAGAGATTGTGAATATTTGGGTTAACCAGGGGTTGGGTATTGCCAAATGAGATTGATGGAAGTAGATAGGTACGGAAGGTCATGATCAAGAAGGAGTGAGGAAGTCGGGGTGGTGGGTGATGATGGAAAAAGTGGTGGATTTAAAGAATTGGAGGTCTCAATGAAGAATCATTGGTATGGAAGTGCTAGGTAGGGTTAAAATCTGCACAATTATGAGGTAATGGTCAAAGAATGGTGTTGTGAAATTCATATCTCCAATGTGAAATCTCTGCTCGGTTCCCACCTGTGAAATGCCAGTTGTCTTCTCCAGTTGGCTATTGTTTAACCATCTCAACATGTTCAAAACTAAATCCATCATCTTATTCCCTCAGTCTGTTTTTTCCTTCTGAATTCCCGATGCCAGGAAATGGTACTACCTTCTTTCCAGTTTGTGTTAATCTTTCCAGTAGCTGTGTTAATATCATCCCCAACTTTTCTTTTTCAACACCCATTGCATCTTTTCAGTCATTTGCATCTACTTCGTTTTGCTTCAGCTATCCTAAACTGCTTATAACTGTCTAATCACATCCTGTGTAATATACAGGTGTTTCTGTGCCTTTGTTGTTATTCTGCCTGGAATGTCCCCATGCCTTTGTCTAGCTAACCCCTGCCTATCCCATCTAAACTCAGCTTAAAAATGATCTCTCCCAGGGACGCCTGGGTGGCTTAGTGAGTTAAGCATCCGACTTCAGCTCAGGTCATGATCTCATGGTTTGTGGGTTCAAGCCTCGTGACGGGCTCTATGCTGACAGGTTGGAGCCTGGAGCCTGCTTCGAATTCTGTGTCTCCCTGTCTCTCTGTACCTCCCCGCTTGCGCTCTCTCTCAAAAATAAGTAGATATTAAAAAAATTTTTTTAACTTAAAAAAAAGTCTCTCCCAGGATCCCCACTCCCACCCCCACATCTTACTTGTTTAAGTGTGCTTCTTTTGTACATCCGTGTTGCTTTATTCTGTTTTATAACACTGGAATCACTGATTTTTTACTCTGTTGATTAGACTCTGAGCTTTTGGATTTAGGGAGTGTTTAATTTTGTAACATTATTAATACAGAATCAAGACTTTAATACCTGTTGGAAAGGATTTCTAGCAATCCTATTTATAAAAAACTTGTAATTACCTGTTTATATGCTTATCTCCCAATTAGCCCACAAATTCCTCAAACTGTATCATGTTCCTCTTTGTCTTCATAATTTCTTTTGCTATCATTTGCCTGATTCAGAGCTCAAAGATCAATCTCCGCTTGACTGAACATTTGTTGAGAGTCAGCTGTGTACCAAACACTAGGTTAGGTGCTGGGATACAGAGATGAACACAACAGATAGGATCCCAACCTTCATGACCCTGTACAATCGAATGAGCATGATAGGCATTAAGTAAAAAACTCACAGCATGGTAACTGTTATATATACAAAAGACTGTCCTGAGGCAAGAACAGCATATGGCAAGGGAATTTCAACCTTGTCTAGGTCGAATTGAATTTAGAAGTAACCTTATCAGTGGAATGATTACATGAGAGTGCATTTTAAAATGTCATTTATATTTAATGACCCCTGGCTGTTATATTTAGTTTGGATTCTAGTGCTTTTCTGTTCTTGGAACAACAGGACTCTAGTTAATACAACTTTAGAGCATTTCTGGTATACAGACTTTTAGTTACCCCAGTACCTGTTATCTGTATTTGGTTGTGGAATGTCTTTTGGTACTTTAATGTCTTGTGTAATACACTATCCTTGAATGAATTATATTTAGCCAAATCATGAAAAGCTAGTAAACTATCTAGCTTTTCTGCCCTGTTCCCTTATCTACTTCCAAATACTTACAATCTTTTATTAAACTTTGTATGAAAAGGTTGTGACTTCGTATCCTGTCTGACTTTAGGGCAACAGCCAGGATGAGAGGGATGTGGACATCATGGTCTAAAGAAATGGTTGAAGAATCTGAGTAAGTTTAGCATAGGAAAGGCAAAAGGGAGACATGATTTAAAATTTTTCCAATCTATTTGTTGGGCTTTGGTTAGAGCCCTGTGTACAGATGAGTAAATGATTTTTTAAAGAAGAACTTTATTGAGATATAACTAACTTACCATAAAATTCACGCTTTAAAATTTATAATTCAGTAGTTTTTACTGTATTTGCAAAATTGTGCAACTGTAATTAGGGCCCAGGGGTGCAGGAGCACATGGCTTTGGAGGTCCCAAACAGACCAGGTTGAGCCCTTTGCTGCTGGCAAAATCCAAAGGCGGAAAGACAGGTGGTGGTGAAACAAGACAGGAATTTATATCAGTGAGGACCATGCTGGGAAAATAGCAGACTAATATCCCAAAGGCTGTCTCCAATGTGCTGAAAATACTGGCAGGTTCATATAAGGAAGATGTGGGACAAAGATTGGTGAGTTTGTGCAGGTGGGCGGTAAAGATCAGGTCGGTCACGGTTTTGGAGTCAGTCATGTGGGGGCTTGCTGAAGTCAGGGCAGTCAGTGCTCAAGGGGGTAGTTTTGGTTCCCATCACAGGATGCTTTGCCCATTGGGTCTTTTGCCTGAGTGAAAAGATAAGCTGGAAAGAACTTCAGTTAGAAAGTATAGTCTGAAGTCAAAATAGAGGCAGTTTAAAGCACAGCTGGGTCCTCTTTCACAACCATTACCACTGTCTAATTTTATATTTTTTATAGTTTCATTACTTATCCATTAGTAGGCACCACCCATTCCTCTTCTCCCCAGCCCCTGGCAACCACTACTGGATTAGAAACAGTGGGAGTGGGGCCCGGCAATCTGTGTCATGACAAACCTATCAGGTGAGGATGATGCTGAGGACTACTGCCCTGGAGAAAGACTCTTCCCTGGTTGATGGCGACATCTGGCTTCCAGCCATTCTGTGGGAAGTGTGAGAGGGCTGACAGTTCTGTATGTAAACTCAATCAGTGAATCTCCATTTCCCCCATCTCCAGCCTCACCAAGGTTCTGTGTGCAGTTCACCTCCTGTCTTCTGCAGCATACTTAACTCTCTATTCTAGGTAATGGTTTCCAGACTTTGACACATTGGTCATCACTCAACAACTATTTCTTCAACCAAAGATTGGTTGAAGTCTCTTGTCCCCTGAAGACCCTCTTCCCCTTTCTTCCTTTTAACTTATTATTATTTTAAGATTGTCTCAGGAAGGAGTGAATGTAAATATCTGTGTTTTGTTTTTTTTTTTAAGATCTAATTGTCTTTATGAAATGATTCATGAATCGGGCATTACCCCATCTAGCAAGTAGAAGGGGGACTCCTATAAATATCTGTGTTCAATTTACTATTTGAACTTCATTTTTATTAGCTTGAGTGGTAATGATTTACTTTCATTTCTCGTTAGGCTCTGCATTATTTGTGTGATGAGTTAGTGCCTTTGTCTAACGCATTATTAACTGCAGTATCAGCATACCACCTTGCAAGTCTAAACATGGGCTTCTCTACCTATTTCTAGTATTGCATTCCTTTGTGAAGGCTGTTACTAATTTTCCTTTTCTCCACTTCAGGTGTATCAGAGAATCAGTCCCATTCTTCTTTTATCTCAGGTCTAGCTGAGCAAAATATCTAAAGGATTGAATGCCTTTGAAATAAGCACGTTTGCTGTGAATTAAAAAAAATTACCAGTCAGTCCTTTGAGGAATGATACAAACAGAACTCATTTTGCATAAAATGCAATGCCTGTTAGCATTGTCTAACAGGTTACTATAGTGAGGTATCAATTAATCTGTAGTAATTTAAGCATTATGGATGGTAATTGGAACTATAAAGAGCAAAACTGATATTATTATTGTCTACAATTACTGTGTAATCTTGTCCAAATTCTGTTTTGCTCTGGTGGGTTTAATTACTTTTTTAGGAGAAGGGGGAAAAAAAATCTGTTTATTACATGTTTGTAGAATTTAAGTTGGGTTGGGAACAGAGAAAATTTGTGTCGTTTGTCTTTTTTTCCCCCTAGCTTGTTTTCTTCTACCTAAAAATAACTCTGGGTACTCATTTATTCGGTAATAATTTTAGTGTTTACCCAGATGGTATGTAACTGTGTTGGACACCAAGGAGAATGTTAAAAATATGGGACAGACTTGTCAATTGACATACAGAGAGTTGCCAGTGCTATTACAGAGTGAAGTAGCTACTGAGATAATGTTATCCCTACCAGAAAGTGCTGAATTTGTCCAAGCAAATTGTCATATAGTCAAACTTAAATTAGAATTCTCCTTTAAAAAAAAAAACGAAAAACAAAAAAAACACTTTTTTCTTTTTTTAAATGTTTATTTATTTTTGAGAGAGAGAGGCAGGGGAGGGGCAGAGAGAGAAGGAGACACAGAATCGGAAGTAGGCTCCAGGCTCTGAGCTGTTAGCACAGAGCCCGATGTGGGGCTCGAACCCACGAACCGTGAGATCACGGCCTGAACTGAAGTCAGATGGCTTAACCAACTGAGCCACCCACGTGCCCCAAATTAGCATTCTCCTTTTATACATACTAGTTTTGTAAGTTTATCTGAGCCTCCACTTCCTAACTATAAGGATGAATAGAAATGGCCTTGCAGAGCTATTGTGAGAATTAGATACTGTGTGCAGCCCAGTGTTTATCACAGTTTGACGCTGAAATGGTAAGTGCTGTGATGATGGTCGTTATGACATCTGGGACCTGTAGAACCCAGGGTGATTATAAAGAAAGAAGCCAAGGTGTTGTAACCAGGAAAAATAGCAGGCAGCCAGTTTCATAAGAGTAACAGCACTGGCGTTTATGCAAAGCAGAAGATTGAGACAAATAGTGAGTCTGCCAGAATTCAAAACTCACAAGACAAGACAGGTCAGAAGGTTAAACTATACCAGTACCTTGGAATGAAGGAAGGGATTAGGACACAAAAATAAGATACCTTTCAGAATTTGAAGACCAAATCAGAAATAAACTCTGAGAGCAGATCAGGTCATAATCTACCCTAAGAGCTGTGGTCAGCTATGTTGACAATGAGACATCACTGAGTTCTGGAATCTCTTGTTCTTTGAAGTAGATGATTGCTATGCCCCTTCTATGGTTCCAGGAGCCTGACACTTCACCTTTTATAGTGTAGTGATTAGAACTTAAGTAACAGGCCAATTGAGTAATTAAGCCAATGCATGAATAAGCGCTTTTTGTTATTGTTGTTTCTCAATCAACTTTATTGAATATACTTTATATACGAGAAAACCACCCATTGTAAATGTACAGTTCAATAAATTTTGACAAATTAATAAAGCCTTATAACCACTACTGTAATAAAAATAAATGTTTCTATCACCAAAATAAAAGTCCCCTGTTTCCCTTTGCAGGCAGTCTCCCTCTCTGGCCCCAGGCCCTAAACAACCATTGATCAACTTTCTGTTGTCATAGACTAGAATTTTCCTTTCCTGTAAGACTCTTGGATGGCTCAGTTGGTTAAGCATCCACTTAACCAACTTCGGCTCAGGTCATGATCTCCCGGCTTGTGAGTTTGAGCCCTGCATCGAGCTCTGTGCTAACAGCTCGAATCCTCGAACCTGCTTCAGATCCTTTGTCTCCCTCACTCTTTGCCCGTCTCCCATTCATGTACTGTCTCTGTCTCTCAAAAATAAATAAACATTGAAAAAAATTTATTGAATTTTTCTTTTCTAGAATTTCATATAAATAGTATTTATATAATTTGTTTAGGTTTATATAAATAGTATTATACAGTATTTACTTTTTTGTATTTGACTTCTTTCACTCAACATAATGCTTTTGAGATTCATCCAGTAGTTTGTTCCTTTTTGTTGCTAAATATTATTCCATTGCATGAATATACAATTTGTTAATTCACTTACCTTTTGATGGACATTAGTTTCCAGTTTGGGGATATTATAATGAAACTGTATAAAAATTTATGCACAAGTCTATGTGTGCACATGTTTTCATTTCCTCTGGGTAAATACCTAGGAATTGCTGGATTGTATGGTAAATGTGTGGTTAATTTTATAAGAAACTGCCCAACAGTTTTGCGAAGTACTTGTATTATTTTATATGCCCACCAACAAAAGATGCGAGTTCTATTTGATCCACGTGTTTGACAAAAATTGATGTTGTCAGTATTTTTTTTAGTCCTTCTAAGTATATGTCTCATTACAGTTTTAATTTGCATTTCTGTGATGACTAATATTGTTGAAATTTTTTTTCTCATGTGCTTATTGGCCATTTATGTATCTTCTTTTGTTAACTGTGTTTTCAGTTCCTTTCCACATTTTTGTTAGGTTCTTTGTCTTTTTATTATTTAGTTATAAGAGTTATTCATATGCTTTAGATACTAGTCCTTTATCATATGTATGTATTGTACATACTTTCTCCCAGTGTGTCTTGCTATTTCCATCTTTTTACAGTACCTTTTAAAGACTAAAGTTTTTTTTTATTTTGTTGATACATACTTACTCACTTTTTTCTTATTTGATTCATGATTTTTATATCTTACTCAAAAGGTTACAAGGATTTTCTTCTATTTTTTTCCTTAGGAATTTTGTCATTGTAGCTTGTACATTTAGGTCTGTGATTTCCCCTCCTAGTCTATATAAGCCTTGAGGGCAAAGGCCATGCCTGATTTATTTCTTTTTTATAGTGGTTAGTAGCCTAATGTTTGTTTAATGAAGAAATAAATGAATATGACTTCATAGTAGATAATGATTGTTGTAAGATAGTTAGGCCCTAGGCTGCTATATCTATTTCTTCTCGGTTGGTTGCTATGACCTGTAGGCTTGAATTACTTCTGTACTTTTGACTTTTTTCACCAATCTTTCTACTTAAAAAAATTTTTTTTCCATCAAAAAATACATTAACACACCTGGAATAATATATTGGATCTGTTTAGATATTTTAATGTAACATTATTTCATTTAACAGAATTTCGTTTTACCGTCCCATATTGTTGGTATGAATTTCTTTTTGTATGAATTTAGAAACTTTGGTGTTATTAAAAATTATTTTAAATCACCTATAAACTATGTACATGAATTACAGAAACCACTTGTATGTATTTTGCTTTAGTAAGACAGATTTGCTTCCTTTTTTATAAAATAAAAGGAAATTTCATTTTTGCTTCTCGAAAAGAAATTGGTAATAAGACACTCAGCCAGCCATGGTTTTTTGCTTCTCTCTCACCAGTAGAAATTGGTAACAAATAAGCTCACTCACATTTGTTAGTTGATAATCGTATTTATTTCTCCTGATGTCAGTTCCCAGTTTATCTCCTATTGTATACCCCTGCACTGAAAAATTAAAACCCATATTTTGCCACTTGAAACAGGTGCATAGGACAGATAAATATACATGTGTCACATAAATCTCTACAATTTGGAGAACATGCAAAACCTGAGCCAGCCATATTTCACATTTAAGAGGCAAATTTAGTGTGTGGATCATGATGGAGGTTGGAAGATAAAGATAAAAACCTAAATGTTTTTGTTTCTGTAACATCTTTTAGTGACTTTTACTTAGTTTCTTCAACTGGGTAATTATTCTGTGCTTTCCTCCTGATTCTACTTCACAGCAGTATAGTGCAAGATTCAGTGAGAACATTTGAAGTCTGGGAAGACTGTGCTTTGGGGACTACTGTATAAAGAATTATCTCAAAATTTACAAGCATGCCCATTGTAGCCAAAATATGTGTTTGATATGATAATACTGGTATTTCATATATAGCTATTGAGCATTGAGTATGACAGGAGAATTTGAAGATACCTGCTCAAATTGTTCAATCCAAAGTCTCCCTACCTTTTGTGTAGATTATACCATAATCCATATAATTAAAAGTATTTGTTTTTAGTATTATTCAGCACTCATTGTTTCTTTTTGGCATTTAGTGACGTATTTATAAGTGAAACCAAATCAAAAGATGGAAGAACTATTCATTGTATCATGTATCTGTTTTGAATGTTCCTTCTCAGGAAACCACTATCATTGGAGAATAGTTGGTTCATCCTCATCTTTTGAAGATGATAAATGCAATGGCTTATAGTTGGCCATGGGATGATTTAATAGCCTGTCAAAGCCTGCTTCTCAGAGTTAGGTATGCACATAGATGGAAAGTTAAATAAAAGCTAGAAATATGGATTACTGAATAATTCTTAGGTTGTGTATCAGTGCCTTTCAGAAAGGCAGCCATTTTATCAGAAGAGGGAAACTATGGCTCCAAACACAAAGCAGGGCATTATTTTTATAAAGCAACAGATATGAGACGGGAGGAGAGCCACAGGGACCTGACATGACAGGTCAATAGCTGTGGGTAAAGTAAAACATGTATGAGTAGGCCCCAGCAACTCTGGCCTCCTTTGATCCCTTCCCTCATGTCCCATTGTCTGAGCACATGTTTTTCTCAGTTGTTTATCTTCTGTATTCATTGAGAATTCAGCAGTCTACTTTGGTGCTAGACAGTAGGACTCACTGCAGCAATGGGAGTGTTCTGTATCTTCACTGTCCAATACAGTAGCCACTAGCTGCTGTATGTGGCTGTTGAGCACTTGAAATGTGGCCAGTTTGGGAGACTGAATTTTTATTAATTTTACTTAATTTTAAGTAGTGTAAATGTTAAATAGCCATATATGGCTAGTAGTCACCATATTGAACAGTGCAAATTTAACTGACCTCTGGCCAAAGCATAAAGCATTGAAGTCACTCGTGTTACATGCTGTGAGGTGCTAAGGTTTCTGTTGCCCTTAGCACAGTAATAATGCTGGACAAATACAGGTACTCAGGGTGTGTTAATGTTTGTTGAGTTAAATTGAATGGACAGAGAGAGGAGAAAGGTAGGAAGTATGAAGAACTGAGTGGCATCGTGGTCAGGTGTTTGGGGCTCTGATGCCAATGCCTGCTCTTTAGTTTTAGTATAATTTTGTCATTTTTACTTTTTATTGTGTTCCATTAGTTTGTCCATCCTGTGTCTTTTTTGGTGCCTAAATATTGCATGGACACAAAATTACTTTTTAAATAGATGTGTAAGTAAAGTATAAAGAATAATGGTATATTCAACACTCTGGTCCGCCCAAAATGTTTCTGTAGTCTCCTCTACATACTTTCCCCTTCCCTCCCCATGAGAACTAGCCACTAGCCTCAATTTTGTGTTTATCATTTTTTGTTCATAGTGTCATCACATATGTTCATAAACAACTCATTTTTTAGTTTCACAAGCTTTTGAATTTTGTATAAATGGAATCATCTGTGTGTATTCTTCTATGACTTCCTTTATGCACTTAATATATTCCTAATAGCCTCCACATTGTTACCTTATATTCATGTTGCATAATCTATTCATTTTCGCTACTGTGGGATATTCCTTTGTATGAATATGCCACAAATCATCTATTTTATTACTGATGGGTATTTTTTCCTAGTGTTTTCCTAGTGCATTGTTGTGCAGCTCTGAAATCCCTGTATATGTCACTTGGTACACTCGTAAAAGACTTACTGCAGGGCCTAAATGGGTATTTCTCTATTCTGTGTCTTCCTTTTCTCCTCTCACCCATCCTTTCCCTCCCCCTCCTCTTCCTCCTCTTCTAGAATACAGGGAAAATGAATGCAGAGAAATAGAGATTTTTCTGCATTATTTCTGCAGGCCAAGTGTTCCTCTAAAAGCATCTTGCCTCTGTTTCTAGTCTGTCATGGTCTCTTTATGCTTTTGTGTTCATAGAACAAGCTCTGATTTGGAGTTGGTCAAGAATATTAAAAATGTCTTATTTCATTCTTAGTCTATAGCTCTTATGCAAATGGTACCTCTGTACCAATTATTTGTCCCTTTTATGTTGCATTATAATTGGTAATTAGAAGGTCTACATCAGCGGTTCTCAACTCTAGCTGTCCATTAGAATGTCTGGAGGGAAAGAAAGAATGTCTGGCTAGCCTTTTAAAAAATATAGGTGCATCATATTTCAACTGAAGCCCCCAGAAAAACAGATTTAATCGGTCTGCAGGTGGGACTGGGTCTCGTGATTGTTTTTGAAGAACCATAACTTATTCTACACAGTCAAGATTGAGAACCCCACCCCCCCTCCAGATCGGTTGTCCTCAAAGTGTTGTCCTTGGACCAGCAGCATCACTTGGGAGCTTGTAGAAATATGACCTCTCAGGCCTACCCTAAGACCTACTGAAGCAGAAACCTTGAGTGTGGGGTCCAGCAAGCTGAATTTTAACAAGCCCCAGGGAGTCTAATGCTGCTAAAGTTGTAGAACCACTGCAGTACATCATTTAAGCATTTACAACAAAACTTCCTTTTACTCAGTCAGTAAACTGACTGAATCCTTTTAGAATCCACAGTGTTCCACAACAGCTTTAGACCAGAGAGTAGCTAAAGGAGGTAGGGGGGAAAGACACATGCCAAAAAGAAGTCATTTTTGGTAAATCTCTGAGCCTGAGCAAAAGGGATCTTAAAAGCTATAAACTTTATTGGATGTGTTACCATTAGGTTGTAACCTAAAATGAAATGAAAAAGTATCCTGATTGACCATCAGTGCTTACTAAGAAAGGACTGTAGGTAGAGGAAAGCGTAAGATGGGAAAGAGCAGCCGTAAGTGGTCGGAAGTGGCAGTCTCAGAGATTGCAAGCAGCTGAAAGAGGAGTCAGAAATAGCCACCAAGAACAGGATGACCATGTTGTATAGTGCTTTTTGGGTAGCAAGGATAAAATGAAATGTGTGAAGTACCTCATGGACAATTAGTTCCAATAAACTTAAAAGAACTTTTTATTGTGGTAAAATACACGTAACAAGAAGTTTACTATCCATGCCATTGTGCAACCAACACCGCTGTCTAGTTCCAGAACATTTTCATCACTGGGAAATCCCATACCCACGAAGCATTCACTCTCTATTCCCCCTTCTCCCTGGTCCTTGGCGCTCACTCTTCTGCTTTCTGTCTCTAAATATTTGCCTGTTCTGGATATTTCACAGAAATGAAAGCTTACAATATGGGGCTTTTCATGTCTGCCTTCTTTAGTTTCAGCATAATGCCAAGGTTTATCCATATTGTGGGGTATATTAGTACTTCATTCCTCTTTCTGGCTGAATAATATTCCATTGTATGGATGTGTCACCTTTTGTTTTTCCATTAGTCTGTTAACATACATTTGGGGTTTTTCCAAGTTTTGGCTATCATGAATAATGCTGCTATGAACATTCATGTACAAGGTTTTGTTTCAACATCTATTTTCATTTCTTTGAGGTATATACTCAGAAGTAGAATTGCTGGGTCATATGATAATTCTATGTTTAACTTTTTGAGGGATCACCAGACTTCTCCACAGCAGCTGCACAATTTTACATTCCTACAAGCTGTGTATGAGGAGTTTCTCTACATCCTCACCAAAACATGTTATCGTTCATTTAAGAATTTTAGTCAAGAGGCTTTCTAAAAAAGGATATCAATTAGGGAATCTAAACATTTTTTAGAGTAGTGGTTCTTAATCATGGGTTCACATAATAATTACTTTTGGAACTTTTAAAATATACTCATTGCCACCACCCTTCTGAGTGAAGGTCTCCAGAGATAAAGCCAAGAATTAATACTCCTCATTGAGAACCATTTTCTGAAATGGTGATTCTCAAGAATTTGGTCTGGAGATTCCCTGAGGCCTCCTGAGATCCTTTCAGGAGAGGCCTTTGAGATTAAAATTATTTTCATAGTAATACTAAGACAGTATTTGCCTTTTTCATTCTCATTCTCTCATGAGTGTACATTGAAGTTTTCCAAAGTCTTCGTGACATGTGATAGCACAACAGATTGAATGCATAAGCAGATATGAGAATCCAGCTGTCTTCTATTAAGCCAGACATGAAAGAGATTTATAAAAATGTAAAACAGTACCACTCCTCTTATGAATTTTTATTAAAAAATGTTCTTTATGACTTATATGGGTTTATCATTGTTTTAAAATCAACACAGTTTTTTAAATTTCTCAATTTTGATGGTAAATACTAGTGGACATAACCTACATAAAGAAAATCCCTTTGAGATCTTCAGTAATTGAAAGTATAAAGAGGTCTTGAGACCAACCAAATGAGAACTTAGACCTTTGGAAAGAAAGGAAACAAACAAAAAAGTAGTTATTACCCATTTGTTGGACACTTACCATTTAGTTAATATGAGGTTAAGCTTTTCACATATTTTGTTTCATTTTATCTTTATAATAACTTCATGACATATGTATTAACTACATACATACATATGTATACTACATACTTAACCCCATTTTCACATGGAGAAACTTATTCTCAAAAGAAGTTAACTTGGCTAGTTCATAAGTGGAGGAGCCAGGATTTCAGTTTAAGTTTTTAGAGTACATGTTCTTAATCATTACCATAACCTTAAAAAAGTAAGGGTCCTTTGTACAGGATGTAAGCCCAGGAAATTGTTGATAGTTCAATGCCATAATGACTCATCTACCTCTAGCATCAGGCCTCAGAAAGATAACCTCAGAAATCTTTATAGACTTCAATAATATGTAAATACCATGTGGTGCACGTACCACATTTTGTTCTCTTTAGTGGTCCTCATTATAAGGGCTGTTAAATACGAGAAGTATAAGAAGGATAATCTAGGTATGAATAGATGCAGTTGACAATGTTTAGCTTTAGCTTTTTTGGAAAAGTGATTTTAGTGTCTTATTGAAACAGGATAAATATTCATTTAGGACTGTCCGCAAATTATGGCCTTTTACAAAAATCTTATTTTCTAAGACCTCCTATCCAATCAGCCAGTCCGCTGAAGAGCCCATCATTGCAGGAATGATGAAGTGGAATAATTGTTCTAAATTGTTGGTATCCACTGTCACAAAAGCAAAAGAATCAGCTGTTGCTCTGTTTACATAGAATGAGACTTAGGGTGATTTTTTCATGTGATAATATTTCAGTTCATCAAGAAATAAAATCTTTGCTACATAGAGAAGTTCACCAGATCTAGTCCTTTTCAAAAATTTATTTGTTGACTATAGAGTAAAAACTAGTATATGGGCAGTCACTTTTCAAAAAACTGATTTTGTTATGTCCTAGTGCCTTCTGTGAAAAACTATTTTAGAAAATAGCAGAATTTTTTGCTTAGTAATTTATATTCTGTTTACCATCTTCCTCATATTACTCCTCTATCCTCACCCCTAACCTAATGCTGTTTCAAATATTCAGTTTGGGGATCAGCACATTTTATGGAAAACAAGTTATTTGCTTATTTGACAAACTGTAATTGTCTGGTGTTGTTGGGCACTGGGTTAAGACTGAGGGTAATATGATGAACCAAAAAATAGATAAGGTAATGAAATCTACAGACAAATGAAGGAGATGGACAGACATTAAACAAATGATCACATCTATGTGTTTCTTTGTTTTTGTTTTTTTTTTTTAATTTTAAAAGGTGCTGTGAACAGGAGTACATGGTATTACTGAAAAGAGCCTAATGGGAGGATTGACTTAAGAAGGCTAGAAGAAGATTGAAGACAAAATGAGGGTAGGGGAAGGTGTGAGTTGCATTTGTGACAAGTCAGCAGATCAGTCGAATAGCTGATATGCTTCTGGAGCCTAGAGAAGAAATGTGGGCAGGAGATATAAATGTGTGAATTGTATGCTGATAGGTGATTGATTGAAATTTGTTGGCTGAGGTGAGCTCATTTAGGGAGAATGCATACCGTGAGAACAGAGGAGCCTCTAGTGACTAAGTATTGAGGAACTCTAGTGTTTAATAAACAGCTAGAGTAGAAGGTAAGAGACAGAGATGGACATCAAATAAATAGGAAAACTAGGAGAATACAGTGTTAAATGTTTCAAGAGGAGAGAATCTTCCAAGGAGAATCAAATATCCAGACTTTCCTATTACCATGCTTGTTCCTACCTTAGACCTGTGTGCTTGATGTTCCCTTTTCTGGAATGTCCTTCCCCCAGAGCAAGATGTTATCTCCTTGGAGAAGAGTAGCCAACCCTCCAGGATTGTAGTCAGATTCTCTTGATCTTTGAAGCTCATTATACAGTTAAGATTAAATTTTGTTTGGGCCTCAAACTCAGTACTAAATCAAATATTTAGGAAACATTAAAGACAATTTTTTAAGAAATGTTTAACAGTGATGGTAGAGAATAATTTTTAGATTTGAGGATGCATCCTCCCTAAGGCATCTTGACATGAATTGTTGAAATGGTGAGAGCTCCGTCTTACACCCTTCCACCTAGTGTATCATTGGATGGTCAGAGGGAGAGGGGAAAGCTGAAAGGTAGGGGTCCGCTCTGTGGAAATAATGAATGGCAAATGTGTCATAGTATTGATAAGCCAGTGGATTCAAAGCAGTAGTAAAACAGATAATTTCTTTCTGAAAGATGGGAATACCATTTGACAAAGACTGTTTTAAAAGCTAGGTGAAAGCTGTGAGTTCATTTTAGTTCAATGGATGTTTTTTGAGCTGACCACAGACAAGTGATAGGAGGTTGGGAGTGGGGGCCTTAGGGAAAGTTGCTGATCCATCTTCTGCTGAATAAGTTCTTCCCCAGCTAAGGAACAGTAATTCCTCTATTCTTTCAAAATATGAAGATTAGCTCTTAAATTTTAGGGCCCAAAAGAATAAATGGCCAAGCACTCAGTGACCATTTTATAGTAATCCACTTACCAATTTATGGCTGTAGTACAACCTTTTTTTTGGTAACTTTATTTTTTATTTTTAAAAAGCTGTTTTTGGGGGCGCCTGGGTGGCGCAGTCGGTTAAGCGTCCGACTTCAGCCAGGTCACGATCTCGCGGTCCGTGAGTTCGAGCCCCGCGTCGGGCTCTGGGCTGATGGCCCGGAGCCTGGAGCCTGTTTCCGATTCTGTGTCTCCCTCTCTCTCTGCCCCTCCCCGTTCATGCTCTGTCTCTCTCTGTCCCAAAATAAAAAAAAATAAAAAAAAAAAAAAGCTGTTTTTGTAGTTAAGTTGGTTGATGTGTATTGAATGTACTTTTGTTATCTTAAACATCAAGTCCAAGCTCGTGGACTTTCCTTATATAGTTTGCCTCTCTCCGTAATTTGGCACAAGAATGCTTTTTAGTGCTGAGTGTTTTCTTTCTCTGCTGGTCTCTTCTCACAGCAGTACTGGCCTTTCACCTGGTTTTGTGTCTTATTTTAGAAATGGTCTTGTTGTCAGATCTTATTTTAAATGTTGGTTAGTCCAAGCCTTGCTGCAAATGTCTTTCATGTCTGTGGAAGACAGAAAAGAAGAAGAAGTCAGCATAAATTAAAATACGAATGATTTCACATGGACCTAGAAACAAAATTGTTGTAAAAGACACTAGAGATTAATGCCAAGCTGCTCCTATCTCCCACTCATGTAAGAATTTGAGACCAGAAAGGCTAAATGACTTGCTAAAGGTTAGGAAATATTGATGAAAATTTATCATTCTTCTTACATGAAGGCAACATATCCTAGTAAGCTATAACTTTAACACATAAAACAAATAAACTATTTGTCAGGTAGATAAATATATCAATATAATAAATACAATACAATAAATATATCAAACTACTCACCCTGATTATCTCTGAGAAGAGTATGGGGGGAGGTGCATTATAAAGTTTTCTTTGTAATTCTCTGGGTCTGTCAGTGTTCAGTTATGAGCATCATTATTTTCATATCGTGATAAAGGCCGTGACCACTAGGATCAGATCTGGATTTGAATCTGGCCTGTACCACTTAAGAGGCTGCGACTCTGTGACTTAAGGGAAAGCTTCTTAACCTCTCTGAAGTTCCATTTCTTAGCTTGAAAAAGAGAAGTAACAATACATACTTTATTGAGTTAACTATAAAGGAGTTAACTGTAAGGTTCTTACAGCTAGTGCGTGGCCCACAAGGAGTACTTCTAACAGCAGCTGCTATCGCTGGTACTACTGCTGCTGTCCCTACTTTTATAAGCGAACACTGGGCACTGGCATAAGATGTTCATTATGGAATGATTAAATGTTCCTCTGCTTAAAGACTAGATGCTGAATTAGGCAGTTTTGTAACATAGCTTCCAGATCATTTTAAATTTCTGTTAATTCAGAGGAAGCACATGGCCATCAGTTTTTACTTACCCTATTAGAATAATACTTAACTCTTGGGTACCTCAATCAGAGCCTGATCCATATTATAATTAAAATAAGAATCCCTGGCATTCTTCATTATTTTATACTAGAGCGGCTTACCCTACATTGCTAGGGAAAATTATTAACCATCGTTAAACTAAAAATCCCTATTGCTACTCATCTTTGGGCACCCCACATAGAATTGCCATGTGAGAAGCAGATGTCCTTTTGACTGGAACTTGTAGTTCTTCTTATAAACTATTTTCTCTGTAACTAGTATCTTAATACAGATTATATGTGTCTTTTGAAAAACAATCTCATTGGCTTTCCTTGTATATCAGGAAGATCACTGATGAAGTCTCAGAAAGAAATGTCATTTCATTTATGTAGATATACTACTGACAACCTACCTAGAGATTGTGTAGTCACAGATTGGAAACCCAGGGCCTTATATTTTTTTAGGTTATTATTTGGAACAGGCCTAGATTGTTTGACACCTTTTAGGTACTGAGTAACAGCCACAGTAAAATATATCTGAGTATTTTTCTGTACATTATTTGTAATGTTACTGTTTGTGAGCATGCTGTACTTTTCCACTTTACAACTGAGGAAGCCTGTCATCATCATTAGTACTCATTCATTCAGCATGAGCACCTGTTTTATCTTAGGCACTGGAGATGTAAATATGAATAAAACATGATTCCTGCTCTGGAAAATTTCGTAGTTTATTGGGAGAGAAAGACACATATATAATTGCATTTCAAAGTGATATATTCTGTATAATATACGAACAAAATGTCATAGTCCTATAAAGGAGGGAACAGTAAATTTGGGGATGTATGGTAAGGTTACAAAGAGAAAGTGGCATTTGAGCCAAGTCTTGAAGGGTAGTTGGGAATTTGCTCTTTGGAGAGAGAGGAGCCAGTGATGGTCATTAGAGGCAGGGAACAGCCTAGCAAAGGCCTAAAGACTTGCCTGAGCATGCTGTGTGAGGGGAGTATCTTCAGCATAACCAGAGAAAAGGCTTTGAGAAAGAAAGTGAGTCAAAGTTAGGAGTTTGAATTGTATCATTTAAACAGTAGGGAATCATTGAAGATTTTTAAATTATGGCTGGTATAATCACACATGAGTTTGAGAAGTCATAGTAGCTTGGGGCTGGAGGAAGAAAGACAAGTGGCAGTCACCGGTTAAAAAGTTGTTGTAGTTCGGGGTGCCTGGGTGGCTCAGTCGGTTAGGCATCCAACTCTTGGTTTCGGCTCAGGTCGTGATCTCACAGTTGGTGATTTAGAGCCCTGAGTCAAGGTCTGTGCTGACAGCGCACATCCTGCTTGGGATTCTCTCTCTCCTACTCTCTCTGCCCCTCCCCTGCTTGCACTCTCTCTAAATAAATTAATTAATTTTAAAAAGTTGTAGTTCTCCAGGCACTACATGAGAGTTTACACTAGCAGTATCTTTGAAGATTAAAAAAAAAAAAAAAAAAAGTGGGGGCAGGGGCACCTGGGCGGCTCAGTCAGTTAAGCATCCAACTCTTGATTTCAGCTCAGGTCATGATTCCGGGGTCATGTGTTTGAGCCCCTGTCAGGCTCCACACTGAGCAATGGGCACACTTGGGATTCTCTCTTTACCCCTCTGCTCCCTCCCCAACATGCACTCTCTCTCTCTCAAATAAAAAATAAAATAAAATAAAATAAAATAAAATAAAATAAAATAAAAGGGAGGGGCAGGGAGTCTCTGGATTTGCGAGAGTTTTCCTAGGTGTAAACAATATGATATGGGAAATGTGGGCAGTGGGAGAACTGGTTTGGGTGATGAGGTGGAGTAACTGAGATTAATAGAATTGTGGAAAGTGAAAAAGGAGAGGAAGGATTGTTCTTTGTTTTTTGTTTACTCTGGGAGCAGGGCAAGGATTTTCATTTTGCACAAGGTAGGGTCAGTGTTTTCAGGAACATTCTAGTAGGCACGTCTGGATCTGAAGTTCAACAGAGAGGTTACCATAGTAATATTTTTGAGTTCTTATTGTTTATTTTTCCATTAAAAACTAAGGTTCTTGGAGGTTAACTGATTATGGTTTCAGGAAGGTGACTAGAACCAAAACATAAATTCCTAAGCTTCTTACCAACTAGGCCTCAACTAAAATAGCCTTTTGAAAGAAAAAATAAATATCTTGATTTCCATTATAATTGTCTTACTGTTTTATTTCCTAGAGTATCTTAAAAAAAAAAAAGCCCAATGGGTGTGTGTGTGTGTGTGTGTGTGTGTGTGTGTGTGTCCATAATCTATTTTCTGCACTGTTTTCTGATCTTAGTGTTGTTTGACTAATGCCAGTCAAATGATGAATACTCACGATAATAGCTGAGGAGCCCCAAGTCTCTTGTTTTGTCCTAGCAAAATCTTAAAATTCAAAGATTAGATAGTCCTCAGGAAATACTCAGTATTTCATATATGTTTGATTTACCCCCAGTTGTTGGCCTGATTCCACATGAGGGAGACTCTAAGTGTTAAAGAATGAAAGTGTAGTGTCCACTTTTCTGCAGGAATTGAAAAGTAAGATTTTCTCCCACTATTTGAATTGTTGCGCTATGAGCTATTCTCTTGAATACCAGAGAATAAAGTAGACAGTTCTTCAAAATCCGTCTTCACCCCCAAGTTTCAGGGGTCATTCAGCGATCATTGAAACACTTGGGTGGTTGTGAAGGACCTGAGGAGGATTTGAGCAAGACAGATCACCATACATATCAGATACTCTTTTTTCACTTAAAAAAAAAAAAATGAGCATACTTTATCCATGTGAAATTCTAGTTTTAACTGTGACTATATAGAATCTCTGTGAAGCTTGTTGGGCTGTGGTATTTTTCCTTTACTTTGTTCTTGATTGCTGCGAAGTGTAGTTGCCTGCTGTTTAAGGCAGCTGCAGTTGAGTGCGCCCAGAAGTGGTTGATTCTATATTTAGTAAGCCATAGGGTTTGTAAAGCATTTGCAAATTCCTTCGGGATAAAATGGTTTCTATAAATGTAACATTTTTAATGAAACTATTATTATCACCCATTAGAGAAATATAGCAGCTAATATGGGTGGATTTGTGACAAGACAGAGGCACAAAACCTTTTACACTTAAGAGTACACTGAGTGTTTTAAATACTTAAAATTAATAATGTGAATCCTGTTTTTATACTTTTAATCTTGAATTACAGAGCTTTTACTCAAGTGTTTACCTTTGGTCCAACATTCCGAGCAGAGAATTCTCAGAGCCGGAGACACCTGGCAGAGTTTTATATGGTAGAAGCAGAGATTTCTTTTGTTGAGAGTCTTCAAGATCTCATGCAGGTAGGTATGCAAGTTTTAAAACAATTTCTGAATAACAGATATCTGTGAGATTGAAGTGCTTCTGTGTACATCTGTGCATTATAGGTGTTCATGGAGTGAAGAAGATGGAGAACTAAATTTGATAAACATTAAGTGCCTTTAAAGAGTCAGACAGGTTTAAGCTCATATCCCAGCTCTGCCATTACTTTTGTTTTGATGTTATCTAACCTTGATGATCTTTAGCTTTCTCAACTATAAAATGAGAATAATAGTAACTATTTCATAAGGTTATGGGGAAGAGTAAATGAAATAATGTTTGTATAATGTAAAGCACCTAGTATTGGGCCTGGCATATGGCAGGCTCAGTAAATGCTAGCTCTTGTTATTTGTTAGGCAAATAAATAAAACATCCTTATAGTTAGAGAAATGTCTCCATAGCTATATTGGAAAGCATGTACAGGAGCCAGCAGAGCTCTGTTTGGGAAGAAGAGGGACAAGAGGTACGGCCAGAGAGATAGTTAAGAGTCAGATCATGAAAGAAAGACTTTGTAAATGCCATACTAAGTAGTTTGGACTTAAAGGAGAAAGAGTTCTCAGTTGGGAAAAGCCATTGTCTATTATAGTTTAGAAACATCTCTTACGTAACAATTTAATTATTTAGAGGGAGATAAAAATGGGGGTGGGAGCTTTTTTAGGAGGCTGTGGCCATAATCCAGATAGAGCACATAAGCTCTGAAGTTGGATGGACCAGGAATGTTTAGCTCCACCACTTACTTGCTATGTGACCTTAGACAAAGGAGTTAATTCTCTGAGCCTCAGTTTCCTCATCTGTAAAATGAGAGTAATAGTTCCTACTTTATGCGGTAGTTCAGAGGATTACACAGATAATATATATAAGGCACATAGAATAATAATAGGTCATGGCACTTTGTACCCAGAAATGATTGTTGTTATTATGAATTGTCTCTCCAGTACCACTAATATCTTAGTTTGGATTTGTAATTACAGAATGTTTCAACTTTCATCAACTCTCACTTCTATTCATTTTATATCTTTCTACTCTTACCCAGTAAATGGCCCAATTCTACTTAAAACATAAATACCACATATATCATCAAATAGAATGGACTTACTATTTTATTATCCAGTCCTGGTTGGATTTCCTAGTAAACAAACTATAGAGCAGATTTGGGGGTTGGGATTATTGGGGAATGCTCTGGAGAACAATATCTGTAAGGAAAGGAAGAAAGCTGTATTGGGCAGAGGGAAAAGTTGAACTACAATGCATTTACAGAGGCCTTAGCTAATTCTTTGAGGAACTTTGGAGCTGGAATGTTCATAGTTGTCCCATAGGAAGACAAGGGGGTGGTGGGCCTTTGTTCTTTCCCTGTCAAACAGTTACCTGACATGGATTAGTCTTGGAAGAGACATACTCTTGCGTAAGATAGCACTCTTGGCCTGGCCAGTTCCTGAAGAGGAATCCAACCATGAGACATCAGCAGTTAATATTCCAAGTGGAGAAAAAACTCTTGGTCCTGAAGGGGTGTTTTGACCATACCCCACAGTATCCACTTACCCCTTTAACATCTCCCACTGATTGTTCTCGGATCAGTGTTCCCCAGGGGACGTTTTTGGTTGTCTCTCCTAGGAAGTGGATGGAAGAGACGGGTGAGTGGTTGCTACTGGCATCTAGTGGGTAAAGGCTAGGGATGCTGTTCAGCATGCTAAAATGCACAGGTCCCTCCCCCTCAACAAACAATTATCTGGCCAAAAATGGCAACAGTAATGCTGTCAAGTAGCTCTTTTCTAAGTTGTGGGGATTCAGGATCTGAGACTCACGAGGAGGCTTAAAATTCCTTAAGCAGCTTTCAGTCTGAGCATACCACCCTATTCTGTATTACTCTTTGATTTAGACAGTGAGAGTATTGTAAGCAGTGGGACCACACCCTTTACTCCCTGTTTTTGCCTTGACTCTCTCTGTCTCTCCTGCCCAAACATAGATATCAGAGAAAAGTTCCAAAGACAAAAGTTAAATTAGAATGTATTAAACATGATAACCTTTGCTCTATAATTGTATATTCTGTAACTAAATAATTCTTATTTGGTATTCCACTGAGTGGTACTCAGCACACACTGTTGAATGATTTTTAATTAATTGAAATGCAAGCTTTTCCTTAAAGACAGAAGAAAGATGTGCGTCCCTGAAAATTAATCTTCTGCTTCTCTTAATTTTCTCCCTTTTATAAATTACATTCTGTGGAAATTATTATCTTGATGAAAATATGAAATCAGAGTAACAAAGGATTTTTCCCTCAAGAGGTATAAACAAATAAATATTACTATTTTTGACCCATTGAGTAATATATTTTTAAAAACATCTGAAGGTTATGCTAACCGTTCAGTTAAGTTTCTGTTTTCTTCAAATATATTTATAGAGCATAGTCTGAAAGTCAAGGTTAGAGAAGGCAATAATTTTCTTCTTCAAATGGAAATTTACTGCTCATGTGAAACACACCAGTTTAACAACCCCAGTGGTCAAAGTCTTCATCTTACAGATAGGTGTATTGTACCCCTTACTAGTACAGGCTTGGTATCCAATCAGCCTGTTTTTGTGTGTTCCCCGTATGTGCCAGCTTTTGTTAGTGATTGAGGTATATGACCCTTCATAAATAATTCAGTTACTTTGTGATTTCTTTATCTCACTGTTAGATTGAAGGTAATATAGGCTCAAGGGAAAAGATCTTTAGCTTCCTTTTGTTCTTCTTTCATCAGGTTTTTCCTTACTTTTCTACAAAAAAAAATATATATATATGTGTGTGTGTGTGTGTGTATATATATATATATATATGCGCGCGCACACACACACACTATATAAAAAATAAATGTATCTGGTTGTCGGTTGGTAATTAAGTATGTTCCTGTATCTGGTCATATTAAGTTAATTCAGTAGATGCTTGTGCCCCACCCTGTGGGTACCATGATAGGGTGTACCAGAAATGCAAGAGAGGAAGGGAAGATACCTGACTTTGAGGCAGCCTGTACTTAATGAATGTCTGTATCTTTCTGAATACAACATTTAGAGGGCCTAATAGCTCCCTGACTTCAGACCAAAAATTTTAGTTTTGATTAGAAATATCTTCCATTCCACTTTTTTTCTTCTAACAAGAGTTTCTTCTGTGAGATGTCTGTGGATACTCCTAGTAGAATGAATTCTTACATACTGATTTGTGTTGTATCATGATTTGTGTTCTTTTTATTGTATGCTTTAGCAAAGCAAAAATCTATGTAGATTTATCTCTCTATATATAAAATCTATATAGCTGTATCTCATTGCTCCTCCAATTTTAAAGTCAACTTTCATTTACCAGTGACTGAATGAAGCACTTCTCAAAGTGTCTTACTGTTCACAACAACTAATGTTTGTTGTATGCTTCTCTGACCCAGGTACTAAAGCTAAGTCTTACACATGGATTATCTCATTTAATTATCATAACAATCCTGTGAACTAGGTACTGTCGTTGTCCTGATTCTACAGTGAGTATATTGCAGTTTAGAGAGATGTCAGTTTTGGCTGTTCGTTTAACATCCTGCTTCAATACTAAGTATTGAAACTATGAACAGAAGAGTCATACAGTTTTCTTTCTTTTTTTTTTTTACCCACTCTGGGAAGAAGTTGCACTGCCTCCCCAAAGCAATCTGGAAAACTGAACTAACTTGGTATAGTCCATTCAGGGATTAAGAAGCCTAATGGATTGATAGCCGCTAAAACCTGGAGATCAGTCCGCACCCTAAACAGGTTTTCATATAAAGTAGCCTACTTGTCAGGCAATTCTATGTCATTTCTCTTAGGTTATGGAGGGGCTCTTCAAGACTGCAACAATGATGGTTCTTTCAAACTGTACTGAAGATGTTGAACTCTGTCACAAATTCATAGCTCCTGGTCAAAAGGTAATTAGTTTTGTGGATAAAGTCCAATCCATCTACTCTTTAAGTATATTAATTACATATAAATATAATTGCATTTAATAATTTTTTTTCTCTTTTCTTACCAAGGACAGATTAGAACATATGCTAAAAAACAACTTTTTAATGTAAGTAATTATACTTTCTCTGAACTTTGTTTACACTTTATCACAGTATATATTGCACTCCATTAAATTTATATATATATATATCTCCTTATCACAAGGAAGGCCCAGGTTTTAAATGTTTTTATAGCTCTTGTGTCTGCTTCCTAGGTGATAATGTTTCATGAATAAATAAATGAATAAATCATAGCAAGATAAATGAACAGAGTAATTATTAATTGTATTAATGCAATTCAAACTAATACTGACTTTAGTAATCAAAATTTGGCTCAATTAAAAAGCTTTTATTTTAATTCCCATATAATTAACATAGGGTATTATATCAGGTTCAGGTGATACAATGTGATTCAACAATTATATACGTTATTCATTGCTTATCATGATAAGTGTATTTTTAATCCCCATCACCTCCCCACCTCCCCTCTGGTAGCCATCCGTTTGTTCTCTATAGTTAAGAGTCTGGGGGGTTTTTTGGTTCGTCTGTTTTTTTCCTTGTTTGTTTTGTTTCTTAAGTCCTACATATAAGTGAAATCATATGGCATTTGTCTTTCTCTGACTGACTTAATTCTCTTAGCATTATACTCTCCAGATTCATCCATGTTGTTGTGAATGGCAAGATTTTGTTCCTTTTTTATGGCTGGGTAATATTCCATCGTGTACATATTGATACCACATCTTCTTTATCCATTCATCTATCAGTGGACACGCTTCCATAATTTGGCTGTGGTAAATAGTGGTGCAATAAACATAAGCACGCATACATTTTTTTTCTTTTTTTTTCTTTTTTTTTTTAATTTTTTTTTTTTTCCAACGTTTTTATTTATTTTTGGGACAGAGAGAGACAGAGCATGAACGGGGGAGGGGCAGAGAGAGAGGGAGACACAGAATCGGAAACAGGCTCCAGGCTCCGAGCCATCAGCCCAGAGCCTGACGCGGGGCTCGAACTCACGGACCGCGAGATCGTGACCTGGCTGAAGTCGGACGCTTAACCGACTGCGCCACCCAGGCGCCCCTACATTTTTTTTCAAATGAGTGTTTTTTAATTTTTTGGGTAAATACCCAGTAGTGGAATTACTGGATCATATGGTAGTTCTGTTTTTAATTTTTTGAGCAACCTCCATACTGTTTTCCACAGTGGCTGCACCAGTTGCATTCCCACCAATAGTGCACGAGGGTTCCTTTTTCTCCACATCTTTGCCAACACTTGTTTCATGTTTTGTTGATTTTAGCCTTTCTGACTGGTGTGAGGTGATACCTCATTGTGGTTTTAATTTACATTTCTCTGATGATGAGTGATGTTGAGCATCTTTTCATGTATCTGTTGGCCATCTGTCTATATCTTCTTGGAGAAATGTCTGTGTCTTCTGCCCATTTTTTAATTGGACTATTTGTTTTTTGGGTGTTGAGTTATATCAGTTTTTTATATATTATTAATACTAACCCTTTATTGGCTATGTCATTTGCAGCTGTCTTCTTCTGTTCAATAGGTTATCCTTTAATTTTGTCGATTGTTTCCTTTGCTGTGCCAAAGCTTTTTATTTTAGTGTAGTCCCCGTAGTTTATTTTGGCCTTTGTTTCCCTTGCCCCCGGAGACATATCTAAAAAAGTGTTGCTGTGGTTGAGGTCAGAGAAATTGCTGCCTGTGCTGTCCTCTAGGAGTCTATAGTTTCAGGCCTCACATTTAGGTTCTTAATCTATTTTGAGTTTATTTTTGTGTATGGTGTAAGAATGTGGTCCAGTTTTATTCTTTTGCATGTAGGTGTCCACTTTTCCCAACACCATTTGTTGAAGAGACTGCCTTTTTCACATTGGATATTCTTGCCTCCTTGCCAAAGATTATTTGACCATGCAATTGTATGTTTATTTCTGGGCTCTTTATCTGTTCCATTGATCTGTGTGTCTCTTTTTGTGCCAGTACTATACATTTTGATTACTGCAGCTTTGTAGTACCTCTTGAAATCTAGGATTGTGATACCTCCGGTTTTGTTCATCTTTTTCAAGATTGCTTTGGCTATTTGGGGTCTTTTGTGGTTCTATACAAGTTTTAGAATTGTTTGTTCTACTTCTGTAAAAAATACTATTGGTATTTTGATAGGGATTGCATTAAAATTGTAGATTACTTTGGATAGTATGGACATTTTAACAGTATTTGTTTTTTCCAATCCATGAGCGTGGAATATCTTTCCATTTGTGTCATCTAAAAAACCAACTTATAAAATACATACATGTAATGTCTGCCTATCACTTTTATTGTTTCAGTCTTTTTTTTTAATTTACCTTCAATTGCTCTAATCTGATAATATATTCTAAACCTGGTTTTTTGGTGACTTTTTTAAATCTAAAGATCTGTGTTTTAAGTATAACACATACATTTGTTCTTCATTTCCACTATCCTATACGAGTAGTACTTGATATCAGACTATTAATTCCACTAACCGTACTAATCAGATAAGTTGTTCCATTTTAAAGTTTATTATAAAACAAACACATACTTGATATGGGAAAAGAACAATAAGCAATCTCTCCATAAATAATACAAATCATTTATATAAGTCTTAGTATTCGGTGTATTTAGTGTGTATAGGAGTTAAGTTTGGTACTCAGAAGACTAGAAAATTGTTTCTGAACGTAAGTTGGTATCATTCTTCACTTGCTATCATTAGCTTTAGGAAGTTTTTGTTCTAAGAGAATAAAGAATTCAGCCTGTCCTGGAGAATGGTAATAAGAAAAACTTGGCATACTTGACTGAGCTGAGAATTTCAGATATCAGTGTAGACCTTCAGGCTACAAGTTAAAAGTGATGAGTCGTTGAGCCTGAATAAATAGCAAAACAACAGATGTAAGATCAGAAAAAGAGGAAATAGCCCTATGATAGAGAATCGAAAGGCAGTGGAGTACAACTGAAAGCTTTTGAGGTTTTTTTTTTCTTTCACTTAAGTGTATATGGAGTATGTTAACTAACTGGAATTTAAATGAAAACTTGAAAAAAGGAAAAAACAGTGTATATTGAATTCTTACAATGTGCCAGGCTTGTTCTAAAATCTAAAACAACTGTTTTAAAGCAGCAAACAAAGCAGATAAAATTCCCTTCCTTCATTGAGCTTACATTTCTGGGGAGGAAATAAGAAACAAGAAACAAGATAAATAAGTAAAACATACAGTCTGTGAGAATGAATAATACTAAGGGAGAAGAAACCTAGAGAAGAGAGAGAAGATAAGACAAAAAGAGTGAAGAGGTAGAAGTTTTACTTAGTGTGACAGAGAAGATCTCACTGAGATGATTTTTGAGTAAAGAGTTAAAGAAACTAAGAGAACTAGCTATATGGATATGTGGAAAAAGAATATTCTAGGCAGAGGGAATAGCAAGTACAAAGGCCCTGAGGTTGGGCCATACCTGGTTTGTTCAAGTAATAGTGAGGAGTGGATAAGGGAAAAGGATAATAGAAGACAAGGAAAGGTGGTGGGAGGTGGAAAATCATGTATAGCTTTTTAGGTCACTGTGAAGAGTTTGGGTTCTTGCTTGAGTAAGGTAAGGAAACCATCGAAAGGTTCTGTGCAGGACTGATAAGATCTGAATTGGATTTAATAGGATCACTCTGGCTACTGGGTGAGAACAGACTTCAGGGTGAGAGCCAGCACAAGAGTGAGAGCAGAAAACCAACCAGAAGATTATTAGAGTCATCTGGATGAGAGTACATGATGATTTAGACCATGTATTAGATTTATACAGAGAAACAAAACCGACATGATGTGTATATGTAAATATTTATTTTTAAGGAATCATCTCCTACAGTGTGGATCCTTGAGGAGTTCAAAATTTGATGGAGTAGTTCAGCAGGCTAGAGTCTCAGGGAAGAGTTACAGCTGGGAGTCCAAAGGCCTTCTGCTGGCAGAATTCCCTCTTTCTTGGGAGAGACCAGTCTTTGTCCTATTAAAGCCTTCAACTAATTGGATGTGGCCCACACTGTGGAGAGTACTCTGCTTTACTCGGAGTCCACTGATTTAAATGTTAATCTCACCCAAAAACACCTTCACAGAAACATCCTGAATAATGTTTGAGCAAATACCTGAATACCATTGCCCAGCCAAGTTGACACATAAAATAACCATCATAGGCCAGGATGGTAGCAGTGGAGATAGTTTTTCTATTCTGGATATATTTTAAAGATAGAGCAAACAGGATGTGCTGAGAATATTCGGGAGAGAGAAAATAAGTCAAGAGTGACTTCAAACCTTTTGTCTTATACAGCTATAAAAATGGAGTTGCCGTTAACTGAGATTCGGAAAGTGGTATCCCCCTTGGGGGAAGTTGGGAGGAGGTATCAGGATCATCATCATCAGGTGTCATGTTAAGGCTGAGATTCTTTTCAGGTAGATGTTGGGTAGGCAGTTTCAGTGTACAGATCTGGAGCTTACAGAAGACTTCTGAACATTGCATATTGATAAAAGTAGTAAGTAAGCAGGTAGGAAAGAATTAATTTGGGCATCTGAAGGATCTGTGCTGGGGAGAGAAAACCAGAGAGAACATCTTATCTAGTGAATAAGATCTAAGATGGGAAAAAAATATCCACCTTTTATTGACTATTTGCTATGTGCCAGGTAGTGATACACTTTACATACACCAGTAGTTCATTATATCTTCACAACAACTCTGTGAATAGTTGTTACTGCCATTCTGTAGATGAAGAATCAACTCAGATTAGGCAAATAAAACATGAAATGGGGATTCAAACTCACTCGTCTGATTTCACAGCTCATGCTTTCAACCACTGTGCTTCATGTTATTCAAAAGGGCATTGGAATTAATGCTAGAGTAGCTGTAGCTCCTTGCTGTCCTTATGACCGTCACATATCACTTAACTTGTGCTTTGGAGTCCAGGTCTGTAAAATACTGAGGTTGGGAAATGACCTCGTGGGCTATGTCCCATCAATCATTGCCGGCATCATCATCCATTCCACGGCACAAATCATGGTTGTGGTTTAAATGTATACCTGTGATGATTTGTTTAGTGTTTTCAACTCCATGTGGTAGGGAGCTTGTTGATTTTGTTTACTGTTACAACACCCCCTGTGTTTAGTACCTCTAACAGGAACTCAGTAAATATTTATTGAATAATGGAATGAATGAGTAAATGAAATTTGCACGACCATGGGACCGAGAGTATTCTTCTTTAGGCTAGGTCCTCTCCCTGAGGTTTCCTGTTAACATGTATCACTCTTTACTCTGGGCAGTGAATGCAATGAGCTATGGCTTAGAGGACCTGGATTCTAATTCTGGCTATACTTGTTATCAGCCATTAGTCAGTGGGTTAGTATTTTTCAACACATATTTATTGGCTACCTGCTATGAGTTAGGCACTATGCTAGTCATTAACAATTCAGTAGTGAATACAGGCAAGGATTGTTCCTTTTATGGAATTTAAAATCTAGAGCAAAAGATGAATAGTTAACTATTGAATGATTATCTAATTACAACTATGAACTCGGTTAATAGTGAATCTTTAATCATTTTGAACCTCAGTTTCCTCTTCTATAAAGTAATAACTTGTCAGTGCACCTGGGTGGCTCAGTCACTTGAGCATCCAACTCTTGGTTTTCAGCTCAGGTCATGATCTCACAGTTCTCGGGTTCGAGCCCCACCTCAGGCTCCGTGCTAACCGTGCGGGGCCTGCTTGAGATTCTCTTTCTCCTTCTCTCTCTGCTCCTCCCCCACTTACACTCTCTTTCTCAAAATAAATAAACGTGAAAAAAAGTAATAACTTGTCTATCATACTGTTTAAAGGATCTAATGACCATACTGCTTAAACAGTGTGCCAGGCTAGATAACTTAAATAAAACTCCTGCTACAAAACATCTAAAAATGCTTGTTAAAAATTATAAGAAAATTTTTAAATACACTATTGAATTCACTGGAAAGTAGGAGGAAGTTCCAGGAGCTAGAAATGAAGAGGGAACTGAACACCAGAGGGGTATACATAAATGACATGACGTAGAGTTTTCTCAAGGTGTGGAGTATATGCTAGATGGAGGGGGTGTTGCTAGCTTTTGAAACCAAAGATTTTAACAGCCATAAGAGGACATGAGAGTAGACCTAAGCATGATGAATTAGAATTGAGACACTCCCCAAAGTATACATACACATGCACACACACGCATACACAGAAGATACCATGTGACTTGTGTTCTTATGCATAAACAGATTTCGTTGTATTCTTGGCCACTTGTTAGGATTGTTTTTTATGAAGATGTATTATTTAAAGGTCTTGTGTAGTAATTGAATTTAGCCTTTACCAAGCAGAAATAGAATTCATTTATTTTATTCTTCTTTATAGCATTAAGGTTTTTTTAAAAATAGAGTACTTACCTTCTTTTGCTCTTCGTTTATCTGTGAATTTGAGTCAAAGAATGCGAATAATTTTCTCTTAGCAGTTTTACTCCAACAGCTTCAGAATAATTTTCTTCATTCAACAATAAAAAATTTAAATATCAAGGTAGTTTGATACTGCATCATGCAATATCAGCGTCTGTTCCTCCTTCCTCAAAGTACTTTAGAAATAACTTCTGGGAAGAAGAGCTATTATTCTCTGTACATACAAAAAAAAAAAAAATTTACTAGAGAGAGAGTTCATAAAGGCCACTAAGGATATCCAGTGTCAGAACTGTAATTTGAACTCAAAAGCTGTGCTTCAACTTAGGGTGTAGGGGGAGTGGGGCAGAAGATCCAGAATAACAAGAGATACTTACACAGAGAGTCATTTTCTTAAAATAATGTAGCAGTAACATATCACTGGCACAAAATCCTGGTGCTTCCCACTTAGCTCTTATATTTGTCAGTATAAGGAGTAGATCATCTCAAGCAATTGATGGAATAGAACAATAGAATGTCTAAGCAGGAAAGAATTGTAGACAATGTAGTCCAATACCCTTATTTTACAAGTAGGAATATTTAATTTTTTTTTTTTTTACTGGTTGTATAAAACATTACAGAAATTTATAAAAAGTTTTCCTTAAGGTAAAGTGATTTACATAGTACCCAATAAGTGGTAGAGTCAGGGAGAACTCAGAGCCCATTGTGTTTGTTTTGATTGAGCATAATTAAACTCCCAAGTGTTCTAGGCATTATCTTAGTAGTTAAAAGCTTAGGCTCTGGAGTCAGCACATCAGGTTTACTATTTATTTGTGTGAGTGATTTTTGGCAACTTACTGTCCCCTCTAACCTTCTATTCCCCTTCTGTAAAATACTCATTTAAAAATTATTACTACCATCAACACCATCACCATTGTTACCTTAGAAATAACTTGTTCTGTAATACTAGATTTTAACTTGAATAAATTTTTCATCTTGGAAGAATCACTCAAAACAGCTTTGGAAGCTTCATTTGTGCTATATACATAACTCTTTCCAATTAGTTATCAGAGGTATGAACTTCATTTTTCCCTCAGTGAATAAGTTTGTGTTAAGTAAGTTACTTTTTGAACTCAAAGTCCTTTAGAAAATTTGTAGATCTTGGGGTTTTGTTTGGTTTGTTTTGGGGTTTGGGTGGAGGTTTTTTTGATGTTTTATTGTAGATTTTTGTTTTTAATCATCCAAAGTACTGTTGCAAATGGCATAGGGAAACTGACATTTTTGTTTACTACTAATAGGCATAAATTGGTAGAACACTATAAAAGGGAAGCAGAATCTTTGGCAGTATCAAAATATATAAAAACTGTAAATGTAAATACACATTGATCCAACAATTCTATTTTTTCCATATTCAAAATTAATATGGAATTAATGTAGAATCATTTGTAATTGATGTATGTAGTCATGATTTCTAATAGTAAAAGATAGAAACAGCTGAAATGTCCATCAGTAGGTTAGTAGTTAAACTAATTAGGGTACAGCCACAAAATGGAATACTATGTAATAATTCAAAAAAATGAAGAAACTCTTTATATACTGATATGGAAAGATCTGCATGGCATGTGATTGAGGAAAACAAGTGTATATGGCAGGTATACTGTGGCTGTCATCTGTTAAACAAGACTGTATATTAATATTTGCTAATAGGTGTATAAAACTCTGTGGAAGGATACACAAGAAACCAATAACAGTGTTTGTATGTCAGGAGTGGAGCCAGGTAGCTATGAGACAGGAGATGTACGCTCTTTTAAACATAGTGATTTTTTTTTTTTTTTTACTATGTTCATATATTACCTATTAAGTTAAATTAAAACAAATGCTTGGCTTGACTTGCTTTAGACATGAGAGTTTCTTACTGAGATAACTAATGGTATTTTTCCTAATCAGTCTTACAACCCTGAGCATGTATTACAAAGCCCTGACTATGGCCTGAAAGACTCCATAAGATCTGACCTCTGACTGTCTCTCCTATCTAATTTCCTGACATTCCTCCCCTTGTTCACTATGCTACAGGCACACTGACCTTTTTGTTCCTTGAATGAGCCAAACTGTTCCTTCACTTCAGGCCTTTGTACTTACTGTTCCTTTTGCCTGGAATACTTCCCCTCAGATATTTGTATGGTTCATTTCCTTATGTCATGCAGGTCCCCAGCTCAGTGAGACTTTTCTTGGCCATCTTATTTAAAATAGCACCCCCAAGAGGTGCCTGGGTGGCTCAGTCAGTTAAGCGTCCAACTCTGGGTCAGGTCATGACCTCATGGTTCATGAGTTCAAGCCCCGCGTCGGGCCCTGTGCTGACAGCCCAGAGCCTGGAGCCTGCTTCCAATTCTGTGTCTCCCTCTCTCTGCCCCTTCCCTGCTCACACTCTGTGTGTGTGTCTCTCTCTCTCTCAAAAATAGATAACATTAAAAAAATTTTGTTTAATAAAATAAAATAGCGTCCCCAAACATCCTTTGTCTTCTCACCTTGCTTTATTTTTCTTCACAGCTCCAATAGCACCCTGACATGATATTCTTTATGTTTATCTTTCTTCCCACCCACCATCCCCATCACACACCACACATCACACCACACACACACACACACACACACACACACACACACACGAATATCTGCTCCATAAAGGCTTTGTTTTTATTTACTATTTCTCCAGTGCCTAGAATAATGCCTAGCACATAGTAGGTGCTCAATAAATGTATATTGTATGAATGAATGATGACTTTATGGAAAGACTTTTGCTCTTTCAACCTCAATATTTCATACCTTTTATTAGGGCATTGGCATAGCATGAATTCAGAGAAAATCTTTACTTGCTTAAGTGACTAGTTCCTCTGTGTACACTACAAGTAGATCAGGAATAGGATTATTGAATGGCTGTTTCTCTTCATACTGATCAGACTCTTGTACGATTAGATCAGCCTTAATTTCTGATTACTCAGTGATGATTTGTTTTTAATCATTCTTGATTACTCAATAACCACTTGGTACTCATTTGTGACCTCAAAGATTATATGGGAATAGGCCTTTTGTGGTTTTCAGATGGACTAATTAACAATATACCATTGCATTGACTTTTCTCTGCTTTTATCCTGTTCCTTTCCAGCATTTCTTATACTGAAGCAGTAGAGATCTTAAAGCAGGCATCTCAGAACTTCACCTTCACCCCAGAGGTAGTATTTTTATTTACATTTATATTAATACTTATATGTATCTTCCCCTGCTCTTGTCCTTATCATCTGTCATTAACAATGCTGACGTGTGGCCCAGTCGGTAGAGCATTCAACCCTTAATCTCAGGGTCGTGAGTTCAAACCCCATGTTGGGAGTAGAGCTTACTTTAAAAAAGAAAAAAAAAAAGAATCCTTTAAAATAATCTTATTTCTCTTATTAGCAGTGTTTAGTATTTGCTTATCTTTAGATTGGCCTTTTTTTGATGTTTGCTTAACCTTGTTGAAACAGTTAGAATAAATAATAATTTTGAAGTAGAATCCTATCCTTTATAATCGTCATGACTAAAGGGTTATAAAGAAGTTTCCCAAGTTTAGGAAGGTGAAAATCCTTTAAGAGAATGGTAACATATTCAGAGAGGTCACATGACTTATCAGTGGGCATGCCCATAATGTTACAGGTGAGTCTCCTTGTTCCTATGTCAGAGCTTCTTCTCTATAATTAAGGTATTGGCAGACAGTAGGAATAATATAATGTTAAGAATTTCTATAATGACTCTATCTTCAAACTATTCCATATACTGTTCCTATCCCCAGTCCAGTCAGATCCTCTTATGAGTTATAATAGTTATGCTTGTTATATTTATAATCAGTTAATTTGTATAATTTTTTATTTAATATTTGTCTCCCACCCTGGAAGCTTCATGAAGTTGGGGATTCTTTTTTTCTCACCACTATGTTCAGTATCTAGCTAGCATGGTACCCGGGATTTAATAGGCACATTAGTATTTGTTGAATGAATAGATAAACAGTGTTATTAAATATTCATCAGAACATCTGATATATGAATTGACTCTTTTATTAAAAAAAATTCATTGAGAGAAGCCATCTAGCCAGAGATAGACTGAATATTAGGAATATTATCTTTCATCATTTAATTTCCTGTGACTTAGGAACAGTAACCATAGAAGAAGCTGTAGGCGATATTAATAAAAGCCATGATTTTGAAGTCCATTTTTACACACTGTGGGACGTGTACTTTATTTTCTTGCAGATGCGATTCATCTGCTAAATGCTGCTCCCCAAGATGGGGGACAGAAAGCATAGTGTTTATCTACTGGTTTCAGTTTTCATCTCTCCAGGCCTTCGGATGTTCTCATAACACACCTCTCTGTTTCACTTATCTGTGTAACCTCAGCAGACAGCTCCACACATCACTGATACACAGAGGAAGCCCTTGGAACTGATACAGGTTATTTTCGGGTACTGCATTGTGTATTTCAGCTTTGTCTTCTCCTTTGATAACTTCTTTTTTCTCACTACAGTGGGGTGTTGATCTACATACTGAACATGAAAAGTACCTGGTGAAACACTGTGGCAACATACCAGTCTTCGTCATTAATTATCCATTAGCACTCAAGCCTTTCTACATGAGGGATAATGAAGATGGCCCTCAGCACACAGTAAGAAAGATCACTAAATAAATCAGGGTTGGTCATCTCAGAGTCTGGGCTTTTCCCTTGATTTAATTTCATTTATCTTTTGGCATATTTTACAAAATTATATCCATCACTTGACCTGTCTTAAAGTAATAAAATTTCTCAAAGCACCTCTAAAAAAAAGTGTTCCTACAGAAGATCTCAGTGTTCTATAAACATATTTCCTCCTCTCTGTCGCATTATGTCCTTCTTAGTTTAGCAGATGCAAATGTAAATGTGTTTTTTGTTTTCTTTTGTTTTTTTAAGTAATTGAGAGGAAGTGGCCCAGAGCAGTGTTGAACAGTGGCAGGTCTACCGTCACGTAAAATACCCGTAAAATACCGAGGACTGAGGGGCGGAGGGATGCGGGTAAGAAAGGAAAGCAGTGGTATGATCAGGCGGAGGAAGAGCTTCCTTGGCAGAGCAGGAGGCTTAGAGTGCTTTGGTTTGGCTGTCATACAGAAATGGTGAGGCTGAATCTGGAGGGATCCGAGAGGGCCGGGCAGATTCTCCTGTCACTCCTCTTCTGACTGTCTCTTCTCTGTCTTTTCTCTGTCTCTTTCTCTGCTTTTGCCTCTCCTGTGCTCTGTCCTTTTTTCACCCTTAACTTTCATTGCTTTTTTATTCTTCTGGTTTACTTTTTCCTTTTTTTCTTTTTTTTTTGTGTGTGTCTTTATCCCACTCTAACAAAATTAGCCGTAATATAAAATAAGAATATATTTTAATCTTTAAATACTTATTGAATAGTTAAATACTTAATATCATTAATGGTAAAAGTCTGTGAGACAAATAAATTATGTTTACCTCACAAAAGGTCTAAGACCTAAACTTTGCTATCTGGGGCTTTTCACTTGTCTCTAGATAAATACCAATAGAAAAATTATATCAGGGCCCACCAGTAAATAAAATGCCTTCATCTTAGGAATACAAGGTTCTCTATTTGAATGTATTACCTGTTTTCTCTATATATTATAGTATTAGTAAAATACTATTAGCCATCGATTAATAGATTCCTATCAGGCGACACTACATCTCATCTCTAACTTGCCAAGAAACTTATTTCTCCCATTTTACAGATGAGAAGCTGGGGTTCAGGGACATCGATTGCACTTCCCATGCCTGCATAGGCAGCGAATGACAGAGTTGGTGATCAGATCTGACTCCCTCTGGCTCTGAAGTCTGTGTTCTTTCCTACTCTGTCATACTACCTCGAAGCCATAAATATAAAATTACATTGATTTTACGCATCCCACCTTTTCACACAACGTTATCCAAAACCAGTGAGCGCACAGTTGATTTATGATTCTTATTTTCTCTTCTCCCTACCAACCTTCTGGTATAATTGATTATGAGAGAGGAATTGGCCCACAGGTCAGCAGCAAAAAATAGGAGAGACTAGGACATAGATTACCCAGTCCTAAAAAATTCAGTATTGAGCCTACGTCACAAAACAGAACTGCGTCCATATGTGTTGGCTTTTTTATCACTCTATCCCATCCTGCTTCCACCTCGCCACTCCCCCCACCCCCATACACACGCCGTGTAGTGTTTGCATGTAACTTCCTGACGTTCAGCACTTCTCAGACATTCAGTTGTGCCCTTCTTAAATACTCCTTCTCTCTATTATAATAATAATGTGGCATGGTGACAGCTGGTGACTACACTTGTTGTGGTGAGCATTGAGTAATGTATTTCATTGTTGAGTCACTGTTGTCCACCTGAAACTTACACATTGTATGTCAACTATACTTCAATGATTTAAAAATCAATTCAAAGTTTTTTAATTAATAACTTTGCCACTTTATAGACTTTCCTGGGTTACCCAGTCACCTTGAGCCTTCCTCTTCTGAATTTCTGTAGCATGTAAAGAATTAGTAAAACTGGTAACGTTGTGTCTATTTTTTGTACTCTCTGTATTGGTTTTCCTTTCTCAAATGAAACTCTTCTCAGGATGGGAATAAGTTTCTTATAGCCACCATGGCTTCTACTACTCATTCTTCATTCCCTCTAACTGTGACTTCCACACCTGTCGTACCACTGAAGCAGCTCTTTCTAGGGTCAGTAATAACTGTCATGTTATTAAATCCACAGACTTTAAAAGTCTTAATTTTTACTTTACCTCTCGCATTACTCAGCACTAATGGCTTTCTTATTTTGAAATTTTTCTCCTCCCTTGGCTCCTGTGACATTGCATTCTCCCAGTTTTCCTCTGTTCTCAGTGGTTTATTCTTTCTCAGTCTCTTATATAGGTTTGTCCTCTTCCATCGATCCAGTGGATGATGGGATTCCTCAGGGCTCCATCATAGATCTTTTTTCTCCTCGGGTGATTTCATCTGTACTCACAGCTTAATATTTATTTTCAGACAACTCAGACAGTCCTGTCTCTAATCCATACTTCTGCTCTGAGCTCTTACTGCCATTTATATATCTCAGAGGCATCTCAGCAAATCTAAAACTTACCCACGATTTCTACTCTTCTCCCCTCCTCCCACCAAATTTGACCTTCTTTCAATGTTCCCTGCCATCTAAGCAAGCCATATACCAGCCTCGTCTTTGAAATCTTCCTCACTTCCCATATTCAAGCTGTTATGAAGTTGTCATTTTTATACTTTTGAATAAATCTCAAATCCATCCGCTTCTCCTCATTTCCACTTTTACCTTTTTAGATTAAGGTACCATCATCTCTTGCCTGGTTTATTTCAGAAGCTTCCTGACTGGTCCTCCCGTGTCCACTTTTTCCTCCTCTGAGTCATTTCTCCCCACTTCAGTGTAGGCTTTTAGAAAATGTGAATCTGGTTATGTTATCTCCCCTCTTAAAACCATTCAGTGGCCTCCCATTGCTTTTTGTACCAAAGTCAGAATCCTTTCTTTGGCCCCTAGGCCCACTATCATCTGGCTGCTCCTGTCTCTCTTGCCTGATGTTCTATGCTGCTCCCCTTTGCTATTTCTGCTACATTCACATCACCCTTCCATGTCTTCAGACATGTACTGCTTTCTCTCTTCATGGTATCTTTGCACAGTGTTCCCTCAATCTAGAACAATTTTCTTTACCTAAGTAATTTTGCTATTTCTCCAAATCTCTATTCAGTCATCATTTCCCCAGAGAAACCTTCCATGACCCTCCAGACTGAGTCAGAGACCACTGTTAGACATTACAATGGTACCAGATTAAATTTCAGACCCAGAGCTACTAACTCTTCTTTTTTCTTTTTAATTTTTTTTTTTTACATTTATTTTTGAGAGAGAGAGCGAGCACACAAGCAAGGGAGGGGCAGAGAGAGAAGGAGACACAGAATCTGAAGCAGGCTCCAGGCTCCGAGCTGTCTGCACAGAGCTGGATGCGGGGCTCAAACTCACAAACCGTGAGATTATGACCTGAGCCGAAGTCGGACACTCAACCGACTGAGCCACCCAGGCGCCCCAGAGCTACTAACTCTTAATTCATCATAATCCTTAACACAGTTGTAATTTTACATTTATTTTTATGACTGTTTAATTAATGACTCTTCTTTATGCCACAGGACTCGTGGACCTCCTTTTCACTCATCGTTGTATCCGTAGTACCTAGCATAATGCCTGGAGCGTCACAGGCACTTGATACCTATTTGGTGATAGATTGGGTATTGGGCAGATGGATGAATTGACCCCGACACAGTTGTAGACACACAGTGGAGAAGTAGTGAGTGAGTGACTTCATTTGCTGAGGAAACTTCTGGGAAGCCAAAGAATAGCTTTTCTCTAAACCTCTAGAGTGACGGTGACATATTGTATAAAGGAAAGTCCAGTGGCTTTAGAATCACTCTTAGGTTCAAGTCCCAGGTCTGTGTGTTATAGGCCATGTGATCTTAAGTAAACTACCTAATTTCTTTGAATCTTAGTTTCCCCATCCATAAAAAATAAGATGATAATCTTATTCCAGCCTTGTGAAGATTAAATTAGATAATCTAAGAAAAATATCTAGCACAGTGTTTGGGGTGGCAGGTAGTCAGTAAGTGCAAAGCTCTCTTTCCTTCTAAATTTTGATACAATCTTTATTGTGATAAAGCACAGTAATGTTAAAATAATGTGTTTTGCAACATCAAACATGCTCTTACACCAAGATTCTTTAAAAAGCCATTCTCTGATAGACTGCAGTCGCAAACATTTCTTCCCTTATGACAAGTCTCTCTAATAATGTGGTCTCACAGTTTGAAAACTGGAAGTATTATAATGGTATTTTAGTGTCCTCATATAATTTAGACAGCACTGTAATATATAGCTTCTCAGAGCTAAATTATTAAAGCATAATGTAGTTAAACTATATATATATATATATATTAGACATAGATTATAATGTTGATTTATTAACATCCTAGATTTCAACCCACTTGTATAGGGTACCTGCTTTCATCCCCTACTTTATTTTTTTCAATGGTGAATGAACAGGCTTTGGGCCAAATAACCAAGTTCTGTGTTTCTTTTAGTTGGGCTATAATAACAGGTTGTGGGCAGGGTTGCAAGAGTTTCTGCACTGGGTGCAATGCAATGTAAAAAATTCAGACAGACATGTTTCATAGATGCTGTCCCTGGGGAATCAAAAGAGAAGGGTAGAGAAACGTTTAACCTGCATCTGTAACATTTGACCAGAGGTCATAAATAGTACAATTGTGTATTTTTCCAGTTGTTGTTCCTTTTCCTTTCTTTTCACCCCTTCCCCACCCCCTCCAAAAAATGAAAAATGAAGATAGGCACTATTATTATAATGAAAAGTACACTGGACTAAGGAGTTAATAGTGCCGGGCTTGAAATCCAGCTATCTTACTAGTTAGCTATATGACCTCAGTCAAGTCTGTCCAGTCTCTGAGCCTCACTTTCTCCCTCTGTAAAATCAGAGAATTGGATAGATGACTCCACTGTACTAAACAGCTTTAAGATCATCTGTTTTCAAGTAGCATAAGTTTTTCCCCACTTGGATATATAAAAATAACTTGTAAATTAGTAAATATATTTGCTAATTTGAAGGACACAGATCATGGGCCTAAATAAAATGAATCAAACAGGCAAAGTGCTGTATTTCCCTGGATCTGGGTCCCTAAGTAAGTCCTCCAAAGACCAGTGCCAAGTATTCAGTTAGGGAAATGGCTTTGCAGAGAAGAGGATCTTTTCATTCCAGCCATTGTGATCAGGAGAAGGTAACTGCCCAGCAGTCCCTGGTGAGATGCCAAGATCACCAGGTAATGTTCTAATTTTTTAAATTGTATCAGTATTACTTAGCAAATCACAAAAACTTAAGCATTAGTGGGCATTCAGTAAAGTACATACTGTGAAGTTGACTTGGAAGGAGTAATAGTCAACCAAAGGATATCTAATGAATTCCCCTGGCTGGTGTTAATTAACCAACCTCCATCAAACCAACAGAAATAGCAATGAAGGGAATGGCTAATTTTTCTCATATCTAGGACTAATGACTATCCAGGGCATTTATGTCAAAGTTGAAAGTATGCATTTTATTCCATCTAAAATGCTCCCAGACCAGCTAGCCATTTACTAGGCAAAGTCCATTTTTGGCCATTGCTACCTGCAGCCCATTTGAATCTTTACACCATCTCATCTGGAAGGCTCTCTTTCCTACCTGTGCCTCTTTGTTTTTAGGGCACAATACTGTCTGTCAGCAGTGAGAACAAAAGTTCATAGAGGCTGAAACCACAAACAGGTTTCCTGTGGTTTGTGGAACATTCTTCTTCTCTTGATAATAATACGTAATGTTCCTCCATTGTTGGTAGCAGCCTATGAGAAACTGAATAGGGAGGTGTTCAATTTGTGTTTTTCATTAATAGTTAAAAATACTGAGGTAGGAAGAAAGGTAGCAGAGGAAGGGATATTAAACTCCCCCCCCCCCGAAATTAGCATAGAAAAGGTAATGTATTAAAGGCCTTATTCCTGTCTAGCCTAGTTTGTTTTTTAATTCAAGGTCTGCATTTTATTTTCAGTATATTGATTGAAATCAAAGAGTAAGAGTCAAAGGGAGTGTCATAAATAGAGACCAGGGCTTGTGGAGCTTGAACACCAGCACAAACTATTTCTAGACAGTGTGCCGCCGCAGCTGTGGGACTTAAACCAAATAAAAACTCACGTACAGTGGAGGAGGATGTGTCCAGCAGCATTCTGGCCTAGAAGATGTGTCCAAAGTGGAATAAGTTTTGTTTAGGACTAAGGAAGTTAGCGAAGAATGTAGTACAATTATTTGTAGCCTTCATTGTTACCGTGTAGGAGAGTGAAAGTTCAGCAAAACTAAAATCTTTCCACTTCTTTCAAGTCTGCCGAAGGTGCATAGGAACAGAAGTGCTCACATTTGGTCAAATTTGTGAATTAAGAGGACTTTCTACGGTGTAGCCTAATTTTCACTTTCCCTAATGAAGGGCAGGATTGCTTGGCCCTAGCTCTGTAAGCGAGCCTCAGTCTCCCATAAACCACAGACATGCCAGCCCATAAGGGCAAATTGTAATCACCAGCTAATGTTCTAGGCAACTTGCTTGTTTCCCAGCCTGTTTGCACTCTAACCCCCCTACCACCCTTCACTTGGCAAACACACAGCCAAGTTTTTCTCATTAGTTCTTAAGGAATTTGTGTGATTCCCTCCATGTTTTACAATTTGTGCACCTTTATGTCATGATTTATATTATATCTGTATGTTCCCTTTACCTCCACTAGATCCCTGGAAAGACCCTAGTTTCTATAGTAATTAGCTCAGTAGTTACCAGGGGGAGACACAAGATAGAAGAATCCTTCCGGGAACCTCAACCCTAACTAAAAGGTATGGAAATTTGAAGGGGCTGTGTTAGTAATCTTTAGGGAATGCAGTATTTTTTATATCATATCAGAAGAAAGTGCAGCTGTGTGTATACCAAATGTAAATGTCTTTGTTTATAGTTGAGGAATACTTTGCTCTATTATATCTTCTCAGAAAGTGTGTAGAATCTCTTAGAGAGATGGGAGGATATCATGATAAAAGGAAAGCAGGAAGTATAATAATCTGACAGGGTCAAAAGGAAACTAAGCATATAGAAGAAGAGAAGGGAAGAAGGTTATATGGAGGAAGAAGAGAAAACAAGGCCTTTGTGGAGCTTTCTTTACAAAGAGATGAATCTGTCCTTGATAAAAAAGAAACGGCACCCTTTGGTCTTGGAACATCCACGAGGCATTGTGAAGGAATGCCTTACTCAAAAGGTACATCTGTCTTAAGAGGAGAAGCAGCTTTACTCTTTGTCAAGAAAACATAATGTGAAATTCGTCCACCTGGAGGTGTGAATTTTCAGACCATCCAAAGAATGGACATAGATGATGTATGTATTCCCTTCATGTCACAAAATTAGGAGTGATATGGGACTTGATCCAGAGGTCTTCTAAAATTTTTATTCAATTAAAATAGGCTATTTTGTTAAGTTCTTTCCTATTCTGGTAAGTTCTTTCCTTTTGCTTGATACGTTCCTCTCCCAGAGTAGAGTGGAAGAAAATAGGAGAACTGCTATTCTGACCTTAATTATAGCTAACAATGAGGATTTGGTTGGGAGAGTGGAAGTGGAAGGTGAGGGAGAGGGAAGGAAACAAGGTAAACTTTTCTAATGTACATAAGTAGTTGCCACTTCTCCCGAGATTGTACTTCCCTGCTCCATCAGCATGAGTTATGTGACTTGTATTGGCCAAAGAATAGTGAGCAAACGTGATCTACATGCATTACTCCTCGACAAATGCTTTAATACATAGTTGTCTGTGCTTTTTTTCCATCTGCCCAGTCAGCAATACCTCATAAAGAGGACTTTTTTTTTTTTTTTTTTTTTAAATCAGCTTCAAGCCAGGATGGACATGTAGCATAAGTTTAAAAAAGCCAATTCACGGTTGTAAAGCATTGGTTCTCAGTCAGGTGTTATTCTGTTTCATCTCCCTACCCCCAACCCCCTACTCCCATGCAGGAGACATTTAGCAATGTCTGGCAACATTTCTGGTTGTCAGAACTAGGGCAGTGCAACTGGCATCTGGTGGAGAGAGGGCAGGTATGCTGTAAATATCCCACAACGCACAGGACAGACCCTCACAACAAAATTATCTGGCCAAAAATACCACTAATGCTGAGATTGAGAAGCCCTGTTGTAAACTTCTGGGATTGCTTATTACTAGGTTATTAGCATAATCTAACCTGTCCTGACTAATACAGCAACTACCACATGAATTTTATAATAGCTAATGTGGAAATAACTGGGCTTAACCAGTTGGATGCCTTCTTTATTAGGAAGACAGGTTTAAAGAAATCCAGGGGGGGAAATGTAGATATTGTACTATGGCATAAGATTTTGAAGGTGGTTCAAAAGATTCAGAAGCTACCAGTTCTACAACTATTACTGTGCAGTTGCAAATATTCTAGATAAGCAAAAATTAAACAGAAAGGTCTAAAACCAGTATGGTTTCTCCAATGAAATCAAATATTAAAATAAAGGAGGTTTTTAATCAAAGATAAGTATGCGTCTTTCATGGTCCTCTAAAAATAATATATATTTTTTAAATTTTTTAATGTTTATTCTTGAGAGAAAGAGAGACAGAACATGAGTGGGGGGAGGGGTAGAGAGAGAGAGGGAGACACAGAATCAGCAGCAGGCTCCAGGCTCCGAGCTGTCAGCACAGAACCCGACGCAGTGCTGGAACTCCCAAACTGAGATATCATGACCTGAGTTGAAGTCGGACGCTCAACTGACTGAGCCACCCAGATAGCCTCTGAAAATAATATTGAAGAAAACTAAGGTTCAAAATTAACATAATTGAGACCCACAGAAAGTGCTAAGATTTACAAAGGTTTTTTTTTTTTTTACTTGTTTTAGTTGCATTAGCAGTAAGACCAAGCAGGAAATGAGTTTCTTGTTTGATTCTTGTGAATGGATAGAGAAAGCAGAACAACTCCTTCCCTCATCATTGGCCACCAGCCCCAGCTGGACTATTATTTCTTGTTCTTCCATGATAGCTGATTCTCCAGCATCTTTTTTTTTTTTTTGAGGCAGTAGACCTTTATAGCTCTGGCTTTTAAAGCTTTGCCTACACTAAAAGTACCAGAAGAAATTACTGCTTACCTTTGTGGCTTGGAATTGCCTCAACTTCAAAACCTTGCAGAGATACCTGGGTGGTTCAATTAGTTGAGCTTCTGAGTTTTGGTTTTGGCTCAGGTCATTGATCTCATCGGGAGATCAGCCCCCACATTGGACTCCATGCTGCCAGCACAGAGCCTGCTTGGGATTCTCTCTTTCCCTCTCTGCCCCTCCCCCACTCATGTGCACACATGCACACACTCATGCTCTCTCTCAAAATAAATAAATAAACTTAAAAATAAAAATAAAATCCTTGGAAATGATAGATTTTAGATATACCTGTCCTTGTTAGTAGTCAGAACTACCCAAAGGTGGAATGCTATATTTCAGGGGTAGTGGTTCTCAGTCTTTAAATATTTTAAAGCAAAGACCAGAGAACCACTTGGTTGTCTATTCTTTTCTAATCTTGATTGCTTATAAGTCTAAATTTAAAACAATGTATTAAAGTTAACAGATTTGGGGGAGGCACCTGGATGGCCTAGTTGGTTAAGCATCCGACTCAGTTTCGGCTCAGGTCATGATCTCATGGTTCGTGGGTTCGAGCCTCATGTCGGGCCTCCATGCTGACAGCACAGAGCCTGCTTGAGATTCCCTCTCTCTAGCCCTTTATACTGGCCCCTCCCCTCTTCTTACTCTCTCTTGCCCCTCCCCTGCTCTTTCTCTTTCTCTCAATAAATAAACCTAAAAATAAAGTTAAATTTTTGAACACATGTCTCAACTTCTAGGATATTTTAGCCATGTCCAAAGGCAAGATACTGAGAAATAAAGATGCCAGTCCTTCAGTGGCCATAAAAACTCCCTTGAAACTTCCCCTTTCTCTGAGAATAGGAAGGGCAACTGCAGGGTTCTGATTGGAGTCCAACTCTATTAACTATATAGCCCATGACAATTACTCTAAGGCTGTCTTGTCCACCTGTCCAAAACTGTGTTCATTACCTGTCATCGTGTCTGAGTCACCAAATCCACATTCTGAATTACCTGCTTGGTCGTTGTACTCCCCCCAAGTTCACAGAAGAATTACTAAAATGTGGTCAATAAGCAGTGGTAGTGTGACAAAATCTGTTTGTCTTCCCACCAGCTTATTGAGTGGTAAGAAATTTAGTAAAAGTAGAAGCCATTAGTGAATTTCTGTTCTTTCTCATTCTAATTCAGCCAAGTGAAGAAAATTATACCTGATGTTTTTCTCCTTTAACGATAATAATGAGGATGAGACATACAGTATTTGGAGCACATTCTTGAATTATTACATTCTTTATTAATCTCAATTATTTATAGAGGATATCTCAGTCAAAAGTTCTGAAATCAGGGGCACATGGGTTGGTCAGTCAGTTAAGCATCCAATTCTTGATCTCAGCTCAGGTCTTGATCTCAGAGTCATGGGCTCCATGCTGGGTGTGAAGCCTACTTAGAAGAAAAAAAAAAGTTCTGAAATCAGAACAGGGTGATGGCTTAATAATACAATGAAGTAAAATTTAAGAAAAGAGTTTATACTATAATACGGCATTTAAAGATTAAAATGTGAGGGGCGCCTGGCTGGCTAAGTTGTTAGAGCATGTGACTCTTGACCTTGGGATTGTGAGTTCAAGCCCCAGTTGAGTGTAGAGTTTACTTTAAAAATAATAATAATAATAATAATTGAAGATTAAAATATGCTTTATGTGGGGCACCTGGGTGGCTCATTTGGTTAAGTATCTGACTTCGGCTCAGGTCATGATTTCTTGGTTTGTGGGTTTGAGCCCTGCATTGGGCTCTGTGCTAACAGCTCAGAGCCTGGAGCCTGCTTCAGATTCTGTGTCTTCCTCTCTCTGCCCCTCCCCTGCTTGCACTCTGTCTCTCTCTCTCTCTCTCTCTCTCTCTCAAAAATAAATAAAAATTTAAAAAAATTTTTTTAATTAAATAATAAAATGTGTTTTATGAGTTCCTAATCTTTCATTTGTTGCATGCTTTTTAGTTTTGTGCCTTTAGATTCTTGGTGTTAATAATGCTTACCCTGCCCCACAAAAAGAATTACCAGATCACAAATGATATAGATAGCAAATAAACATTCTCAAAAATTAAGTATTACTAGTAAATAAAGAAATACAATTAAAATATGAAGCTGCCATTTTCCCCTATTAAAAGTTTTCTGTTATTTTCTTAACACAAAAGTGTAATACATCCTCATTGCAGAAAATAAAATACCAGACAGAGAAAAGAAGAAATCACAGTGGCAGCATAATTAACATCTCATTATTTTAGATGCCAATCTTTTTTTCTTTCTGTGTCTAAGATTTATCTAACTGTCATCTCCTATTGACATATGCTTGAACAAAATTTTGTTATTGTAAGTAGTATCGCAACTAATACTCTATGCAGTAATCTTTTCTGTTTTTTTTCTTTTTTTCCTGTTTTTCGTTTTTTGCTTTTTGTTGTTTGGTTTTTTTTGCATCTCTGATTATTTTGTTAGGACTAGTTCCTAGAACTGCCATTGCCAGGTCACAGCATATGGATGTTTAAGGCTTTTGATTATCTTCTCCCAAGTTGCTGACCAGAAAGGTTTTGTCAGTCGTGGGAGAGTAGTGGCTCATGTATCTTCTAATCCATGCTGTTTATGTTGGTTTTTTGCTTCACATTTTGATAACTCTAAAATGCTATCTCATTGTTTCAGTTTTACTTCTTTGGTTAATCATCGGAACATTTTTGGGGCCCCTGGATGGCTCCATCGGTTAAGCGTCCACCTCTTGATTTCTCCTCAGGTCATGATCTCATGGTTCATGAGATCAAGCCCCACGCTGGGCTCTGCGCCAACAGCATAGAGCCTGCTTGGGATTCTGTCTCTCCCTGCCTCTCTATCTTTCCCTTCCCTGCTCGATCTCTCTCAAAATAAATAAACAAACGTTAAAAAATAATAATCGGGGGCACCTGGGTGGCTCAGTCAGTTAAGCGTCTGACTTCAGCTCAGGTTATGATCTCGCAGTTCGTGAGTTTAAGCCCCACGTGGGGCTCTGTGCTAACAGCTCAGAGCCTGGAGCCTGCTTCAGATTCTGTGTCTCCCTCTCTCTCCGCCCCTCCCCTGCTCACACTCTGTCTGTTTCTCTTTCTCTTTCTCTCTCTCTCTCTCAAGAAATAAACACTAAAAATAATAATAATAATCAGAACATATTTTACAAGTCCTACCAAAATACTACAAATTAAAGAAAAATCTTCATTGTCAAATTATTAAAGAGGAAAACAACAACACACACCAAAATATTCAACAACAAAAAAGCAGTTAAATAAAAACTGGTAACTTCTTTTTTTTTTTTAAGTTTATTTTATTCATTTTGAGAGAGAATAGGGGAAGGGCAGAGAGAGGGAGAGACAGAATCCCAAGCAGGCTCCGCATTGTCAGCACAGAGTCCTACACAGGGCTTGATCTACCCCTCCCTGGCAAAGTGGGACTTTCCCTAGCCTGATTTTCAAAATAAAGAATACAACATCTAAAAACAAAAAATGCAATTTATTCTGCATGGTGATAGGTGATTTTTAATATCTCATAATTTTTAATACTTGCCACATTTTTTGTCACATTTTTTTATAATTAACATACCACATTTGTGAAGAAAACACATTTAATACATTGCCATACATGGTGCAAGAAAGGAGAGGTAACTGTCCACAATTTCTGTATCATTTATTCTAAAGATTATATTAAAAATATGATTTTGAAACCACGTCAACAGATAACATAAATATATTCTGGTAAGCAGTTTAATAGCCAGTCGCCAAAATGTTAAAAGTTCCACTTGCTTGAGAAGCTGACAATTGTTGGAATCCTCTGAACGTGTGAGATTGTTTATAGTTTTTTCCTTTTTAGGTTGCTGCTGTGATCTTCTGGTTCCTGGAGTTGGAGAGCTCTTTGGAGGAAGCCTCAGAGAGGAACGGTACCATTTCTTAGAGCAGCGACTGGCCAGGTAATGATCAGACCTAAAAGAAACAAGTTCAGAAATTGATGATGATGGCAGTCTTGGCAAAGTAACAGAGAAGTAGTGAATGAGCCTCAGCGCCTGACTGACCTGGATCTCAGATTCTTTGTGGCCTTGAGCAAGTTGTTATGTGACTTCTCTGAGTTTCCCTGTCTTAAAGATTGGAACTGTTATGTGAAATAAGGCCATAGTGTTACTTGTCCACTAATTTGTATGTATCTCTCCCTATGGAAATTGCTTTAAAATTTTTTTTTTAATGTTCATTGATTTATTTTGAGAGAGAGAGCACGAGTGAGGGAGGGCAGAGAGAGAGAGGGAGAGAGAATCCCAAGCAGGCTCCACACTGTCAGCGCAGAACCCGACACGGGACTCCATCCCATGAATTATTTGATCATGTCCTGAGCTCAAATCAAGAGTCAGACGCTTAAGCACTGAGCCACCCAGGCACCCCAGAAATTGCTTTTTTTAAAAGTTAATGATAGAAGCCAACCTTAAAGCTTGTCCTTCATTTTTTGTCTTCTCTGTGTACTTTTTTATTTACTCTAAATTATGATTGGGGACATAAACAAGACTCCTATAGGGACATAAAGACAGACTCTGAACCAGAGAAAGGATAAAGCTGGAGAAAGAAAGATACTAAAATATCCACTAAACTAACATTTAGAATAAGCAGTTTTCCCTTCCTTGGGTTTTCTGCTATGTAAGGGTCTTAATTAAGCTATTTGAATAACTTATTTTAACTTGCTGTTTGAGACCTAGAAATTAATCTATAAAATGCAGAAAATGTTTTGGAGATGAGAAGTAGAGAATTGTGTTTCTAATTGAACTACCACTCCTATGCATGCGTGGTTTGCCAACAAACCACAATGACTTCCTAAACTAACCAAGGTTATAAACTTCTGTTTTCCATGGTTTCCACTTTTGCTGTGCCAGACTTTAAAAAAAAAAAAAAAGTTTTTCCCATGCTGAAGGCTTAATCCCACTCTCCTACTCTCCAGATAATACTGGGTTTCAGAGTAACCTGGAAAAGCCATAATACTTTGAAAATATCCTGTAAAATTAGCCATTTGTAAGTTCTTCTTTTCCTAGTGGAGAAATGCTTAAAAGTTGATGTTTTTTTCCAAGATCCCACCTATAAATCTGTTAGGTAACTTGGTTTTGTAATCCCAATTATTTGAACTGCTCTATTTGGTCAGGGTCCAGAAGAAAGGGAATAAATATGTTCTGGGAGGCTTCTTTTTTGTTAGTTAGGCCCCTAATTCCTTACTACTATAATGTTAGAAAGTCCTGGGAAAATTGTGGAATTGAAGTAAAGGTCAAACTCCTAGATGGAAAGAATTTTAAGATCTCTGGGTTTTTTTTAAGCACAATAAAAATCACACATGGCAAGAAACCTCATCTGTTGAAAGATTAATTGGTCTGTTTTCTTTGCTTGCTTCCTTCCTTCAGGAAACCTTTCCTCATAACATTACATGTTTACTAATATCTGATTATATCCAAATTTATCTTTCCTAATGAAATGGTTATATGTGTTTCCCTATCTTAGGGATATATCTGTGACTTCTGTTCATGTTTTCTGTATATCTGGTTTTTTCATAGTCTTTATCACTTCAGATGCACTGTGATCCCAAACATTTTTTTAAAAAGCTGAAATTACTTTTTTTTTAAGATTTTATTTTTAAGTAATCTGTACACCCAACGTGAGTCTCAGACATAACTACACCGAAGTCAAGAGTCGCACACTCCACCGACCAAGCCAGCCAAGCTTTAAAGGGCTGAAATTAATTTTCATGAGTACTAAGAGCTTAAAACTTTATTAGCATTTTTCAAATTGGCCAGAAAACAATTTTCAACCATATTCTGGAGGCAGAATCTGTATTATTATTTCAATGTTACAGAATGAAAGTTGTGTCTTTGTGTTCCTTCTGTGTGCCTCCCAGCACCCATAATTATGGTGCTTTTCTTATGTCACAGGACTGTAAGCTCATCTGACATGGACCCCTTCTTTTGGGCTCTGGACTATACTTCCTGTAGCATTTGTTGTCTCTGCCACTCACTTGATAACACCTTAGACTATTGGATACGTTAGCTTTCATACCATATTAAAGGTTCAGCTTCTCAACTGTATTGCATGTTCTTTGAGAGCACAGGTTTTTGTGTGTACTTCTTTATAAAGAGCACTTTGCATACACCCAGAATAAATGTTTGGTGGTTAGTATCTTTATCTTCTTGCCATTCTCTGAAAGAATTTGTTATTTTCTCTTACAGATCAGGACTAACGGAAGCCTACCAATGGTAAGAAGTGGACCCTTAATCATTCTTATTATAGCTGTTTGGTCTGATTGTTACACAAGTTTACGTGTATTCCCAAGGCACTGTGAAACATTGTTAAGAAAAATGAATAGTTCAGTTCTCAGATTATTTATTGTCTTTGAATCCTGGAAAATAGTAATGATAGTGGCTGCCGTTTATTTATTACTTATTGGGTGCTGCTGGATAACTGTGTTAAAATTTTAATGTATATTTTCTTATGTAATTATCATAACACCCTGCGAGTTGGTTACTATTCTTATCTCCTTTTTATTACCCCTCCAGACCTAAGGTCTAGAGATATTAACTAACTTAACCAAGAGCACACAGAAACATGGAGCTGGGGCTTTTTTCCTAACCATTATGCTTCAGTTTCTCTGTGTGTGAAATTAGAGTTTGAGCGAAGTGATCCCTAAAGTCTGTAGAAATCTGTGCTGTGTAGGAAAGAGCACTTGTCTGCATTCATACATTTACTTCTCCAGAATTGCTCTGGTTTTCTTTCTGCAAACCCTTTCTTCAAGTACTTTTGAATACATACAAATTATGTACTTATATTTTTATATAGTAACTTTCCTTCAGGATCTTGGTGTAATAATACCAACAATATTATTAATTCTTCTGCTGTCCTCAGGAGAAGGAAGGGTCAAATTGTACACTTGCCTTTGAAATACCTAGATTACAGAAGGGCAGAAGCCTAAAATGATGTGCAGGTCATGACCCTAAATGCCTTATTATTTACCAATAGTGACTTTATTTTCTTATTTTTTTATTTTTTCAATATATGAAGTTTATTGTCAATTTGGTTTCCGTACAACACCCAGTGCTCATCCCAAAAGGTGCCCTCCTCAATACCCATCACCCACCCTCCCCTCCCTCCCACCCCCCACAACCCTCAGTTGTTCTCAGTACCAATAGTGACTTTAGACATACTTAATCTCTCTGAGTCTTGGTTTTCTGGCTCTGAAATGGGATGATAATATCAACTTAAGAGGATTATTGTGAGGATGAAATGAATAATATAGGGTAAGTATCTACCTAGAATAGAACCTCAGTAAAAGCTAGTTTCCTTTCCCCTTTCCTTTGTTCTGAGTCTCGCTATGAGGTAGATGAGCCTCCTGATTGAGCAAGCTTATGCGTTTTGCCTGTTTTTTGTCTGTCTACAAGATAATCTTCATAGTATGCAAAAACTAGCTAAATACAAATTTTAATTGTTTGTTAAATAAGTGTAGGCCTTTCTGGTCTTACTCATTTCAGTACTATTCTTGTCCCAGCTAAAGTTTTCAAACTCTTAAGATCTCTAAATATAAATCTCTGTTATTCTACTCTGCTTCCTTTTATCTGGTAATCACAGTATTTTAAAGGTGGAAGGGATTTTAGAAATCTTCAAGTCTGCGATCTCTGCTAGTGTTCCACTACATTGTGAGTAACCACCCCAGGTGTCTAAAGATTTTACTCACTTCCTATTTCTCCATGCCATATGCAAATAACATCTGTAACTAGTTCCACAAATTTTTGTGCCATCCCTTCTGTAACCTGGCTGCCGTAGAATCAGTTTAACAACAATCTAACAAATACATATTCCTTCGAAAACTTGTTTTTTAGAAGTGGATTTTTCTATATATCAAAGCAAGGGCAAGAAAAATGCTACAGACTAAATCCATCTGCTGAATTCAGTTTCCAGCCATTTATGCCAGTGTTTTGACATCGATGTATGAGAAATTTAGAGCCAGCTGAAACTATTGCTGGACTTTTAGCAGCCAGCCCAGATCCTGCAGGGTTTGTGGCAGGTGGTGATAGGCATCTCATTTTCTCAGTATATCAAAGTATGCCCTGCCCCATGCCTTGTAAACTTGAAGTTAATTCAGCTACCAAACATTTCATTTACTCAAGATTGTGCTTTTTCCATTATTCCTGATAGTTCTTACTGGTCTGAAGTTTTATACTAGATACTCCTGTTCATTGATCCCTCGCTTGGTGGTAACTCACCCAGTTGCAATTCCTCTTTTATTTTAGAAAGATCCATATTCAATCTTAATTGCCTAAAATACCAATACACGTGGTCATTATTACTGATAGTGGGTAAATTAGGTAATAGTCTTTATTCTTGAGGATCCAAATGACTACGGGCTATGGCACTTAAGTTTTATTCTGGAAGTGATTTTACAAATCATTCAAGAAGCTATAAAGAAATCCCCCACCAAATGACATAATAAAAATACCTGTAAAGTCTTCCTCCTCCTTCCTTTCCTAAAATAAATTTATGACAAGCCGGTGTATTGAAATCTGAGTTTGAATCATGGCTGTACCATTTTCTAGCCACATGATTTTAAATGGGAATAGAATTAGTATAGCTAGGTTTTGTAGGCTATCTAGCCTTCCAGAAAAATGGATTTGGACATACTATACTAGGTTTGAAGCACAGGACTGGAAATTTCACTCTAGCATTCAAGAGTATATTTTTGTGCCTTCAGACAACAAATCTTCATGGAGGAAGCATCTACTCCAGAGCAGACAGTAGAGATAAAATGGTTGAATAAGGCACAGTTCCTGTTCTTGATAGAGCTTACAATCTAATACAGAGGGTATCATTTTATAACCTATCAGGCAAAACTCTTCACTCTTCTCTCTGTATTGAACAACATGATTTTAGTAGGGAAAAAAAGCATTAACAAACAAAAATAGAAGAAGAATATATTTTCAAGAAATTAATAAAGTTATTAGAACATTTTCTGTAGCCTCATGAGGCAAATTTTCTGCATAAGTACATAAATAACTTAAAAAGGATCAAGTGACCAAAGCCTATGAATGCATGACAGGAATGCTATTTGAGTTACCTTGGACAGCTCATTATAACTTGTTCTTCACCTGTCTTTGGAGGGAAAAGATTTGTTTACTACTGTGATGTAGATCATGGTGCCTGGGTGGCTCAGTTGATTGAGTACCAGACTCTTGATTTCAGCTCAGGTCATGATCTCATAGTTTGTGAGATCAAGTCTCATGTTGGGCTCTGCTCTGACAGCACGGAACCTGCTTGGGATTCATCTCTCTCTCTCTCTCTCTCTCCTCTCTCTCTCTCTCTCTCTCTCTGTCTGTCTCAAAATAAATAAACATTTTTAAAAAATGATGTAGATGGTAACAAATGGCTGCAAAATATTTTTGAAATGTAAAATTCTATCATGACATCTGATACAATACAGCATCTAATAGGTGATGATTCTCTTTTCAAAATCAGGTATCTGGACCTCCGTCGATTTGGATCTGTACCACATGGAGGCTTTGGGATGGGATTTGAACGCTATCTGCAGTGCATCTTGGGAATTGACAATATCAAAGATGTATCCCTTTTCCAAGATTTACTCATTCGTGTTTTATAGCTGGAAGACCAGTTAAAGAAAATCACCCTGTGCCAGAGGTACTGCGTGTGAATGTGCATATAAGAGAATACATGTTTGAAGTATAGAAATGCAAAAGTTTTCAATATGTAATTGTCATGCCCTAAGATATGACCTATGAAAAATAGAAGTGATCATGATTTTCTTAGAAAGTTGAGAGCAATTCATGGAAAAATGAACTCTCTCAAAAAGATACTTGCAGCAGGTAGAATCTCAAAATCTATTATGTCAATTAAGAAGAAATGAAGAAACTGAACTGTGGTCTCAGAGGTCCTTTCAGACTCTTAAGACAGGATGAGATCGTGTGTTTTACTTTGTCTTTAATCATTAGAGCACTGCTCTTTGTGACCTCTGAGAAACAACTAGGAGCTAAAAATAAAATGTTGGATCTTTTCTCCCTTTCCAATTAATCTATGATAAATGCCCATCTTATTCTCACCGTTTTACTAAACATTACAGAAGAAAATATTCCTTTTGGGGTCTTTTTTGAGTTAATATTAAGTTAATGTTCTGAATTGAAATCTTTCATCAGACGGGGTGCAAAAAGTCACATTTAATAACTGCTGATCTTTAAGTATAAAAATAGCAAATGGGATGTATTAATTATTTAAACTAATGACTGTTGTAGTTTATAGTAGATGTTTGTAACTTCTCTAATAATAAAATAGATTTTTGATACCTCTGAAAGAAAAATACAGATATATTTTTAAATTCCATTTGACCTTTCCACAGTGAAAAGTGGAATAAGGTATTTCCAGTGTAAGATGAGCACGCAAATGTAGCTAAACCTGAAGGATGGGTAATTTTGGACTCAAAAGGCAATATTGTCTATTAGAGTTTTTGTGAGGATTGCTGATTTGGGAATCTGAGACCTGACAACTGTAGCACTTTACGTGCATGATTTGGACAAGCCGTTTACTCTGTATGAGCTCATACATCATTTTCCTCAGAGTCGATACAACAATTACATGAAAGTGTGTGTGTGTGCATGTGTGTGCACGCACACACATGCACGCTTAAAACTGAAATACTACACAAATTTTTTTTAACTCTTGTAGTCTTCATTGAGTTACATATCTATGGACTTACAGCCAAATTATATGCTCAGTAGAATTTATATGTATCAAATAATGGTAAATGGCATGCATGCCTAAATAATCAATTTTCTAAGTCTCATTAGATAACTTATCTGAGGTTATTTCCTGATGAGTTTGTATGTGGACTTTATTTTATCCTAACCCAAAGCAAATGACTGAAAGGAACTGCCAAACCTTAGAGCTGGAAATCACAGAAGCCACTAAGATGTTCTCATGACCAAACTTCTGCCTGATGCAGAGAGAGCCTATATATACCTGGGCAGGCACTTGTTGGCAAAGAGCTCAGTATCCCACAAAATAGCTCATTCCATTTCTGAATCTGTCTCATTTTTCGTTTTTGCGGAGCTAAAATATGCTTCCCTAGAACTTTAATCCCCTGGGCTCAGATACCAAGTTTAGGGCAGGACAAAAGAGATAATTAGAGCTTTCATAAGGCTTGCCTCAATCATGGGCTAGAGAGATAAATTCATTTGTTTGTGTAACAGATATTATTTGAGCTTACTCAGTATGCCAAGAATGGGGCTAGGTGGTAAATAAATGATAGTGAACAAAAGAGAAATGACCCATGCCTTCATGGAATTTACAGTCTATTAGAGAAGATACACAATCAGTAAGCAAACAAATGTATTTAAAAAATATGACATATGCTATAATATTTTATAAGAACAGGGCAAGCATAGGGGCGCCTGGGTGGCTCAGTCGGTTGAGCATCCGACTTCGGCTCAGGTCATGATTTCACGGTCTGATCTCGAGCCCAGCGTCGGGCTCTGTGCTGACACTCAGAGCCTGGAGCCTGTTTCGGATTCTGAGTCTCCCTCTCTCTCTGCCCCTCCCCCGCTCATGCTCCATGTCTCTCTCTCTCTCAAAAATAAATAAACATAAAAAATTAAAAAAAAAAAAAGGAACAGGGCAAGCATAGATAACTTTGCTAGAGCAGGTATCTCTGAAAAGGTGATATTTAACCTTAGACCTGGAAGATAAATGCAGAAACCATTTTAAAACATTTGCAACATCAGTCAGTATTGATTTGACATTCAAGTCTTGATACTGTATTAATTTTGTGAAGTGAGAATCAGAGACTCTCACAGGCCCCCAACCTGAAGCACTAATATTTTCCCAGGCTCTCGGGCATCATGTCTCCAGTGATCTTTGAGGAACCAGATAGAATTATAATGTTAATATGATGGTGGGGCATCAAAAATAACAGTGATAGAAAGAACAGTGAATCACAGAAACCCCAGGTGCTGATCCCAGAGCCACCATTGATTTAGCTGGAGAGTGTTAATCTGGTACGATCATCTTTGTGCCCTCCAGTTATTTCACCTGCAGAACTATCATTTCGAAATAGATCAACTCTAAGGATTCTTTTTCTATCTCTTAATCTTTCAGGAATCTGTGCTGGAGATAGTCACTAATAACAATCGATTTAGAGTCTAACTTATACACTTGATTTTTAGCACATGTCAGGTCTCTGAAAATGTACAGTGAAGTCAAATCACTGAAAGTTCTGCAATAGACTTCAGTGTGTTCATTGTGTGTGTGCGTGGGGTGGGAGAAGGTCCTCCTCAAATAAACATCGTTCTTGCCTTTTTGGTAAGTTTCTGCAGTGTATTTCCCAACTTTCATACTTACTTGTTCTTTTCCTCTACGGTTGATCACACAGTGAGGATCTGGTTGAAGCCAAACACTTGCCACTCATCACAAGCCTCAAAATTGACATCTTTGACTCATTACTTTTATTTTACCAATAATTGAGCAACAGCAAATACTGGTGTCAGACAAAGATCATGAAAATGCCAAAACTAAACTTGCCGGCAGGGCAGACGGCATCTACAGGGAAAACTTTAAAATGCCCACTTGTCAGCTGCTATATGAATATCCAGATTCTGCAGAGAAGCAGCATTGTGGAATCCTGTGTAGAATGAATAAAAGTCAAGGACTACCCACGCTATAATACTATTCTTATAGGGCTTAAACTGTGAGTTAAAAGGTGATTTGAGGGTGTTAACTTCTGCTTGAGTAACCAGTTTCCAATGAGGGAAAAATCAGATTCTGTTTTCCCAAGATTTCCAAACGTCACCTCAAAATAGCAACCCCAGCCACCCAAGAAAGAGTGTGTGTATTTTAAAACTTAGAAATGGTTTTTCCATCATTAATTTCCATTCTCATTTCAAATTTTGCATTAGGTGGGGAAAAATAGTTACTTTCCATCTGGCTGTCCTCTGGCCTGGTGAGGTTGTGCTTCTATTTATTCATTCATTCATGTATTTTTTTGGTCTCACAAGAACTTAATTGTGTGAGTGATCCATTCCAGATCTAGACATAATTCTCCCACCCTCTGACCCAGCCCAGAGACTGACTGTCACAGAACAGCAAAGGGACTGTTTGACCTTTTGTCCCTCTCAGACAGTATCTGCCAGAAGCGTCCCTCTACAATGTTATACATTCATTCTCTCTATAAATTGAATCTGGACATTCAAGCATGACTGAACAGGCACTGAAGATGCAATTGGTGAGATGGATTAACTCTACTCTTCTTTAAATCTCTTGTTTCAGATAATTTAGATGAAAGATGCTTATTTGGATCGGATTGCTATTTTCATAATTTATTTTAGTAAGTGGTGAGGCAAGAACATAAAAATGCAGAGTTGAAAGACAAATTGGCCTGGATTGAATTGATAAGAAATGCGTGGGGCTTGTTGGCTTCTGATCAATATTTGTATTCAGTCTGCAATCTTAAGTATGTATAATAAAAAGAAAACAGGTGGGAGTAATATCTGACTGTAGTTTCTTCCCAGTGTATAGTCCAAATTAAAAGGCATTCAGGACAAAAAATAACCTTAATCACCTGACACAAAAATGATTACGATCTGTCCACAAGACAGATCTTATTAGATCATGACCAACACACCTCCAGAAACTTATACATTCTGCCATTACTGGAGTCCTGAATTACTCCTCTGATCAGCTAAGGTCACAGGTAGCTCTTGGGCATTCTAGTTAGCTCCAGTTTGGTTTGGAGTCCAGTGAATTTACAACCACTATTAGCACACTGTGTGGAGTTTCCAGGGGAACTTTGTAAAGAAGTCAGGAGTTTGGGTGGTTCTTAAACTGCATTCAGGCAGCTATTGAGTTAACATAGTTCATGACTCTTCTGTAACTTCCTGCTACATCTTTACTGTTCATAATTATTATTAGTAATATGACTATCAATTGAACATTGCTTTACAGTTTACAGAATTTTTTAATGTTTACAATGTATTATGAACCTTGTTCTTTTGTAGCTTACTATGCCTCAAATTCATTTGGTTTAATAAAAGATTAGTTTGTTATGAAGATTGGTTATTAGGAATCTTCTAGAGATGATTAAAGGTGGGGAAGTAAGACGGCAAATAAAGTCCACATTACTCTAGCCTCCAGAGAAACTGAAAAAGCACAGAGCTTTATGGTAACCAAAGAAGTTTGTATCTTACGCCTCAGAGTTTAGTGGACATGTTGAAAAACACACACTTTGGCCTCATGATTTCCTTGTTTACACAGGGGGGAGAGTTGAGGGGGAGGGGAGGGAAATGACGGTCGAGTTCAAATGCATTCTAGTACAGAGAAACACTGGAATAAAGGGCCCTGGACCCAGCAGTGTACTTAAGCTCACTGTGTCTCTCTCTCTCTTTTTTTTTTTTTTTTAATGTGTTTATGATCATATTTGCCTTACTTACTCTCCTCTTAGGATCACCTAGAATATACATGGAAAGATAGATGCAGGAACTTTGGTGGGGATTATTATATCCTCCCCAAAGTGATCAGCCTTTGATATGTCAAGATGATGCTCTGAGAATGAGAATAGAACGTGGTAGGGCCCATCCAGCACAGGTTTTATCAGTGTACAAATACACATATGCACAGCTAGAACTGTATTCTGCAAAACCTGGGCCATTTGCAGCTGTGACTCTTTGACTTATAACCTTCTCTGCACACTGGTTCAACAATAACTGCTTTGCTCTTTTCCTAGGATCCTGGATTTGAAAATCTCTTAAAGATCATATTTCTTCCCCTGTCTGTGATGTATAAACTGCCCCTCTTGTATTTTCCAGCTCCTGGTAGTTTACCCTGTCCCTTCAGTGAATAGGAGTTCTCTACTTAAGGGAGAACTTTTGCTATCCTTGGAGAATTCTGACCTGATAATACCCAAACCTGCCTCTCTCTAGCAAATGTAATAAGGAACACAGGAACACCATTTCTTCCCCAGCCTTTCTTCTCCAAGATAGAATCTCCGGGGCTGCACCCCACTAGGTTATTCATCAGGCAGTGTATCTTAAAGTGGGCCTTTCTCTTTAGAGGAATGCTTCCCTCCACTGTCCACTCAGCTACTACCCAAGTATGCTGTGATACTGGTTTTGATACTAGAAGAGCTTAAAAGTCTCCAGTGCCTCCCTTCCAGCTGTCTTACATCCTGTAGTGGTTGCCTGTATACATAATAACTGCTGAGGAATCTTAATTATGGTTTCAAAATGTTCAGGGCAATCCCATCCCCCTTCATTTGGGGATTGCAAAAAATGGATTTGGGTCACATACACATTTGTGTTGAAGAACATTAAGTTTTTTCACTGAAGATTTCCACCAATTCACATGATCTTTGCAGTGTCCCAAAAGGCAGGAACTCATTCCTGTACAGTTAGGATATAGCTGGCCAGTGATCTCTTTAAGTGTGATTTCCATCTTCTACATTCTGTACTAAAGGTTTTCACATCGGGAAACTGTTGGGTCATATTCCTGCCAGAAAATGTGGTGGAGGTTTAGGTGTTGGAAAAGATATTAGACAAAGAAAAGACCTTTTCTTTTTTCTTTTTTTTTTCTTTTTTTTTTTGAGAGAGAGTGTGGGGGTGGGGGGTGTGTATGCACGCAAGCTGGGGAGGGGCAGAAGGAGAGAGGGGGAGACAATGTCAAGCAGGCTGCACACTCACTGCGGAGCCTGGAGATCAGCTCAGGGCTCATTCTCACCGTGAGATCATGACCTGAGCTGAAATCAAGAGGTGGACGCTTAACCCACTGAGCCTCCCAGGCGCCCCTCTGATTGAAGTCTTGACGCTCTGCTTTTGAACTGCGGAACCTTGAGCAAGTGATTTATCTGTGGGTTTGGATAGGCATCTGCAGAATGAGGGGTAGTGCTATATCTTACAAGTGTTGTGAGAAACAAAACTGTGTGAAAGGGTTCCCTAAACTGAAAAGACTGTACAAATATAAGATCTCCTGAGGGAAACCTTTTTAAAACACAAAAAAAAAAAAAAAAAAAAAAAAACTGTATCAACTAAAGTACCTATTGCATGTTGGATGAAATATTTTATAGCCATCAAAAATTGTGAGTGAAAATGTGTTCAAAAAATGTTAAATTGTAGTTTACAGTTACCAGTAGTGTAAAATCTGTGTACATGGACTAGAAGCATATGGGAAAAAAATGAAATCAGCTATTTCAGGGCAGTGGAATTGAGTGACTTTTCTTTTAAAACCTCTTTGGTGTGTTCAGTTCAGTAAACTTACTGAGCACTCAAACTGCCAGGTGCAGTGCTAGACTCTGCACATACAGAGATAAGTAGGACATGGGCCTTGCCTCAGGGACTCCCATTGCAGATGGTCTTGGCCAGAGTTTATTGTGAATAAGAATCACCTGGGGAGCTTATTAAAAATTTAAGGGAGCACCTTGGTGACTCAGGTGGTTAAGCATCCAATTCTTGATTTTGGCTCAGGTCATGATCTCACAGTTCATGAGATTGAGCCCCCATATTGTGCTGTGCTCTGTCAGTGTGGAGCCTGCTTGGGATTCTCTCTCTCCCTCTCTCTTACCCCTCCCCTACTCACGCACACATGCGCTTCCTCTGTCTCTCTCTCTCTGTCTCCCCCAGAGTAAATAAACTTAAAAAAATTATTTAAAAATTTTCAGATTACCTTGGTTCTACCATAGAAAGTCTGATTCAGTAGATGGAACAGCCCGCAGTTTGCGTTTCTTAAACAGTCACCCTGAGTGATCCTAATGTAGGTGGTTTAATTCCATGCTGTGAGAAAGCTTCAGGGAGGTTTTAATATTTTACAGTAAAAGGTAATAATTACACAAATCTGCTCATTGCAGAACATACTATTTTTGATTGTTCTGCCTGCACCTTGGAGCTGGTTTTTATGCCTCTGTACCAAGGAGGGAAAGCCAGCCCACAGAGTGATGTTACTCTTAAATCCATGCAGCATGAAGCCTTCCACACCTCTTGACCTAGATCTGTTTTCCTCCCTTTCTTGTCCACTGCCTCCCCCATGTTTTTTCCCCTGTGCATCTGTATCTCTCCGCTCTGATTCTTCCAATGCCCAGTAATATATCAACATCCAGATTCTTCCCCTTCCTTTTTCCAGCCTATCCTCCCCGCCAACCAGGCATGTCAATTTTATTGAAACAAACATGTCTGCTTTACTAACTTGTTCTGGAAGGCTCTTATGTATGGTTAGTATTTCTCAGAAAACTTAGGAGTGGGCTAGTCACTGATCAACAACCACAAAATTATCATGTGTGGAAACTTCTGTGTTTTGGTGCTTGACTGTCTTTTAGCTCTTGATTAACTTTTTTCCATTGGGTTAGCCGTCCTCAACAGATTGCTGTCCTGCCCGTCGAGCTGGAGTATACCCTGCATTCTGACACAGCACTGCTTGTCTCCACATGCCTGTAGATGGGCTTGGGTGGCTTTCCCAGGCGACACACCTGTCACCTCTTAGTCACCTAGAATCAAAATAATACAACTCTAATCACACTGAGGCTGTGAGGCTTATTTTAGGAGGGGTGACACTCCAAAATGCAACTAGAGTTCTACATTTTCACGTTTATGTTACTTGTACTTCAAGATACCAATGGTTGGACAGTGGCTTCCAGAATCGCTCCTTTCATTGTGCTCCCTGAGAACCATATGCAAATACCAGCCATCTTACACTGCCATTTGTCTTCTCTGCAGGAAGGAGAGCTCCATAACACAAGAGAGACCACATCCATCTTTGTATCTGCAGTGCCCTGGAGAGTCTCCAGCACATAGTGGGTACTCATTAAAAAACTCTGAATGAATTAGGTGTCATTGAGGTGTCCAAAAAAAACCAACAAAAAGAAAAGGAAAAAGAAATATGTCCATCAGACAACAGGGAAATTCTCCTTAAAAAGTAATTCCCAAAACGTGGTTTCCCTCTTTATGCATCTGAAATTCATAAAATTTTAAACTAGCCTTTTCAGCATAAAAATCCAAGCCTGGAGCCTTTGCCTGAACATAGAACAAAAAGTTAAAAATTAAAAGTATGAGTTCAACTAGTAATTTATCTTAGGAGCTGTTACTGAACGTGAGTTCTAAGGTGTCTTCTCTGGTGTTTTAGAGTACAGTAGCTAGAGTTCTCAAGAACTTCGCTCTACTGTTCATCATACAAAACCAGCACCGACCCATGTCCTTGCACACAGTGAGTGCTCAGTAAATAACAGATGATATATTTGATTGGAGGGGAGAAATTCACAGCAAGTCTCAGATGAACTCAGAGTTGCTCAGATTTTCAGTTAATTACTGCTAACTCAGTGCCTATCTCTGTGGGCACCCCAAACAAGAAAAACCTAAGAGCTCATAGTTTTGTTCCCATGCAGCTGGTTGATAATCTCTGTGTTCCCACAATCCTTTGAACATACCTCTACTACAAACATTGTCCACACATTACTGTAAGACCCTGCCTACCTATTTCTCTCCCCAGAAACACCCTGAACTTCTTACTTCTGGTCTTACTCATCTCGGTGTCCCTATGCTGAACTCATGGTAGTAGGCTCTCAGAAATCCTAACTGGAATTAAATAACAGGACATAAATGACCTTTCCTAAGTAACATGTATTTGAATAATAGTTTGCATTGGATAGAGTATATGCCTTTCTAAAAGTGTTTCAGAGTTTCAAACGATAGGTCTGGGTAGTCCTGAAAGAAAGTAGATCAGTTTTCATGCCTCTCTTAATACTTGGCAAGGTGTCAGTTAGTTATCAAGCCCATTCCTGCTCTGAGAATCACGCCCCCACCGCACCCTAGCCCATGGGTGCCCTGCAGACATAGTGGGGACAGGAGCTTCCTTGCTGAGTGGACTGGCAGTGGATACCTGACCCAAAATGGGGGCCAGTATCATTTCCCTTGGAAAAGTGGGATTGAGAACACTAGAAAGTCTGGACTGGTTGCTTGGACCAGGAATATATAAACTTAGGAAATGCAGAGCAACCATGTGCCTCAAGAGACAGAGAGAAGGCAGTCTGCAGAGAGAAATGAAGGCACATGCTCGGAGATGAAAAACCAGATGGCCTGTGAGAGACAGACACACACATCCAAACTGGCTGCCTAGTTTTTGCTATATTTAGTCCTCAGTTACTAACCTTCCTGAGGCCAGATTATTCAACTTTTTCTTGGGTTCCATGGGATGTGCCTCTTTTTTTTTTTTTTAAACCAATAAATTTCCTATTTGGGCTTAAGGAAATTTAAAACAGGTATCTGCTTTTGCAACTAAAAGAGAACATTAATACACTATTGATTTATGGAAAGAATTCTCATTACTTTTTGTGTTGTTGTACTTCCATTACCTTTTAGTCATACCCCCACGTTATCCCAGAATACATGTTAATCAGGAAATTATTTAGATGAGAAATTTCTGATAGATAAGATGCCATGGAGGATAAGTGAGTGACATATTTGCTTTTCAAGTGTCTTGATACCCTGAGTCACAAAAACAAAACAAATGAATAGATGCTTATTTACAGAGGGGGGTTGGACAAATATCAGACCTTTTTTGAAGTACAAAATCAGATTAGAGAGGTTTTGAAGAACCAATACATTTGGCAGCTTCCCAAGGCATCTATTTTTGAAGATTCTTTCCAAAACTATATAAGAATGGCTTTTGTCATAAGCCTTAGCTGGGTTTCAGACTAGCCAAAACTGCCAACTGTAAGAGACTAAATAAAAAAGCATGTGTGCCTAGAGCAAACCAGACCCTGCTGTTGGCCGGCCATAAACAATGAAAGTAAGATAAAAGATTTTGCTCTTCAGAAACAGTTCCAAATGTGTTTAGAGTTTGTGTACCATATTCATTCAACCCTGGCATGCCGCACCCTGAATTTAGTCCTCGCTTAAAATAATCATTTTGAAAACATGCATGGAAAATAGGGAACTGGGAACTGCTAAAATCATCATTTGGTTCCGGAAAATTTTTTCTGAAGAATATCTTCGGGCTTTTTCCTAGAATGTTACGAAAACGTTAACTTATAATGATTACTGCCAACATATTTCTAATCATTCTAGGAAAAGAAAACAGCAACAAATAAGTTTCCAGCTCTTTGCACAGTCAACACTCTGGACCTTGGAGAAGCTTGCATGTAATTTGACTGCAACTACTTCCTTTTTTAGTTAATTGTGTTAAATGTGCCTCATAATTCCTAATCCCGGTGGGGCTGTCATTTAGAAGGGGCTGGGGGGAAGCTGTTTTAATTCTGGCTTTTGTTTCAGCCACTAAATGTAATACCACATGATTGTTGACCCAACAGTAATCCAGTTAAAAAACAGTCTTCAGAGTTACTGCATCATCAAAATTAACCCTGATTACATCAAATTATGTTGAAAACAGACCACAGCTGTTTGCCCTGTTGAAGCAACTGCTTGAGAGCTCATCCAGAAGATCTATCTGGGTGTCAGGAAGATACATTTTGTTTTTTATCTTTGTTTCTCGTCACAAATGTACGAGGGAAACACTATGTTCTTCCCAGGGTGCTTGGTGGGAGTTGAAAACTTTGTGATCCTCCAGAATCCAAAATCTTCTTAATTCCAAAGTAGAAGAAAATCAGATCTTTTAAGGTTTCAGTTTTCTATAGAAAGGATGTCAGAAGAAGGAAATGTAAATCTATTGAGTATTGCTCTTGTCAGCAGGAAAGAAATGGAACTTTACAGAGAAGGATGGCGGGGCCTCCTCTGGTAGGCTGCATGCAGTCATATGCTAGGGATGGCTCATACCAACCCATGAGCGCAGACGTGGTGAAAAATTTTGCAACCTGGTTGCTAAAAAAAATAGCATTATTAAAATTAAATAATTTTAAATGGAAAGTAACAAGAATCGGAGAAGATGGGAGACAGATTGGAACTCTCATACATTGCTGGTAATGCAAAATGGTGTAACCACTGTGGGAAACAGTTCAACCATTCCTTAAAAGTTAAACACACGGGTGCCTGGCTGGCTCAGTCCGTAGAGCATGTGACTTTTGATCTGGGGGCCATGGGTTTGAGGCCCACGTTGGGTGTAGAGATTACTTTAAAAAAAAAATTAAGCACAGAGTCACCCTATGATCCAGCAATTTGACTCCTAGGTATATACCCAAGAGCAGTGAAGATGTAGGTTCACACAAAAACTTGTACACATATGAATGTTCACAGCAACATTCATAGTAGCCAAAAAGTGGAAACAACTGAAATATCCATCAACTGAAGATGAATAATAAAATGTGATACATCCAGTCAGGAAATATTAATATTTGTAATATTGCAATATTTGCAATAGAAGAACTGATGTATGCTACAACATGAATGGACCTTGAAAATGTTATAGAAAGTGAAAGAAGTCAGACACAAGAGGCCATGGATTCCAATTATATGAAATGTCCAGAATTGGCAAATCCATAGAGACAAAGTAGATTAGTGGCTGGGGGGTTCAGATTAGGGGAATGAAGAGTGGCTGCTAATGGATATGGAATCTCTTTGGGGGTAATAAAAATGGTCTAAAATTAGATAGCAATAACGGTTACATAACTCCGTGAAATACTAAAAACTGAGCTGCACACTTTAAAAGGGTGACTTTATGGCATATGAATGATACATTAATAAGTTAACTCATAAACTTACAGTTAAATAAATTATATGAAAAACAAAGGGAATAAGTAACCAGAACTATCAGTTACTAATCACTACATTTTCCTGTTATCTCTGCTCTGTCTATTGTATCTTTATTTGGAAGTACTAAATAAAGATTATGAGATCCCTTAACTGTATTCATGAACATAAAGCCTATAGCTTGAAATTGGTCAGGAAGGTGGGGAGGGTATAGTATTAGCACCACAAAAATTGTCGTATACTACAAATCAAGGCTACGTCCACTACAACCACCAGTGAGCCAGGTTTTAAACATTTATCAGCACAACACTGGTTGTATGGATCAGATAACCATTGTGGGTACCTCTGGTAGAAATAAATGAGATGGTCTCCTGTGGCCTTTGGATCCCCAACAAAAATACTAGCAAATCTGCAAAGCCACTGTACATGCATTCATTGCAGAAGAAAATGACATTTCTGGTCAGCTGTTAGAAAACTCAACTTGGACTCAGGAGACATATGTTCTCCGTTTTGCTAGTATTGTGTTTGGGTACAAAGGGCTAAGTGATAGAGCACCTGTAGTACTGTCACAATGAGGCCAGATATCAGACAAACCACATATGATTTAATTCTTAGCCCCAGAGAGGAGAGTATCTGGGGAGTCTGCACAACAGTGTCAGGGTTTGGAAACCAAAAGTTAACACAGTTACTTCTCTGGAGCCTGGAGATAGGAGTCAAAAGGTCTAAGGAGCCGTTGTTTTAGAAACTACCCCAGGATTTCAACCACCTGTGAACATGAAACTGCATAGGATTACCTCCACCTGCTCAGCCCTTCCATGAGACCAGTCACTGTGGATTTAAACACTCTAGTTGCTTATAAGTACCTTCACAGATCCTGTTCTCTGGTGTGGATGGATCAGAGACTTCTGGATGCTTCAGGAGTCCACAGCTCCCAGTTGTCATCCATTAAGGGTTGTTTTTTTTCATTCTCACGACATTTAGGAGCATTGATTATGTGCCTGGCACCATGCAGAGAAGCTTTAGGGATACCACAAACGAGGACGACCCAGCCCTGCTCAGGTATTTGCAGTACGGTGTGATAACCTAATTTATATATGTGCAATGTGAATTCAAGAAAAACATGAACAACTGTGCTGAGGTGTGGGGATGGTGAGTTTTAAGGAAAGGGGTCTTGACATATGTTCAAGATCCAATCCAAGGTAGAAGTTCTCTGAAGGAAGTAAGAGGCCATCATGCAAAGTATGGTTTGGAATACCAGGGCACTTTCTCAGGGACTTGACGAGTCTTCGTTCCTGGGAGAATATGATAAATCCACAGCATGGTCTCTGAATACAGTGATGTACCACCCTCACCAGTGTCTGCAGAAATGTCCCAGAACCCTTACTGCCCCAAAGCAATTAGCACAAGTTCTAATTTTTCACAAAAGAGAAATTGGGAAACGGGACTTGCTCCAACTTTTCCCATAAGAAAGTTTATTTCCAGAATATCTAACACTGGGTGTAATGTCAAGTAACTCTCAGACTTTTAGCAGCTGCAGACAGGGAGGAAACCACACTATTAGGTCTTCAGCCACACCCCAAGCCCACTTTCAGATCTCTGTCCCATCCAGATGCCAGAAATTGATTTGAGTAGCTCACAGTAATTAGATGGAACTAAGTGAGCTCAAAGCATCCGGGGTTAAAGTGGCACACACCTCAACGTTCATGAGAGTCCAGTGTCCTGAAAGTCACCAGCTGAGGTGGCTCAGCTGGCCACAATGACCTTAGCAAGCAGCACTCAGCTCTGAAATTAACCTGTCAACTAAATTGAAGGGGAGAAAAGGCTAGGCTAGGACACAAACATCCATCCCCACCCCCGGTCCAATCACTGACGTCAAGCTTGGCGTGGGTGGTATTAATCATGCCAGCCTGGTGTGCAGTTGAGGACAGCTCTCCTTCCAGCCTTCCAACCCGTTCCTGGGACCGTTCCATCAGCCATGCACCTGCCGCTGGCCACAAACCCTCAACTCGCAGACAGGCACGGATGCAGGCTGTTGCTGACGACACTCAAAGCCAGAGTGCACCCTTTAGAACCCAGGCTTGGGTGGGGAGGGCGGGAGCAAACCCTGTGCCATGCTTTCTTCCCAGGTGTGCAGTTCTCTAATTTCTGCAATGCTTCCTCCAGAGAAGCTCTCACCATGAAATGGTCATTTCCTGAGGATTTAACGAGAATATAGGATTAATGACCCAAAGCACTCTTTGCAGCCGGTCATTAATTCCCCCCAGGAAATACCCATGGTCTTTAATCAAATTGCCTAAATTATAGACTAGTGATGCGTGTCCTCACAGGTTTGGGGGCTGTGGGGGGCGGGGGCTGTCATCCCTACTGGTTCCAATAGATGGCGCCTATCTTCGTGTAATAAACCACTCCTAATTCTTTCTCACTTCTCACCAGCGAAAACCAGAGGGCATTACAACAACAAAAAAACAGCACGCAGTGGAGAGGACTTAGTAAAGGCCCAGACGTTCTGTTCAAGGGCTGTCCCCAGGCCTGGCACACATCTCAGGCTCAGAAGACTGAGGCACACCAGGGTGCGGCCAGAGACCTTAGCAACAGTCCAGCCTCCTGTGTGCAGCCTGAGCTGGGTGCTGGCAGCTAAGTAATGAGAAAGGTGGGGTGAGGCACCGAGAAGAGGCCCTTCTGTAGGCTTTGGGGGAAGGAATGGGATGTTCAGAGAAGACTTCTTGAAGCTGATACAGGTTTCCCAGACTATCCACAAGTTGCTTTATGCCCCTTCACTTTTACGAAAGACCTACATTACTGCTTGTTTTGCTCACCAACAGAATTTTCACCTTTTGGTGATGGTGCTTCTTCACTTTACCCCATTTCAGCTTACCAAAAGGTTTCATGGGAACACACCCGTCTTGGATTGCAGGGGTAGGGGGAAACCTGTGTCTGTAACTGTTGTTATTCAAGGCCCCTCCTTTCATTGCCCACAAAACACCAAACTTTTTTTTCCACATGGAATTGTAAATAATGGGGAGGAAAGAGTCTTTTGCAAAACAATTTAAGAGCTTCTGGCAGAATGCAGCCCAACGCCCAACTAACCATTGCTGAATCTGCTGCCAGTCTGTCTTGAATCATACACCTATCAAAGGATATGTATCAGAAGACTATCTTCTAGGGAAAGATGAGGCATATATGCCTGACTTGCATCATATACCTTCAGCTGCAGACAATCCATGCAGATCTCTCAGACTGCAATCCCTGAGACTTGGCACTATGACTCAGATGAATGAAGTCAGAAAGATTGCTTATTTTGGTGGGAGTCGCTGCCTCCTGATCGATTTGGCAGGCTTGAGTATTTTGATATTTGTCTCAGGGTTCCAAGGTACTAAAGCCAGAGGTTAAAATGGCCATAATTCTAGTGGCGGCCCTTAAATGTGGCATAAGATCGCTCAATCAGAAAGCTAAGGCAGCTCCGATCCCAGCTGTAGCCTGATAGTTCTGGCTCTACATTCAATCCAGCAGGATAGTGAAATGGGGGTGCAGGGAGCTGACTTCTACCTCTCATGATGCTTAGAAAAGCTGGCAGATAGTAAAGGATTTGCTTTTACAAATTGATTAAAGTGAGTGAACTTTCTCCAACCCAGGTATAAAACCAGAACGATGTCCAACAGCTTGAAACAACTAGCTTCACTGCACAGAAACTGGAAAATGGACAAATAGCCTTAGTCCAACGTGGTGTGGAGAGTGTGAGATGCTGTGTCTCCTACTTACCTGCCCATAGCACACTTCTCTATGGATAAAATGGATTACGACCCACTTGGCTCTCCATTGTACAGGCTTTGGCACTTTAGGCTATCTGTAAAATGGGAATAATACCGCTCGCCCAATTTGTAGATTTGTGAAGACAAGTAGTAAACAAGGAATGTAAAAGCGACCAGCACGTATTACTCTGTTTTCATCTTCACTTCTCCCGCCAAGGGGTGCGAGAGTTAATGAAACTCTGCTGGGAAACGGATCACTTATTTCAGCCAGAACCTGACCCACTGAAACCTGAAACTCAGAGTGCATAGGAAACGCGAGCAGCCCTCGGGTCCCTTCCTGACGACCCTCTGTGAAAAATCGATTCTCGATCGAGGGCGCGCAGACCCTTCCCTTCACCCCACCCCCGTTCCCACCAGGGGCGCGGGCCCGCATCCCGGATCGCTGTTGAAGCTTGAGGGCGGAAAGCAAGACCCGGGGGCGCGGCTGGCGGCCGGCCGCCGGCCTCGGCGTCTGCTCAAACCTCGGGCTTCCCGGGTCCCTAGAGGTAAGGCGGTGTTTGCGTTTTGAGGCGGCCCGCCGGGGGGCGCGGCGGGCTGTGGGCGTGGCGAGCGCGCGCCGCCTTTTTCCTGCTGTGGCGCCCCCACCGCGGCCGGAGGGGAGTGCGCGCGGGCGCGAGCGCGGGTGAGAGCGGAGCGGCGAGGCAGCCGGGCCCGCGCACGCGCAGCAACGCCTAGTCCTCGCCACGCGGCCGATGGGACGAAGGCCAATACAATAACCCGTGAGTAATGAGACACAAGAAGGCCGGCAGAACAGCGACGACCGAGTCGCGCGCATTGTCAGCCACGGACAACGAGGCGGGCTCCAGGCGGCCGGCAGCATGAGCGGCGCGGCGACGTGGTGGCACCGGCTGGCTGAGGCAATCGCCTCCCGAAAAGAAGTTGAGGCGCTATGTGAGTGCGGGCGACGAGCGGGTGCGGCCGCCGAGGGCGCGGGTGGAGGGCGCCCCGAGGCCTGCCCAGGGGCTGGGGGCTCCGGGAGGGGCGTCGCCGACGGAGAGGGCGGGCCCTGGGGGCCCCGGGGGGCGAGGAGCGGCCCGCGCGCCCCGCGACTCGGGGCTGTGTGGGGCACCTGCACACCTGTCACAGGTGCGCGGCCGAGGGGCGGAGCGGGCGGGCGGGCGGGCGGGCAGGTTGAGGCTGCGGCTCCTTCTTCGCCGGGCGGGCGCGGCGGCAGCGCCTCCCCAGCCAGCTTCCCTGTAAACTAAATACGGTATCGAAGTTTGTATTGATTGTTTTGGAGACCGAGAGAGTTGATTCCCGGGGCTGGGGGACCATAGTAACCCCGAGCGGCTTCAGCCTGCAGGGCTGCGGGAGTGGGCGGGAAAGGGGGGCGCAGGCTGCGGGGCGGCTCGGTCCGGCCCCCACAAAGGGCGAGGCTCCTCACACCCTTTCCCCCTTCCCTTTCTCTGCCCGCCCCTCCCGGTGACCGCCTGCTTCCTTCCAGTCCACAGCCTCTGCATCACGGGCAGCGTCAGCGGCATGTGCAGCTCTTGTATTAAGTGACTCATTTGTTTGTCCCCCTTCATTCCGTATGTCTCTCACAGACATCCCCCCACCCCACCCCACCCCACGATGGTGACATTGCAGTTTGGTCTGGTATAACTGGCCGGGATTTTGTGTCGTCCTTGTGTGTCTGGGGTCGGGAGAAATCAAGGTTCTCAGTTGCCAGGTGGTGCTGACCGACGGTGTTTACCGAAATCGCTGGGACAGCTTCTCCCTTCCAAGTGAGAAACTGGCAACATCGAGCGAGGGGAAGGTGGGATACAGTCTGGTGCCGCCTGGTGAAGAGATCTGGCTAACCGCCCCTCTCGTCCCCCCCCCCCCGATCCAGTGCCTTGCCTGGTGGGGTCAAAGTACACGATGGTAGTAATTACGATCAACTATGGGCCGTTTGCAGGCGTTTGGAAATGGAAGTAAGGTCGGTATAAGGTGTCAAGGTCTCTCTTCTGTTCCGTTTTCACTTCCTTTGAAATGCCCTTGTTAAACTGACTCCTGGTGCTGGCCTCTCTGGGATCATTCCCACAGCATGAAAGTGAGCTGTTGCCTTCCAGCTGCAGTGCATCAAGGGAACTCCGAACAGACCCTGCCCTCTGTCAGCTGCACCAGTGGCTGTCCATGGGGGGAGAGGCAGAAGCTTAGCAGAGTTTCCTGTCTTGGCTCCCCAGATCAGAACTGAGGGACTTCTGGCCTCTGGATTGAGGAAGTGACATTCTGTTTTTCAAAGGAAATGTTGTTGGGGAGTGCAAGTGTGTGTGTGTATGTAAATGAAAGCAGGCTCTTATTTAAATCACTTGCTGGGAAGACTCTAACAGTGACTTTTCGAAGTGGACCTAGATTTAAAATACAGTAAAGATGAGGCAATGGAGGGTTCATCTCCGTTCTTACGTTCGTTTTTCAGGGATGTCCAAGGAGCCAAAGCATTACAACTGCTAAGAAAGAAACGTTCCCCCTTTTCAGAGTTGTATCAGCTCATTAGGAAAGGTGAATTTTTATATTAGGTTAAGGATGAGTAATTTGCTATGGATGTTTTTATAATTATAAAAAACAAAACAAAAAGTTTTTGGCCCCAAAGAGCTTAAGAAAGCTATCAGTTGAAGTGTAATAACATACCAGCTAGTGGAATAGAGTATCCAGTGACAAATGTGACTCTTAATTTTCGAATTAGAGCACTACCCTAAAGATCCTTGAAACTTTGCTTTTGATACAGTTTGCAAACAGTTTGACGCCATATCTCTATTTGATGACTACTTCAACTCTATCACCCAGACTCTCTTTACGACCCATTTCTTTGGTATTTTGTTCCCAAGCAACTTTAGCTCAAAAAGAAGTTTGGAGGCTTTGGGGTCAAGCAACTTTTTCACCCACTTGAAGTACTTGACATCCTACAGTCCTATGATGACCTCACCCGCTTTCCCACTTCCTTGCAGCTCCAGCCCATGGACATCTGATCAAACTACTAACAACTTCTCTTGGGCTTGGGTGTAATGTGTTCCGTTGATATGACTGAAACTGAGTGCAAGCTCAGTTCTCTTAGTTGAAACTGGGCTGAGTTGTCTAACCCCAAGCTCTTGGGGTTAGAGTCTGCCTTTACATCTTTTCTTTTTGGGCGTTGAGAATTTCTGCACCTTGCTTTAAGTTAAAACTTTGCCAGTTCCCTGTGTTCATTAGAGACCCAAATTCATTAGAATCAAACTAGGAAACAAGTTATTTCCCAGCCTCGTTACTAAACACACACCCTAAAATAGCTGCTTATTCTGGTATATACAATAGCCATGTGGTATCATGGATTGTTAAGTCTCCATTTTAAGAATATATCACATATCTGAGATCAAGGGAAAAGAAGTTCATGAAATAGATTGCAACTATTTACAATGAATTTAAAAAAAACCTCTCTCTAATTTGAAGAGGTGGTAGGTTGAGGGAGGAAAAAACAACTTGAAGCCATAGCAAATGTTAGCAGAGATTAGGTTTAGGATGTTTTTGTCAGCCTTTTCTAATTTATTAATCATAAGAAGATGTAAAGATCTATTCAGTATTGCTGTGCACTTTGGGGGAATTACAAAAAGTGACCTCTGGAAAATGGTGAGTATTGCCTCTGGACCATCATCATATGGTTGCAGTGGGAGGCTAGCGGGAGGAACAGCCCTCCCATCATGCTGTAGTGTGCATGTGTATGAGTGTGTGTGCATATACATGCACACACATATGTAAGGCAGAAGCCAGATTTTCTTGAGGAAAAACATTTTATGACCTACACTGCTCTGTAATTTTCTATTGATTTCACTGGGGTAAAAGAAACTATGGACAGCCGCACTGCCCTCTAGTGGCTAATTTGGAGAAAATTGTGTAGTGATTCTAATGAACAACTGCTTTGAGGAAACTAATTGTTTATTTTATTAAGTCAACTTGCTTATTAAATATCTGTATCTCTGGATTTGATGCTCAGAATAAAAATTAAGCCATCCTGTCAGTCTTAGCAGATTACCTTGCCTTCTTCACCAAGAACATTGAAGCTATCAGAGGGTAGCTGTCTGCACATACTGCAACCAGATTTCCAAATTTACCTGCATCTGCATGATTCCTTTCCTTTTCCCTACTTCTTAGAGTAGATGAGGTGCCCCTTCTAACTGAGCAATCCTGCTACCTGTGCTTTGGATCATATCCCATCCTATCTGTTCAAGTCATTATTACCCTTTCTGTTATGGATATTCTGTGTCTTCCCCTCTCTACCTATTTCTATCCATTAACATGTAAACACACTTCCTTTTAACAAAATCCTCCCTCAGTATCCCATCCTTTCCTTCTCACTGTGCTTTCTGCTTTTCTTTAGAGCTAAGCTTCTTCATGGTTGTTTATACTGTTTCCATTTCTCCTCCCTTCTTGTCAGTTGGTTCCAGTCTGAAACCTACTTTGTCATTTCACAAAAGCTGTTCTCTGAAAGGTGCCAGTGATACCCAGGTCACAGAATTCAGAGGTCTGTTTTTTCACTTCTCATTTTAATTTCTTCACTGCTTAGTCACAGTAGACCACTCACTCTTTCTTGAAGCACCTTATTCTTTTTTTTTTTTTTTTTTTTTTTATTTTTGGGACAGAGAGAGACAGAGCATGAACGGGGGAGGGGCAGAGAGAGAGGGAGACACAGAATCGGAAACAGGCTCCAGGCTCCGAGCCATCAGCCCAGAGCCTGACGCGGGCTCGAACTCACGGACGAGATCGTGACCTGGCTGAAGTCAGACGCTTAACCGACTGCGCCACCCAGGCGCCCCTTGAAGCACCTTATTCTTAAGTGATATGATAAATGCCTGACTTTTCTCCCTTGTGTTTTTTTTTTTGTTTGTTTTTTTTTTTTTTTTTTTTTTTTTGGCTACTATATGTCTCTTTTGCTAAATTGACCCTTTTTACCCAATCCTTAAAATTTGAAGCTCATTTATGGTCACAGTGGCTATGGTCTAGGCTCTTTTCTCCTTCTCAGTATCTTGTCCATTCTCCTGGCTTCAGTTATCATTGCATGCTGGTTGTTATCAAGTTAAATTTCCATCCCAGAGTTGTGTTCTCAACTCCAGACCTGCATATACGGTTGTTAACTGGACATCTCTACTCGAATGTCTCCCAGTCATCACAAACTCACCACACCCAAAACTAAACTCTCATTCTTCATCCCATATCTGCTCAATAAATGGTGCCACTGACCACCCACTTGCTCAAATGTGAAACCGGAATCAGCCTTGACTCCCTGTCACCCACTATTCCACATCTAATCGTTCACCAACCAAATCCACTAGTGCTATCATCTTAATATAGTTTTCTCTACACTTCTCCCTCCCCACTGCCATGACTCTTAATATTGTCATTTTAATAGCTGTCTGTTGATGGCTTACTTTGTGGCAAGCACTGTGCTTAGACCATTGATCTTTTAATTTAATCATTTTAGCCCTATGAGGAAGGAATGTGACTTGTCCAACATCACCTGGCTTTGTCCCAAAGCCTAAGCTTTTGTTGTTGTTGTTGTTGTTAATTAAACTTTTACTCTGAGGTAATCATAGGTACACATCTATTTGTAAAGATAGTAAAAAGAGATATGTGTACTCTTTACTCACTTTCTCCTAATGGTAACATTTAGCAAAACTATAGTGCAATATCACCATCAGGATATTGATAATGATAGACTCAAGATACAGGACATTTCCATCACCACGTGATCCCTCATGTTGCCCTTTTATAGTCCCATCCACTACCAAGGCATTCCCACCACATCCTTAGCCTGTGACAACCACTAATCTGTTCTCCATTTTTATGTTTTATTATTTCAAGAGTCTTATATAAATGAATTTGTAAGTTTGTAACTTTGAGGGATTGGCTTTTTTCAGTCAGCCTAATTCTCTGGAGATTCATCCAAGTGGCTGTATATATCACTAGTTCATTCTTTTTAATGCCCGATAGTATTCCATGGTATACATGTACCATAATTCATTTCTCAAACTGTTCACTTACTGGTTTTAATTTACACTTTCTTATGGTAGATGATATTGAACATCTTTTCAGATGAATATTTATCATCTGTATGTCCTCTTTGGTCAAATGTCTTCCTTTAAGTCTTTTGTCCATTTTCTGTAAGAATTGTTTGGTTTTTGGTTTTTGGTTTGTTTGCTTTTTTAAGTTTTTAAGTAATCTCTATTCCCCCTGTGGGGCTTGAACTCAGGACCCGGAGGTCAAGAGTTGCATGCTCCTTCGATTGAGCCAGCCAGGTGCCCCTGGAGTGTTATTTTTCTTATGGTTGAGTTTTGAGAGTACTTTATATGCTCAAGATACTAGTCCTTGTCAAATAATGTGGCTTGCAAATATTTCCTCCCAGTCTATAACTCGTCTTTTCACCCACTTCACTGGGCTTTAGGAGAGCTAAAGTTTTTAGTTTGAATGAGATCCAGTTTATCAATTTTTCCTTCTATGAGTTGTACTTTTTTTTTGGTCAAGTCTAAGAACTCCTTGCTGAGCTAAAGCTGCAGAGCTTTTCTTCTTTTCCCTAAACATTTTTTAGTTTTAAGTCCATGATCTGTTTTTTAGTTAGTTTTGTAGGAGATTTGAAACTTTGAGATTTTTTTGGTGGTGTTGTGTGTTTTCGGCAATGGACTCCCAGTTGCCCCTGCACCTTTTGTTGACAAGGCCATGCTTCCTTTATTGAATTCCTTTTGCATCTTGGTCGTAAATCACTTGGGCATATTTGTTTGGGTCTATTTTCTATTCTGCTCCATAGTTCTACTGCCAATACCACATAGTCTTGATAACTATAGCTGTATGAGAAGTCTTAAAATCTGGTAGACTGATTTCTCCATTTTATTCCTGATCAGGTTAATCTTAATTTTTTTTTAAGGTAAATTTGAAAAGTCAGCCTATCATTAGAAAATTTGAATAATACTAAAATACAAATAAAAATTACCTGTAATCCCATTAGTCTTGAATTTTTTTTTAAATTTGTCTTTTCAACACGGAATGTGAGTGTGACAAATATATTAGTTTAATAATTTATCAAGCAGCCATTATATGCCAAGCATTCAAGTTCTGGGACTATGCAGAAGAAGAAGAAGAAAAGGCTTCCTGGAGAGGTGGCCATGGCTAGAAGTAAGCCAAAAGAAGAAAGTCTTCCAGACACTGAGACCACAGACAGTGGCGGCCAGTGGCAAAGAACTGCAGAGTGTGTGCAGGGACACTAAAGAGAGTTTGGTGTTGCTGGACCATCTACAGGGTGATGCAGATAATGGCCTATGAGGCTGAAGAGGTAGACAAGAAAGAACCTGTGGGTTGGAGAACAAGGGAGAGGTATAGATAACCGACAGGTACATGAAAAGGTGCTCAGCATTGTTAATCATCGGGGAAATGCAAATCAAAACCACAATGAGATATCACCTCACACCTGTCAGAATGGCTATAATTAAAAAGAAAACAGTATGGAACTTCCTCAAAAAATTAAAAATAGAAGTATCATATGATCCAACAATGCCATTTCTGGGTGTATATCCAAAGGAAATGAAAACAGGATGTTAAAGAGACATCTGCACTCCATGTTCATTATAGCATTATTCACAATAGCAAAGATATGGAAACAACCTAAGCATCCTTCAGTGGATAAATAGATAAAGAAGATGTGTGTGTCGTGTGTGCGTGTATGTACACACACAAGAATATTATGCAGCCATGAGAAGGAAGGAAATCCTGCCATTTGCAACAGCATAGATGGAACTTGAGGGCATGATGCTAAGTGAAATAAGTCAGAGAAATACTGTATGATCTCACTATATGTGGAATCTAAAACAGCTGAGCTCATAGAAATAGTAGAGTTGTGGTTACTGGAGATTAAGAATATGGGGAAGTGAAGAGATATTAGTCAAAGGGTACAAACTTCCAATTAAAAATGAATTAAGTTATGGGCACCTGGGTGGCTCAGTCAGTTAAGCGTCCAACTTCAGCTCAGGTCATGACCTCACAGTCTGTGAGCTCAAGCCCCGTATTGGGCTCCGCGCTGACAGCTCGGAGCCTGGAGCCTGCTTCCGATTCTGTGTCTCCCTCTCTCTCCGCCCCTCCCCTGCTCACACTCTGTCTCTGTCTCTCTCTCTCAAAAATAAATAAACATAAAAATTTAAAAAAAAAGAATTAAGTTCTGAAGATCTAATGCACAGCCTTGTGATTGTACTTAAATACCATGTCGTATACTCAAAAGTTGCTAAGAGAGTGGATGTTAAATGTTCCCATCAGAAAAAGAAATGGTAATTGTGTGATGTGATAGAGGTGTTCGCTCATGCTGTGGTGGTATGTCATACTGCGATATACAAGTGTGTCGAGCCAATGTTATACCCCTTAAACTTACACATGTCAATTAGGCCTCAGTCAAGCAAAGATAAAAAGGAGGGAGAACAACAACAACAAGGGAATAGGAGGTCTTCAGAAATAAGCAAATCTAAGATTTGTTCATCCTAAGAAGCCAGAGCTTTATTACAACAGACTCTTTGAGTGTTTAAATAAAATTTCTGTCTGGTCCACATTCCTGGGACAGATAACCAGGCGGACATTCCTTTAGCGGCTTTCTGTTCTGTGGTCCTAATCACTGGATTGATTCTGTGATAGTGTTTAACATCAAAGAGACTGCTCTAACCCAGGGCCGGTCTCTGAGCTTCTTGTTACTAGCATTGGATCACAGTTCCTCATTTGGAATCAGCCACATGCCTATCAACAGATGAAGGAATAAATAAAATGTATTTTATATATATATACCATGGAATATGATTCAGCTCAAAAGGAAGGAAGTTCTGACACATGAACATTCTACAACATGGATAAATCTTAGTGACGTTATGTTAAGTAAAATAAACCGATCTTGAAAGGACACAAGCTATATGATTCCGCTTATATGAAGCACCAAGGAGTCAGATTCATAGAGAGGGAAGGTAGAATGGTGGTTTCAGGGAGGAGAATGGGGAGCTATTGTTTTGAGTACAGAGTTTCAGTTTTGTAAGATGAAAGCAGTTCTGGGGGATGTGTGCTGATGATGATAGCACAACAGTGTGACTACTTCATGCCAGTGAACCGTGCACACTTAAAATAGTTAAGATAAATGTTAGGATACGTGCATTTTAGCACAATTTCAAAAGAACACAACTCATTAGTGAAGGGTTAGTACGTGGCCCAGCTAATACTTCTCATCCAAGGGAAAAGACAGGATAGAATCCCTATAGCCCTGAATGCGTATGGAATGTCCTTTCAGGGATATCTGAGGACCAGAGCAGTAATATTGTACAAAGCAGGAATGCACGAATGCACACCTGCTGCTTTGCTTAATGAAACAACTTTGATGTTGCTTTCTATTTCTCATTGGCCTTTCTCAAGCAGGAAGGGAATAATGGAATATGGTAACCTCAAGCTTATAGGAAATGCTGAGAAATAAAGGTTCCTGAGCAGGCTATTGCCTTCATCCAGTTAATGTTGACAAGCATTTATAGAGTATGTTTTGTGTCCTTTGTCTTCCCAAAGGAATAAATCAATTCTCAACACTGGCTTCAAGGAACCAGCAGTCTAGGGAGACCAGAAGTGTACATGTGAAACAGAGCAATGCCCTTGTATAGAGATATATGGTCCAGGTAGCAAGGATGTTCATGAAGGCAACAGCTCTGGGCATGGAAAAAGATGGCAGGGCTTCTTGGAGTAGGAGTTGTGGATGTGAGTCAGACTCGAAACATCGGGGCCTAGGGATGAGCACTGGGTGTTGTATGGAAACCAATTTGACAATAAACTTCATACATTGGAAAAAAAAAAAAGAAAGAAAGAAAAAAAACATCGGGGCCTAAGAAGGAACATAGCAGTTAAAATGGGAAAGGGGCAGTGCACATGGGGTGGGGGGAGGCAGTGAAATTCCATCCACAGTGGAGTCTTTAGTGGAAATCAGTGGTTTGAATAGTAAATAGCCGTGGGGATAGTCCGTGAAAGACCTTGGGTGATAGAATGACATTTATTAATAAAGCACATCACTCTAACTCAGTCTCTGCCTCTCAGATAGCCACTCCTTCAATGGGAAATGTCAGTCGTGTGTTGACATTGTTTGTATTCAGAAGATCTCTTTGTATTTCAAGGGCCTTTGGGTCCCTAAGCAAATGACTTGATTCTCTGAGCCTATATCCTTGTCTATGAATCTGGTGTACTGTTTCTTCACAGGGTCTGAGAATTTATTAGGATAACAAGTGAAAACAATCTTAGTACAGTGTCTAGCCCAGAGTAGGTATTGAATAATGGAGGATGTCGCAGGAGGGGCTGGTGTCGATTTGCAATTGTTAACCCTCTCATAGGAACTCCGAACGTGAACATGAGGGTCTTCACGTCCTTTTCAAATTTGGGCCAGACCTGAATTTTATATAATATCAGAATGTAAGTGGAACCCCCAAGCTAGATATTCTGTCAACTCTAGGGAGTTAATCCTTTCCTGAAAGGAACATCTCATGGCTCTCCTGATCTCAGAGAAGGGAAGCAGAGCCACATGGTTTTTTATTTGCCTGAAGCTGTCACTTGGACCAGTCCCCGGGGAACGAGTGTGTGCTAGGGGATGTAAGATCAATGTGTGAGATTCTGGAGCCCGATTTCAAAAATGTTGGAAAAACTTCCCAGTAAGTGGTAAACCCTTTAAGCTCAGGTGTCTCCTTACCCTCCAGGAACCCCTGAAGTGAGCCCTCTTCTTGGCTTGTTTTTATGGTGTTGTTTCATACCCCCGCATTCTCGCATCAGGCTTGTATCAGTCTCCTTTTGCTAGATTACGAGCACGCTACCTGATGATATAAGCTTCCCACTTAGAGCTAGATGAAGCCTTGTCCAGTACTAGCTACAAGGAAGGCAAAGTTGCCGTCATTTATTCTTAACAGCTACCTCCCCTGCCCCCCAGCTTTAAACTTGTTTCTTTTTGTTCATTGGCCAGTTGTGAAAAATAAGAGAGTGAGTTCCATAGTACCCTTCAAAGCAGTTAATTAGGGTATTTTTAGTATCATTATGAGCTCACGTATTTAGATACATTTGATGTGTTTGAATCTTTTCAAGTTGTTTTACATTTTAAAAGATTTTACTTTTAAGTAACCTGTGTACCCAACTTGGGGCTGGAACTCACAACCCTGAATCAAGAGTTTTGTGTTCCACCAACTGAGCCAGGCACCCCTCTTGGTTATTCTTATTGATGTGCATGTTGTACAATCTTTAGCCAGTGACTGAAGATATTTAGGTTGGCTTCTCAGTCCCTTTGACATGATCTTACTAGTATTCGATAGTTTGTTATCTGGTATGACAAGATGTTTCAGGTTTGTTTTGTACATTGCCTGATCCAGACCTGAGATTAGCCAGTTCCTCAAAGAATCCTTTCCTTTCAGTAAAAATGTTATCCAGAAACTCACATGGGTGTTAAGGGGCTCTTATTGCTTGCTGGTTGGTCATACATATAATTTTACATGGTTATAAGCAACATGAACTGTCACTTGCATTCTGCTTCCCCTGCCCCCACAAGCTACCACTGTGAATATTTTCACTTCTACATAGTATTTTTCCCATTTTTAGTGATGAAAAATTTCAGTCATACACAAAAATAAAGAAAATGGTCTCATGACCACCAATTCATAGTTTGAAATACTATCAAGGTTTTATCATATTTGTTTTATCTATCCCTTTTACTCTTTCTTTACTGGAATATTTTAAAGCAAATCCTGGGCACGTACATAATGTTTAAAAAAAATATGCAAGTGAACGTACCGTATCTTATATACACATGTCCTCTGGTTAGACATCTGTGTTACTTCCACTTAACTCACTGTTATATGCTGTCAGACCTGTTATAGAGGTGGAATTTCTGAGAATTTCATCCCAGCTGATGAGCCACCGCATTTGGTATCATACACTATCACTGCAACTCACTTGGAAGATTTTCTTGGACTGGCTATCAGTGTGTCTTTCCTTAGCCTGCTTTGGAAGAATGTTCTGGTTGGAGCTCTGCTGGCTTGCAAAAGCAAGGAAAAGTGTTAAGTTTTATATATAGTAGACAGGCTGATATCCTTGGGAGGATTATAGGAATGAGTCTGTTGCTTTGATCTTTTGATACAGTTTTCTAGAGGAAAAAGAAATGGATAGGTGTGTATACTGTATACTTCTTTGGATACCAGCAGAGGCTACAATGTGTTGAGTTTAATGCCCTTTAGAAATCTTGCAGGCATGCCTGGGTGGCTCAGTCAGTTAAGCATCTGACTTGGGCTCAGGTAATGATCTTGCGGTTTGTGAGTTTGAGCCCTGTGTCGTGCTCTGTGCTTGCTGACGGCTCAGAGCCTGGAGCCTGCTTCAGATTCTGTGTCTTCCTCCTCTCTGACCCTCCTCTGCTCATGCTCGTGCGCGCTCTCTCTCTCTCTCTGTCTCTCTCTCAAAAAATGAATAAACATTAAAAAAAATTTTTTTAAGTCTCGCAGAAATTACTGTCAATAACAAATGGTAAGAGTGTACAAAGTACATAGTATTCTCCTCCTAGTTTATAATCTTGCTGGGGAACATGCCTGAATTAGTATGTCAGGCAGTACAAATGGCAAAGACGAGTGCTGCAGGAGCCGAGGAGAGATGGCTCTCGTGTGGTCAGTGAGTTCAGTTTCACAGGACCTATGTTTGTATTTTACTTGCTGGGTAATCTGCCATTTCACATTTCTATGCTTATTTCCTGATACATTCTTGGGACGCATTTCACGTGTCACCTTGTGGCTGCCTTTGATCCTGCCCTCCCCATCAGAAGCCAGCCTCTTCCTGGCTCTTGTGTTGTTATTTATGCCCTAGTACCAGTGACTGTTGGTTTAGCTTCTGGAGAGCACCCCATTCTTAGTTCACCCTTGTAGCCCTGGTACCTAAAGCACAATAAGTTACTGGTTGTGGTAGATAGATGCGACCCCTGATCTTAGGGTTGTGAGTTCAAGCCCCATGTTCGGTGTGGAGCCTACTTAAAAAATAATGAGTTATTGGTTGACTAGTACTTCCTGTGCTTTTAGGTTTTGAATAAATATTACTTTAGGATTGGTTATGTTTCTTTGGAGACAAAAAGCTTGAGCTGAAGTGGATTGAAGGTGCAATTTTTTTTAGCAACAAGTTTTGAGAACTTTCATAGGATAGGCTATTAAAAATTTATTTTTTTGTAATACTTAAATTTCACTCATAGTCAACTTACTGCAAACACAGGATAACAAAAAACAAATAGCGATATGAATAAGGAGCGCCTGTAATACCCCTACGATGGTGTAAACATTTTTTTAGTGTTTCCCAGTCTGTTTTTTTCTATATTTGTATGTGCTTTATACATTTACAAAGAATAAGACCGTATCACCTCTTGTGTGCTGCAAGTTAATACACTGAAAATATTTCCCTGTGTTACAAAATAGTCTTCTAAGGCATGGCTTTTATTTTTTTTATTTATTTTTTTTAAACGTTTTTTATTTATTTATTTATTTTTGAGACAGAGAGAGACAGAGCATGAACGGGGGAGGGTCACAGAGAGAGGGAGACACAGAATCTGAAACAGGCTCCAGGCTCTGAGCTGTCAGCACAGAGCCCGACGCAGGGCTCGAACTCACGGAGTGTGAGATCATGACCTGAGCTGAAGTCGGACACTCAACCAACCAAGCCACTCAGGTGCCCCTAAGGCATGGCTTTTAATGGCTGCTTCAGCAAAGTAACATAACCCAACACTTCTCAAGTGTGTGGCGTATAAAGACACTTTAAACATCTTTACAGATTTTGGTGTTGAATTAAATGATCTTTATTATTATGTCACGAAAGTGTCCATAAACAAAATGAGATACTAATGTACACTTACTAGCTCTTCTACAATTACAAAACCAAAGTAGATTAACAAAGCTTCAGAACCAATATACTTCGCATTAACAATAGTGGGTATTTTGCTGAAATTAAATTGCTCCTTGAGATGTGAATATGGCCCTTCCTCCTCTGGAGCCTGTGTGTTCTGTGCCCCATTCTTCTCTCTCATCTCATTTCTGTGTTTGAACTACAGTGAAACTTTGGTCTGTTTAGGAAACCGTTTGGCTTTTAATTGGTATGACCACATTTATATACCATCACCTCTGTCTTTTCTCATTAGTCATTAGTGTATGAAAATTAAGAAGCATACTTGATATTAATAGGATTATGAATGCAAATGCTGGTAATCAAATAGCAGCATTCTCTGGTAAGATGATCATTCAAATGATCTAGATTATGTTTTATATTTTAAGATCACCCTTAAGGTGAAATCTTGAAAACTGTTTGAAATGGATTTGCACATCCCTGGTAATATGCCGCTGGGCCCTATATTGAAAAATCCTGGTGTGCTGTAAAAGGCGTGTCCTCTGGGATTAGTCCTGGGTTAGAAGCCAAATTGAGCCTCCCACATGCTTTGCAGTCTTGAGCATATTTCTTTGTTTCAGAGCTCTGATTCCCTAATTTGTGAAGTGGAGATAATGGTAACTTTAACCAGTTAATTGAATAATTTTAACTCAGAGGGGTGTAAACATGAATGCTTATCTTTGTCCAGTCAGAACTCCCAATCGTGCTTTATCAAGATCTTCTCCTCTACGGGACAGATCACTTGATACCTTTGGCAGAGGCCACAGCCTTCTGGTCACTCTGGGTTATTGAAAGTCTACCATTTTAAAATTTCAGTATAGCCAATCGAAAGCTTTTCCTACTCCTATTACTGCCCAGACTTGTGGTTCTGAAGATATGAAGTGGAAGAAGGTAGATACTGTTTATTTTTATACTCCTCTTCTCCGTTCCTCCCTTTGGAGAGTATATGGGATGGGGGAGGATGGTCTGGGATACTTCTGATCTGCCTGTTCTGGCTCTGCCTCTTCTAGGCTCCAGTTCTGGTGTGTAGGGATGGGCAAGAGGGAAAGGGACAGGGATAAGTGTCTCTCTCTCTTTTTTAAGTTTATTTAGAGAGAGAGAGAGAGAGAGAGCAGGGGAGGGGCAGAGACAGAATCCCAAGCAGGTTATGTGTGTCAGCCCCAACTCAGGGCTCAAACCCATGTACCATGAGATCACGACCTGAGCCAGAATCAGGAGTTGGGTGCTTAACCACCTCAGCCACCCAGGCACCCCTTAAATGGCTGTCGTTGGGTCCTCCTTGATGGCATTTACTGTTACCTGACCAGCACTGCCTGTGTGTGTGCTCTCTACACTTATGAGTTCTTGAGAGGGTAGGTTCTCTAGACCTGGAAAAGAAACTGGTGTTAAGTTCTTTCAGCCTCTGTCAGGCCAGTCACTCCCTTTATTGTACCCCACAGCTGGGCCCCACTTGCTCATTTGACAGCCCTCTTGGGTGGGGATTTGATAAGAGAACTCAAGGCCAACAATTTCCATGGGACTGCTTGACCCAGGGGACTCAGATCCATGCCAAACAGTGGGGGAATAGCATTGGTGCCCCTTCTCACTCCATTTCCCTTTTCCCTGTCCAGAATGGCACAGGGCAGATCTGTAAGTTAACTGCCTGAGCAGATAACCACTAGGCATTATAATTTTTAAAAAATCTTGCCCCAAGCCTTTTTTTTTTTTTCGGCATCTCTAATCTGTGTAATGGATTCTCTTAGAAGAACCCTCTGTAGAGAGAGTACCACCCCAAAACACAGCACTACCTGCTAGGGCATGGTTTCCCCTCCTCCTCTCTACTCTTCCTTTGTGTAGTGTGGAGGGGAGAGAGGGCAGTGCAGAGGCACAGGTGATGGTTTTATTAGCAGGTGTCATATTATAGCTTCTTACCAAATTCTTGAAATAGTCCAGCCCCAGTTATAGACTGCTGTCTTTACCTTGTGGGAAATTTACCTCCTGTCTAATCTTAGCTGTGCATTCTCTTTGCTACTTTTGAGAGCAGTGGGAAAAGCCTCAGTCAACATTCACTTATATGACTCCCTTATAGATTGCTGTAGTATTAAATATGATAATGCCAGGCACATGGTGAGCACTCTGTAAATGGTAACTGTTACACTTAATGCAGCACCAAATTTATTTGACGCTAACGTTTGGCATTTAGGTAGTTTATTATTTTTTGCTATTCTAAATAATGCTGTGATGATCTTTGTAGCAAAGATTTGTATTCTTAAGATAATTCCTATAAACGGAATTTCTAATTCAAAGAGTGCAGTTATTTACAAGTTTTTGATACATTGTATCAGACTGCCTCTCAGAAAGGAGAAAGTTTTAGCTTCCCTGATTCTTCTCTGATACACATGGTAAATTTTTGAAAATACTTCACCATTTGACAGGTAAAAAAGTAGTTCCTTCTTCTAACTTTGATTTCTTTGCTACCAATTTGAATGCATTTTCACATATTATGGACTCATATTTATAAAGAGTTGCATCTTCAAATGATAGGTACCTTCTGACATAAATGGTTGCTATAATTGGGAAGGACGACTGTGAGTGGCTTTGGGTGTGGTAAAAAGGGAACTTGGAATGACCTGAACAGGGAATTTCCCACAGTAGGGAGGGAAAAGATTGACCAGACCTGACCAGACTTCTCTTACTTAGCCATTCCCTTCCTAGACCTGTTTAGCTCTGATTCCATAGATTCCGCCCCCAGGCAGCCTTCTGATCTTAATTTGGAAAGGCCTACCTAAGATGTCACCTACCTCGTGCCACTTCCTGATTTACTTCTGATAGAGATTGTCTTCCCACATCATCTCATTATGCCTCCTTACAGCTCTTGTGACATTGCTATGTGACTGTGTTTTTAGATCTCTCCCCTTAATTATGTGCGCTCCTCAAAGGCAGTCATTTTTCTTTTTTAACCTAGAGTTTGGCACTTAGGCACTCAAGCAGGAGATAAGGCGATGAATAGGAATCTTCCTTGCTCTCTGGTAACTCACAGTTTATCAAGGAAAATAGACATCTAAACTTACTAAATATCATGGAGAATATTCTGCTACACTAGAAGTTGAACAGCGTGTTGCAGTGAAAGGGGGGGTACGACGAGTGATTCCACTTGGAGTGGAGCAGTATGAGGGAGGGCTCAGGGAATGTGACAGTTGAGGAAGGCTTTGAAGAACGAGTAGGAGTTCATCAAACAGATGGGCAAAGAACCTTTCAAGTAATGAGAACGACCTAACTAAGGATGCAAGCACGTGAATGTTGAGGGAAAGTGTTTGGATGGGGAAAGGATTAAGAATGAGGTCTAAGTGGCCCACTCTGTTCTCCCTAGGGACCCCAGTGTTGTTACCTTTACTCACCATGATCTCTTTGCTTTGCCTGGAATTTCTTCTCTCTCCCCTGAATCCTTGGACCCTATCAATCATTCTACAAAGCTACTGAGTACCTCTTGTTTACCATATGCCAAGGGAAAGAGGCAAAATTGATTTCATAGACAGCTCTGAATGGCATCATGGGAATGTCAGCCCCGTACTGAGAATATAGACAAGAGAATGATGTCTTACCAAATTCTTTTTGGACGACCCAGATTATAGCTTTTTTTTTTTTTTAATGTTTGTTTATTTTTGAGAGAGAGACAGAGTCCGAGGAGGAGAGGGGCAGAGAGAGGGGAGACATAGAATCTGAAGCAGGCTCTAGGCTCCAAGCTGTCAGCACAGAGCCCCATGCGGGGCTCGAACTCACAAACCATGAGATCATGACCTGAGCCGAAGTCAGACGCTTAGCTGACTGAGACACCCAGGCACCCCCTTCATGGCCTCTTTTAATGGCCCAGGCTTAGAAGTTACACAGTGTTACTTTTGTCATACTCCAGTGATTGAAGGAATCACAAGCCCACTCAGATTCACAGAGAGGTAATAACATAGACTCACAGCCTCTTGGTAGATAGAACATCAAAGAATTTGTGGCCGGACGCCTGGGTGGCTCAGTTGGTTGAGCATCTGACTTGGACTCAGGTCATGATCTTGCAATTTATGAGTTCAAGCCCTGAGTTGGGCTCTGTGCTGACAGCTCACAACCTGGAGCCTGCTTCAGATTCTGTGTCTTCCTCTCTCTCTCTGCCCCTCCCTTACTTGCTGTCTGTCTTTGTGTCTCTCAAAAATAAATAAACATTAAACAAATTTTTATTAAAAATTTGTCCTAATTTTTTTAATTTTTAAATTTTTTAATAAAATTTTTAATAAAAGTTTGTTTAATGCTTATTTATTTTTGAGAGACAGAGAGAGAGAGAGAGAGAGAGAGCATGAGTGGGCGAGGGGCAGAGAGAGAGGAAGACACAGAATGTAAAGCAGGCTCCAGGCTCTGAGCTGTCAGTACAGAGCCCGATGCGGGGCTTGAAATCACGGACGGTGAGATCATGACCTGAGCCAAAGTTGGACACTCAACTGACTGAGCCACCCAGGCACCCCAACATTAAACAAATTTTTTAAAAAAGAATTTTTGGCCATTTTTAAATCTGTCATAATTACCTTAATTTTTCACAATAAACAGTCTCCCGTGAATCTTTCCAAAATTCAACTTCCTAAGAAGAGCTCTTTGAGTAAATACCTCATCTTTCAGAGTTTTGCCCACTTCCCTTTCACCACCCTAAAATCTTGTTTGGTCAGGGCAGGGGCTTTGTCTGCATCATTTATCTCCAAGACCTTCTCAGCCTGGAACAAAGTCTGAGAAACAGTTGATGCAGAATACCTATTAGTGACTGCTTAATAAGAATGCCTCCCATGTCTTTGTGTGAGTATCTACGTGGTGTCCTCTGCTTCATTGTCCAGTTTGGGATGTATCCCGGAGTTGTTTTTGTTGAGTTGAGACTAATTCTGTTTGATCTTTGGGCATGATGTGCACAGACCCCCTATGGAGGTTGTGATGTGTTAGCACAAAGTTCCTGTCCACTGAGAACTCTGCTTTCACAGCACACCTCTGCTGGTCTGGCCACCTCATAATAACTTCTGAATGCCCTGCCTGCCAGACTCGAGCTTTCGGGGGTGAGCAGTGCTGCCCCATGCCCATCTTTTGGCCTCTTCCTGCTGCTGCCTCCAAGCCTTATAACAGCACAGGGCTGCACAGTGAACTTTAGTAGCCTGAAACCCACCCCATGTTATGTCTGGGATAATGAGTCTTGAAAATTTCTGAAGCTCCACTGCTCCCTGAGTTGAACCTGCTTTGATGAGAAGGAGGAGCGTGTATGCGGGGAGAGGGTATGTGAATGAGAATCGTGCCTTTGTTTACCTCTTGTGCCCCTTTCCTTCCCCATGGGGCCAGAGGGGCAGGCTTCTCTGCTGCTTCCCCTTCCTAGGCTAGGGCTTCCCCTGTCACATCCCCCTTTCCAGCTCCAGCTGGGCTGGTAATAACCAGGAGGCACTTGATGGAAGGAGTACATGAAGAGAAACTGCTCCAACAGCAGGATACAAATTAGGAAACATTTCAAAAATACTGAAGCTCAGGTAAAATTATATTCTTTTGAAGCCCAAGTACAATTACCTAAAAACTAGTGACAGACTTGCTTCCTTCCCCCAAACCGCATTTTCACAACGCCAGTACCATAAGGGTTTGGACACTTTGTATCAGGAAGATGTTGTGGGGCACCCTCAGGACTCTAAAAGAGTGCTGCCCAGTCCTTGTTGCCGACTTCAAGGAGTGAATTCTTGAGCCTCGGTTTTCTCTTCAGCAAAATTGGCCTATGCTGCCAGTCCTCTGACAAGTTTAACATGACTGTTAAATGAATATTTGGATGATTTGCATGAAAACCAGTTTCCCATCCTCGTGTGCCTAAAAGTTCCTAACACTGAGTGTTTCCAAATGATGTGAATTCAAATGCCAGCCTTCTGTGGCCTAGGTAAATCAGAACCTCTGAGGGATGGGGTCCATGGATGTGTGTTAAAAAGTTAATTCGTGTGACTTTGTGTGCCCACAATGAAAAACCTCTGCAAAAAAATAAAAAGACTAGAAATACAATACTGTAATAATCTGAGAGTCTTTTATGAGATTGTCTGAGTCTTCTGTTGAAGTTGGGTTTGACCAAGTTAGATATCATTTATTTATAGCTTGCTCTTGTGGCCCCCAAAGTAGTAATAGCCTTGCCAAGCCTGGTTTCATAGATTCTAAACCCTTTGTAAACTGAGAGGGCAGGTACAAAGTGCCTCCTTATTTACGTGGGCATTCGCAGCAGAGTTTTCTGTTAACTGGATTTGTGATTGCTAAGCTCTTAGCCCATAAGCGTTGTGCTCTTTTCGTTACTGAGGTTGTGTGTGGTGTGTAGTATAAACCAGCCACTAAAGTTGCCTGATCCTGAACTAATGCATTCGTGTGGTGGATACAAAAGGATCTATATTATCCTGAATAGAACTAAACAGTATTATCTTGTCCTTGTACAAAGTTATTGTGTAACAAATGCCTGAAATGCTTCTGCCAGGCATTGTGAGGAACTAGAGTGTTCCAACAAGGAGTCCTACTAAGCTGATAGTCCGTGACCTGTGGGGATTTGGGTAGGAGGGATAATCAGAGGGGCTGCAACTTTAGAGAGTTTCAGCTTTTTTCTTCAATAACAGCTTTGTTGAGATATAATTCAGATACCATAAAATTCACCATTTTAAAGTGTATAATTCAGTGTTTTCAGTATATCCGAAAAGTTGTAAGACCATCACCACTGTTTAACTCCAGAACATTCTTATCCCCAAAGAAAACTTCATACCTAATAAGCAGTCACTCTCCATACCTTCCCTCCCAAATCCCATGGCGACCACTCTTCTATTTTCAGTCTCTACAGATTTGCCTACTCTGAATATTTCATACAAGTGGAATCATATAATATGGTCTTTTGTGACTTTTTTTTTTTTTACTTAGCATAATGGTTTCCAGGTTCATCCATGATGTAGTGTTTATATACGTCATTCCTTTTTACGTCCGAATGATATTCCACTGTGTGAGTATATCACATTTTATTTAACAAGTTTAATATGATTGTTAAATGAATGCTTGGATGATTTGCATGGAAACCAGTTTCCCATCCCATTCTTCCTAAAGGACCCAGTGGAATTGCTAGGTCATGTGGTAAGTCTGTGTTTAACTTTCTGAGGAGCTGCCAAGCTACTTGTCTCAGTTTTTTTTTTTTTTTTTAATAATAAGATATATTCGCACGCTATTTTTGTACTTACAAATCAATTTTAAATTACTTTAAAAATAGAACAGTAAGTATTACAGGGGATGCTAAGAGTATATGCCCAGTCCTGATTGTGTTCTCTGGAACTTGCCAAGTTCTGCTGCCTTTATAAAAAATTAAAGTCCAAGAATCAAAACAGCAAAAGAGCAACTTCCTTCTTGTAGAGTCTCTAAAAGAAAAGATGGAGAAGAACATGGGCTCGTTCTTGATGTCAGTCTCAGATGTTTCCCCCACAGTAAAATGTTAATCTTCCCTCTTCTGATTTCAGAGCATGTTGATTGATACTCTGTTCTGGCACGTTGCACATTCTGCCCAGGAGCTAGGAGCTCTAATCCTGCTAGATTCTGAGAACGCTGAGAGCAGAGACTGAGCCATGTGCTCATATTTGTGGTGCCTGTATAAAGCATGTGCTTCATATGTACCCCTTAAAATTAATCGGAACTATATTAATATCCTTAGACTTTTCAAGGTGATATTAAAAGGAAAATTCTTTTCTGATGAAGATATCCATCGTTCACTTCTCTGTTAAGTGGAATTTCTCATTCCTCTGTTTCCACCCAAAGAGCTATGGTTTTAAGACACAGTTAACTATTTTTTCTTTTTTTTTTTTTTTTTTAAGAAAACAAATGTAGGCAAGACTTGTGGTAGGTGTAAGATGGTTACATTGCTTACTGTAAAGCTACACTCTCTAAAGATATCCATAGCTCTGAGGGCAAAAGGTTGGTAAAGAGCACTTAGATGAAGAGAAGAGAAATTTTAAGACTATATTGTGAGCCAGGGCTGCTGGGCGGCTCAGTCGGCTGAGCATCCAATTCTTGATTTCGGCTCAGGTCATGTTCTCATGGTTCATGAGAAGGAGCCCCACATCATCGGACTTGGTGCTGTCAGCATGGAGCCTGCTTGGAATTCTCCCTTACCCTCTCTTTACCCACCCACCCCCCAATAAATACATGAACATTGAAAAATATATATAGTTCGAGCATGTGGACTTGCTTACTCATGTACAGATTTGTATGTTCATGCACACAGCACACAGATGTACACAAACTCTGTATTATCGCATTTAACCTCCACAGCAGCTCTAAGAGGTAGGCACTTTTGTTTTTTCTGTTTCATGGATGAGGAACTGAAGAACAGGGAATTGAGGAAATTTAGTAAGATTTCCCCATGAGAAAAGAAAGAAGTCAGATTTTCCCAAGCTGTCTGCCCTCAGTGCCTGGCTGGTCTCTCTGTGCTGAATAAGCGCATGTTCTTGATCAGGTAGATCTGAGTCTGAATCTGAGCTCTACTGTTGAGTAAGAATACAACCTCGGACAAATGATCTGATACCTCCCCACCTCCTTTCGACATGGGGTCCTCGATGAGCTGTGAGTCAAGTTCCTCATTCCATTTTAATTCCTTCTGCCACTTTGTGGCATGCCTTTGCTAACATTACCCAACCTGACAGTGACAGGATGGCAGATTTCAATGGACATGTTTGGAGTTTGGTTGTGTGACAAGTAAGCCGTTCAACACGTCCTTTTCTGGCTACGTTGACACCTTTGCTTTCTCACCCCACTGAGAGACCACTGTTATTATGGACTTAATTCTGACCCAGTGGGAAATACCCTGGTAATATGAACTTGATGAGAGCTTGGGAACATGATGGTCAATTTGGTTTACTATCAGTGAAGGTAGAAAATTGTACCCCATGGGAATGCAGGCTGGTGCAGCCACTCTGGAAAACAGTACAGAGGTTCCTCAAAAAACTAAAATAGAACTACCCTATGACCCAGAAATTGCACTACTAGGCATTTATCCAGAGGGTACAGGTGTTCTGTTTCGAAGGGACACATGCACCCCCATGTTTATAGCAGCACTATCAACAATAGCCAAAGTATGGAAAGAGCCCAAATGTCCATCGATGGATGAATGGATAAAGAAGATGTGTGTGTGTGTATACATACGCACATATGTATACACACACATGTATACACACATGTATACACACATATGTATACATATGTATACACACACATATACATACATACATACAATGGAGTATTACTCGGCAATCAAAAAGAATGAAATCTTGCCATTTGCAATTACATGGATGGAACTGGAGGGATAATAGCATAATAGCTAAGTGAAATTAGTCAAAGACAAAAATCATATGACTTCACTCATATGAGGACTTTAAGATGATCATAAGGGAAGGGAAACAAAAATAATATAAAAACAGGGAAGGGGACAAAACAGAAGAGACTCATAAATACAGAGAACAAACAGGGTTACTAGAGGGGTTGTGGGAGGGGCGATGGGCTACGTGGGTAAGGGGCACTAAGGAATCTACTCCTGAAATCGCTGTTGCACTCTATGCTGACTAATTTGGATGTAAATTTTAAAAAATAAAAAAAAATTAAAAAAAAAAAGATTGTACCCCAGACTTTGGGAATGTGTATTTCAGAAAGTGTGTATTTAAGATCTAGTGTATCTGGAGAAGATGGCCAAAGGCTTGTGGGAACCAGGTCCTAAAAGGAGTAGTTGTAGCCTCAGAGCCCTTTTGGTGTGAGGGAAAGGGAAAAAAATATATTTATTTTCCTCTAGCTATGATGTTTCTTGTGCTTCAGTGTTTGAATTATGAATTCTGTATCTTAATCTTACCTCCCATAGAAATAGTAGTATGACTTTCTGCTTTTGCTTGAAGTCTGTTTATAAAGTCAGACCAAAGTTATATTAAATGTGTTTTTTAAGAAATATTAGAGAATCTGAGAGAAAACTTCACCATGAGTAGAAGAACCATAGGCCATAACCACTAGTTTTGATCTCATACCATTGATCCTATTGAAATCCCTTGTTATTAGTAGACACACAAATAAAATTAATGTTTTCTGCTCCCAAATCTACAGGGACTTTATTAAAATTGGATGAACAGTATTTTCCAGTGCTTTGAGCTGTTAGAAGAATAGGCTTTATACATCCAGATGGCCAACCGACACATGAAAAAATGCTCAACATCACTCATCATCAGGGAAATACAAATCAAAACTACAATGAGATACCACCTTACACCTGTCAGAATGGCTAACATTAACAACTCAGGCAACAACAGATGTTGGTGAGGATGCAAAGAAAGAGGATGTCTTTTGCATTGTTGGTGGGAATGCAAGCTGGTGCAGCCACTCTGGAAAACAGTACGGAGCTTCCTCAAAAAACTAAAAATAGAACTACCCTGCGACCCAGTAATTGCACTACTAGGCATTTATCCATGGGATACAGGTGTGCTGTTTCGAAGGGACACTTGCACCCCCATGTTTATGGCAGCGCTATCAACAATAGCCAAAGTATGGAAAGAGCCCAAATGTCCATCGATGGATGAATGGATAAAGAAGATGTGGTATATATACAATGGAGTGTTAACTCTTTTCAAAAAGAATGAAATCTTGCCATTTGCAACTATGTGGATGGAACTGGAGGGTATTATGCTAAGCAAAATTAGTCAGAGAAAGACAAATATATGACTTCATTCATATGAGGACTTTAAGAGACAAAAGGGAAGGGAAGCAAAAATAATAAAAACAGGGAAAGGGACAAACATGAGAGACTCTTAAGTATGGAGAACAAACAGAGGATTATTGGAGGGGTTTGGGAGGGGGGATGGGCTATGTGGGTAAGGAGCATTAAGGAATCTACTCCTGAAATCATTGTTGCACTGTATTTGGATGTAAATTTTAAAAAATTAAAAATAAATATTAAAAAAAAGAAAGAGTAGGCTTTACTATGGCTAAATCTAAAGGGGGCTCTTGATTATAATTGGCTGTGAAAAGATAGAAATGAGTTGATCTCCATGCTTGTCGACTCGACTTTGTGTAGGGAACTATGCAGTACACAGTTATTTAAATGCTGTTCTTAGAAGGTCCATTAGGCATAAAAACATAACTATCCCTCTTGTTAATTGTACTAGGGGAAAAAAAAGGCATAATTCAAGTCTTCCCTTTTGTGGATCCAGGAAAGCTTTGTTTTGGAATCTGGAGGCCTCAAAAGGAGAGGGCTAAGGAAATGTAGGCTTTTACTGAGTACCTACAGGATGCTCCTCACTGGGGATGTAAATGGTACAGTATTCGGCTTTCAGGAGCCTGCATTAGAAGGAAATCCATCAGTCGATCAATGGCTAACCGAGACCCACTGAGAAGAGTACTGCAGTGCAGGTGTAAACAGAGCCCTGCGAGAGCACATGGAGGGGCACAGCTAAGTGAGGGGGCAAGACCAGAGAAGGCTTCAGTGAGGTCTTGTGTGAAGGATGTCTGGAAGCCCCAGGGGGAGACTTCATTGGAAGGGGAGAAGAAAGGTATTCTAGCCAGAGAGAAGACCTTGTGAGCCTGTTCCCCTGCCACGATGAGAAGGCAGCTGATGGTGGGTGGGAGGGAGTATTACAAGGGAATGGCACCAAGTTAGAAAGACCTCTTGTATGTTATGTTAAGGACCGTCAGAGTTTTTTATCTTAAGAATAGGGAACTGTGAAGATAGGGCATAGATTTTAATGGCCCTACCTCAGGCCCTCAGACATGTGGTACAGCAGCCTTGGTTTTATGGTCAAATAAGCTGGGAAACATTCCGTACTATATTTTCTCTTTTTGGAGATAATAGTACGTAATCATATTGAAGACTCCAAAATGATAAACCCATGAACTTGTTTAAAACTCAGTCAGATGTGTTCAAACATGTTTCTTTTCTTTCTTTCTTTCTTCTTCTTTTTCATCTTCTTCTTTACTTATATATTTCTTTTCTTCTTTCTTTCTTCTTTCTTCTTTCTATTTCTTCTTTCTTTCTTCTTTCTTTCTTTCTTTCTTTCTACCTTTTAGTATCATGTTTTAGGACTTCTGAAATAGGGAAAGGAGAAGGAGAAAACATCAGGTTTCTAGAAAAAGAAGAAGCTTGCTCACGAATCTAACAATAATTTGGGGACAAGATGGCAGTTAGGAAGGGAGCCATTTTCTAAACCAGAGCCCTGGTGTGAGGTAGTCTGGGTTCTTATTCTGGCTTTGCTGTGAAATATGCTGTATGTCCTTGGCCAGTTCCCGGTCTAGAGACTCTTTCTCAAGACACAAATAATGCCTGCCTGACCACAAATTAATTGGAAAGCGTGTTAAGCACTTTACGCACATTAGGTCATTAAATCCTCAAAGCAAACCTAAACTTAGATTCCCATTTCTGAGATGAGAAAACTGAGGGATTGAGGGATTGAAAAAAACCATTCAAAGTCACTGTCTAGTAAATGAAGTTTCTCAGGTAGGTGGGGGATGGGGCATTTTCAGTGGAAGAAACCGTGAAAAGGCACAGAAGTGAAAAGGGGCAGGCAGTCTTCAAGGAACCACATGTATTTTAATCTAGTGTGTAGCCCACTTGAAAGAATGGTAGGAAGCAAGAAGGAAAAAGGTTTGTTTAGGTCAGGTCATAGGGGGCCTTTGATTTTATTTACATTTTATTGTGTGGCCATTATGGCATCTTTCTCATTTCATTTTCCAAGTGAGGGCTCATAAAGGTCTTATTCAGTGTTCATTGATTCTCAGCTGGTATATATTTAAACATATAGGGTTATTTTATGTAGTGCTAAGAAGGGAAAAAATGTCTTAATGAAAGAGTGCTCTTAGACTTACTTGGACATGGAATTATAGTGGTCTCTGTCTTACATAAACAAAAGAGAAGTAAAATGAAGTATGTTGGTAAAGGATTCCTAAAACTTCTTGATATTTGATTCCAGCCTTGAATCACTTTCTGACTCATTATCCACATTTTTCCACGTTTGTCCTCTATGCCATCAAGAACATTGAAGGTACAACACTTCTTTAAAAAGTTCCATTATTATTCATACTTTACTTCCAAGTCACTGACACATATTCTGTCGGTTTCAGCGCTGGCATTTTCTTGATCTTACCAGAAGATCTTAACAAAACGTCTTCTCCTAGCTACTGAGATTTCTATTTCTCCCTGAAACGGACCTTGAATTGTTTATTCTGGCTTGTACTTGAGCAGTCACAGCACCAGAAATGACAACCAAGTACACCTTTGTTGACAGCTATGTCCCAACTGGAACGTAAGAAACATTCTGGTTCTGATATTAAAATATTCAAGAAAAAAGGAGATTTTACAATTAATGACATATGGTAGCTTACTGAAGGTCACACAGTGATAGAAGTAAGCAGGACCGATATCAGAGGTAAGGAATATGGATCCTGGAGCCAGACTGCTCAAAACCCCACTTGCAACCTTTGTGACATTGGGCAAGTTTCTCCACCTCCTCGGAGTCAATTTCCTCATCTGTAAAATTAGGATAGGATAGTAACACCTGCCTTAAAGAGTTGTTGAGAAGAAAAAAAACTGCAAACACTTGGAACAATGCCTGGTACCTATTAAGTGCTTGTGCACACGCTCTCTCTTTCTCTCTCTCTATACATGTATATATATATATCTTCTGTTATTATATATGTATACATATATATACATGTATAATGTATATATGCATATATATATGTGTGTGTATATATATATAAAATCTGTCAATAACATTTTTGAGAGAATCAATATCTGTGGAACATTATATCTTTGGGCCTATTTAATAGATGGAGAAACTTGAGACTCAGATCAGCTCCTTCACACCCTCACAGCTAGTGAGTGACAGACCTGAACTTGGGACTTCTGGTTTGATCCATTGCTTTTTTCCATTGTTGTACTTTGTCTCCCTTCCTACTGGTTGTACCAGAAATATGGATACAGGATTGTATCCTTTGCATTGCTTGCAGGGCTAGCCAATGGTCAGAGTGAATAGTGGTCTCAGAAAAGACATTCACTAGTGCCCCTTACTTGCAGTCCTGGAGGAGTTACCATCTTTGGCTGCCAGATTGATGTGTTGACAGTTTAGGTATATCTAGACATCACAGGGCATCCAAATAATGCTCTCCCTAGTACTGTCTATAAGATTGGAGCTGCTTTGTGTTCTTGAGCATCACTCTGGATTTCTGGAATGAAATCCACCTAGTGTGAATCTTTCCTAATGTTAAAATATAGCAGATAAACTGGATCTGGCATGCCAGATGACCACATTGGACCCTGTGATCTGAAGGATGGGGGCATATCAGGGCCTGTCTCCTCCCTGAAGAGGCCACTGTAACTTGCTTCTTGTCAAGAATGTGTAAGGGCTCCTGTGTCACCTGTCTGCAATCATGCCTGGTAGACTGTTATCCATATTTCTTGCTGTTCTTTGTCTAAGCAGAGAGAATGGGGGAAAGAAGGGGAAAGTGAAGACAAAGTCTCTGGAAAAGCAGGATCCATAAAAGAGGCTCTTCTCTCCTTCCTTCTCCCCCCAGGCTCAGCTCGTCCAAGAATAAGCTGATGCTGTTACCATCTTTCCTTTCTTCCACACTCCTGGGGACATGGGGTATAATTAATTATCTGGTTGCCACGTCTTTCTTCATTTGTTACATTTTGCTCTTTCAGTGTCCCCTTTTCACCGTACCCTAGGTCATCATTTGCCTGATGTTTGTCTGACCAGGAGATTGAAGACACAGGTCAGCATAGGATACCAGGGCTCAGCTGAGGCCCTGACAGGAACCTCCCTCAGCAACAACAAGTGATGGCAAAAATATTGGTGTAAGAGTCTGAAATGCAGATTCTATTTCAGAACCGAAGGGCTGACAAAGACAGAACTAAACAAGAAACCTTGGCTTCTGGTCAGTGCCACATTCAGAGACAAGGTATTCCTCATCTAAGTCCCACAGCATTCTCTCCACTTCTGTTCCTCAGCAGAACCTCAGAAACCTATAGATGCATCTTCTGTTATAGCCAGATGCTTTTCCAGGAAGGTAGAGGCTTGTTTTCAACAAATGAATTATATTTAGCTTAACTTGATGTCATGTGTGGTTGTGGCTGAAAGACTGAGCTTCAGAGTCAGACCCAAATGGTTTTAATCCGGGCTCTTCTGCCTAATAGCTATGTGTCTGAGGAAATGTACTTCGTCTGTTAAGCCTTGCTTTCTACAGCTACAAAATGGGGAGGAAAATAATACATATCACAGGGCCATTGTAATTAAGAAATGATGTAGGGGTGCCTGGGTGGTTCAGTCGGTTAAGCATCCAACTCTTGATTTTGGCTCAGATCATGATCCAGTTCCACATCAGTCTCGAGCCGTGTGTCAGTCTCTGTGCTGAGTGTGGAGCCTACTTAAGATTCTCTCTTTCCCCCTCTGCCTCTCTTCCCAGCTTGTGTTGTTCTCTCTCTCTCTCTCTTCTCTCTCTCAAAAAAAAAAAAAAAAAAAGCAGACAAACAACAAAAAAAAAACAATACTTAAGTCTCCACTGTGTTTACCCTCAGTTGGATGTACAGGGATGCAGCAGAGGATAAGAAGGTCTCTGCTGGGGGACCTGGGTGGCTCAGTTGGTTGGACATCTGACTCTTGGTTCGCTCAGGTCATCATCTCACAGTTTCATGGTTTTGAGCTCCACGCTGACAGTGCAGACCCTGCTTGGGATTCTCTCTTTCCCTCTCTCTTTGCCCCTACCCCCACTTGCACTGTCTCTGTCTCTCTCAAAATAAATAAACTTAAAAAAAATCGTCTCTGCCTTTGAAGAAGTCTGTACTTTATACATGAATAGATAAAAACTAGTACTTACCCATGGGAAACTATCTAGTAACACTCTATATGGGCCATCTCCTAGACCTTGGGCATGAAACTGAGCAAGAGACAGGTGCCTGACAGTGGTACTTACATTCGGGTTGGGGGTGTGCATTGAAGGCAAAATTATAGCACAGAGGGTATTAGGAAGTATGTATGTACAGGGTACAGTTTCAACTAAAATAGGGAAGGTTCTGAGAACTGACATTTGAGCAAAAACTGAAACGAGATGAGGAAGGAACCATGCTGTTGTCTGGAACAGGAATTTCAGAAGAAGGAACTGCAGAGGCAAAGCCTCTGAGTCAAGGGAGCATTTAGACAGCCCCAATAAAGGGAAGGATGGTAGGAAATGAAGCCAAAGAGGTAATGGGGAAATAGAAACTTGGGCCATTGTGAGAATTTCATATTAGCCAAGTGAGGCAAGAGTGAATAAGCATTATGAAGGAATTAAGTGGTGAGCTAATTGGATAAAATATTCAATATATAAATAAAATACTCAAAAATCAAGTCCTTCAAACACATTTTCTTCATACTGTTTTTATGTATGTCTGGATTGAAAATTATTTATTGTCCATGATTTGGAGTTTTATCCTTAAATTTTGAGGTGGGAGAAGTTCCAGTTCTAGTGATGGTAAAGTAGATTTATCAGATTCAATCTCCAGGGGGAAAAATTATAAGCTCTCAACAAAATATATTTTATTTTATTTTTTTTTTTTAATTTTTTTTTCAACGTTTATTTATTTTTGGGACAGAGAGAGACAGAGCATGAACGGGGAGGGGCAGAGAGAGAGGGAGACACAGAATCGGAAACAGGCTCCAGGCTCCGAGCCATCAGCCCAGAGCCTGACGCGGGGCTCGAACTCACAGACCGCGAGATCGTGAACCTGGCTGAAGTCGGACGCTTAACCGCTGCGCCACCAGGCCCCAACAAAATATATTTTAAAAAATGATTGTTTGAGGTCATTGAAGAACAAACAGAGCAGGCAAAAACCAGAGAGGGTTTGACTTGTAAAATAAGGGATAGACATTGGGTGAAGCCACGGTTGTGCGGCTTTTCTTTTGAGGGTATTCTCTAAGGCGATGGCTGGAACTCAAATGAAAGCTGAAGACTTTGGGATTGACAAAACACTAGGAGGGGAGGGAGAATCCTGGAAGAGGGGAGCAACAGAGTCTATGTATAAACACCCCTCAACTATTTGGTTGACCTCTGAATTGTACACGGGTGAGTGAGACCTTCAAGGCCTAAGGAGGAAACAACAGCTGGAGGGCCTAGTCTGCTGATCTCATATTTCAGCTGTTGCCCAACAGGGAGATAGATTTTATAGTCAGAGACCTACCAGGTTGGAAGGGCATGGGTAAGTACTTCAAGTTTTCAATGAGACCTTGGAAGGGCCACAACTTGAAATTACAGAGGCTGTCCCCAGACAATGGAGGGAGTCACCTTAGGACTAAGGGCACACCTTTCCCAACAAAGTACAACATAAAGCCTCCATAAGTTCGAGGTTATCCTTTAGTAATTCAGCTGCCTGCTAGACATAACTCACTCTTCAGAGAATGATAATGGAATTCATAATCTCTTCAATGTATCATCCAAAGTAAAAGATTCAACATGTGAGGAAGCTGGAAAATATGTCCATGCTCAAGAGAAAAATAAGTTTTTAGAGACCTACAAACAACCCAGGTGTTGGAATTCAGAGACAAGACCTTTAAAGAAACTATAATAGGGGTGTCTGGCTGGCCCGGTCAGTAGAGCATGCAACTCCTGATCATGGGGTGGTAAGTTCAAGCCCCACATTGAGAGGAGAGTTTGCTTAAAATAAATAAATAAATAAATAAATAAATAAATAAATAAATAAAATCTTTGGGAAGAAAAAAAAAGAAACTGTGATAAATATGTTCATGTGTACAGCAAAAAAAAAAAAAAAAAAGGTTACAGTAGGGGAATGGATAGGGACTTTCAGTAAAGATTGGGAGATTTGGGGGGTGGGATCCAAATGGAAATTCTGTAACTAGAAAAGATAATATGAAATAAAAAATTAATTAGTGGGATTAACAGAACCTGAAGAAAAAAAGACAGGAACAGGAAAAATGACATAAGTTTAAGAGAGATTATTCAAACCAAAGTACAGAAAAAAGATTTAATAGAAAATAAATAGAAGCTCAGTGACTTCTGGGATAGTGTCAAGAAATCTAACATATGTATAATTGGAGTTCCAGAAAGGGTGGAGGTGGAGGAGACTAGGGCAGAAGAAAAATATTGAAGGAATATTGGCTGAAATTTTGCCAAATTTGGTCACAAACAGCAACCCACAAATCCTGGAGGCTCAGTTAATTCCAAGCAGGATAAATGCAAAGAAGGACATGCCTAGGCCTATCATGGCCAAACTGCTTTAACAAGAAAAAAGAAAAAGAAAAAAGAAAAAATTGTATAAATTTTTTTTTAATGGCCCAAGAGGGAAAGCACACACACACATACTTGTTACCAGAATGATAGTCACTTTTGTCAGAAATAGAGGAAGCCAGAAGATAATGTAATAACATCGTTACAGTCCTAGAAGAACACTATCATTTTAGACCCTATACCCAGAGAAACCTTATGTTTTATATGTAAGGGCAAAATAAAAACATTGTCAGATTAAAACAAAAACAAAAATAAACTGAAAAAAATTACCAGATGACTGACCCACAATATAAAAAAAGTCTAGAAGAAATAATCCAGGCTGAAGGAAATTAGTACCAGATGGAAAATTAATTCTATAGGAAGGGAGGAAGGGTTGCCAGAAGAAATGATAAATATGACTAAATAAAAAATTATTTTTTTCTTGTCAATTTATAAAAGTAAATTGACTTTTTAAACCGAAAATAATAACAGCAGTGTATTTGGGGGGGTTTGTAACACACATAGAAGTAGAATGTATGACAGATATAGATAAATAGATAGGTAGATAGATATAGATGGCACAAGAATGGAATAGGGTGTAAGTGGAATTTCAAGTTTCTTTTTTTTTTTTTAACGTTTATTTATTATTGAAAGTCAGAGAGAGAGCATGAGCAGGGGAGGGGCAGAGGGAGAGGGAGACACAGAATTTGAAGCAGGCTCCAGGCTCTGAGCTGTCAGCACAGAGCCCAAAATAGGGCTCGAACTCACAAAGTGCGAGATCATGACCTGAGCCGAAGTCAGACACTTAACCGACTGAGCCACCCAGGTGCCCCTGGAATTTGAAGTTCCTTGCATAGTGTGATGAATTCAGGATGTGTATTATAATCTTAAGAACTAGCACCAAAGAAAGAAAGATGGAGGGAGAATAAGGGGAGAAAAGCTTAAAAGTTTGATTGAAAGAAGAGAGGAGAAACAAACAGAAATAAACTCTACTTAAACCTGACTATATCAATAAATTATGATATATTGAATATAAATAAATATTCAATTTATAAATATTATATGTTGAAATAAATGAGCTAAACTAATTAAATGACCAAGATCATCATGTTGGATAAAAATTTAAGACTCAACTATAGTTGTATATCTCAATTTGGAAAGGAAAAAAAAGGCTATGTAAGAATGTTTATAGCAGTTTTATTCATAATTGTCAAAAACTGGAAACTCCCAAATGGGCACTGTATTCCACAACTATAGAATTAATTTTCTTTTCAAATATTCAAGTAATACATGTTCAGGTAATACATGTGAATCACAGCTAAGCTTTTTTGATTATCAGTCAAATGAAGTAGACTATGGCACCCTTTTTGTAAGTCAGGAAACAAGTCTCAGAGGAAGATTGGTCTTGTCCAAGATGGTAGTCTTGATGAGAGGGAGGACATTCTCACCAGGAAGATGAACAGTGAACATCTGTTCAACGTTAAAACTGTTCTTTCTACTTAAGAGCTCAGAGGGAGTTAGAGTATTAGATCTAGAAGCCAAGTCTCTTGAATCCTAGTATAGGAGCTATAAATCTGTATCATTTTCTTAATATACTCTAACAGAAATTTGTATAAAAAACCCATTTGCTCACCATTGTCAGTCTAACCAGTGGGAATCTGTTTTATTGGTCAGCTGAGTGATAAAACCTTGTCCTGATGGAAAGTTTTACCTTTTTTAATTTTCCCATTATTTTGAGTTTATGCTTACTAAGGAGGAAGCCAAGGCAAGGAGATAGCCAAGAACATTTTAATTGAGTCAAGTGGGACATGCTTTAATCAAGTCTTTGGTGTTACAACTTGTGGAAAATGCCTTGCTATCTCTTATTCATCTCACCAAATCAGCATTTCAGTTTGGTACTCATGAGTGTTTAGAGAGTCATTGATGAACTAACTAGATTTCCTTTGGAGAATAGCTGAAGCTTCTGGAGGACAACAGTCTTAAATGAGACTGAAGAAGTATGAGATCACAATAGAAAATAATAGGAACAAAGGGAGTTATTGATTGATGATTCATAAATCTAGATAATCTCAAACACTTGTTTATTCCAGCTTTCCTTGTGGGTATACAGTGAACACTGTTGATTGCTTCCCTTATGTCCATTGCCCCCTTTCTCCTTCCTGGCAGCACCTTAATTTCTGTTAAGACATCTCTGTTGTTCTGGGGAAGGCGGCTCAATCTACCCTTAAGATTTGGCCAGTCAGCCATTCCATTCCCCTGGCCACCCATGTTTTGGATTGGGCCTGTGGCTGAAGCAAGTACGATCTGAGCAAACTCTCATGGTGTGGTAATGTGGGTGTAATTTTGTTTGATCAGGAAGTGACTATCAGTCATGACCCTAGGCTTATAAAAGAGTTCACCCTAAGTGGATGTGCAATTGGAATGAAGGAGGTAAGAGACCAGGGCCTTCCCATCAGGGCTGCTCTGAGGGTTGAATGAGATCTCATCCATAAAGCACCTTGAATAAAATCTGGCATAAAATATAAATTCATGTTTTAAGGACTTTTGAGTTAGTAATGACAGAAACTACTTCAGACAAACTTTTTAAAAAAAAAAGAGAAAGAAAGAAAAAGAAGAAATGTATTGGTATAATATTAAGCTGAGAAAATTGAAGAAAATGTGCTAGCTATCTGGGCAACTCTAGGGACTTTGGACCTAAAATCATATTTCAGTGCCCCAGCACTCTCCTTGTGTCCAATTACTGCCTGTCTGTGGTTGTGTTTCTTTTCTCTAGGTGATAAGAAATGAAGGTCACCAGCAGCCCCCAGTCTCCCCATCTTTGTGACCCAAAAGGCAAGGTCCTTACTCCTGGAACTCCAAAGTGAAAAATATTAAGGAAGGTTTCTGACCTCTTGAGTCAAACTCACATCCCTGGACCAATGGCTATGGCCAGAGTAGGGCCATATGTGCTCCACCTAACACTCCCTAGGTAGGTGTGGGGCGCTATGAGTGGTAGCCCCACCAGAATCATGTTTTCACTGCATAAAAAACAATTTCCCCCAAATGGTGCTAAATAGTAAAACAGTGTCCATAGTTATTGAGTATTGCTTTCCTTTCTAAACAGATTTATTCTCCTCTCTCTACTGGGGGCAGGCAGGGAAAATAGGAAGTGAGGTTGGTTAAGTGTGAATTTTATTGTTCATCACTCTCATAGTAGAAACGTTTGCATGTATTAGCCTAATTCATCTCATTTCATCTTTTTATTTAATATTTATTTATCTTAGACTGTACACACAAACGGGAGTAGTGGGGGAGCAGAGAGAGAGAGGGAGAGAGAGAATCCGAATCAGGCTCCATGCCGCACCGCAGAGCTCGATGCAGCTCCATCTCATAAACCCATGAGATCATGACTGAGCTGAAATCAAGAGTTGGACACTTAACCGACTGAGCCACTCAGGTGCCCCTCATCTCATTTAATCTTTGCTGCAATACTGTGTGGTAGATACTATTGCCTTTTCAGCCAGAAGACAAGATCAGGCTAAGAAACCAGACCCGGGAACACAAATATATATGTGATAGAGCCAGCAGCTGAAGCGGGGTCCACTTGTCTCCCCAGTGTACCATGGTCCTCCGAATGAAGGAAGAAGCTATGCTTCCCTGGTCAACCCTCGTCACTCTCGTCCTCCCTCCGCATCATGAGCCTGCATTAGAACTTGAAACCTAGGTTTCTCCAGACCTATAAGGACATTCTTGTCTTATCTCACAGCAGACAAAGGATGTGCTCCCCATCTTACACACTAAAGTGCTTGCGTGTTGACCTGGAGAAGCTGGAGAACACATTTCTGAAAATAGCTTTTTACTTAAAGTGGTGAAACGGTTGTAGCAAGAGCTGCGTGGCCTATATTTGAATCCCACCACTTAGTACCTGGGCAGCATATTCTGTGCCTCATGCATGAAGTGAGGCTATTGATAGAACCTAGCTCACAGTGTTTGTTGTAAGGATTAAATGAGTTGATATATAAAGCACTTAGAACAGAGTGTGGTTCACAGCATGTCATTTATCAGTGTTAGCTCTCTATTAGAAGTGTTGTGGTTTGTCGTCATTAGTGAGCTCTTCTGATTAATGCCAAAGCAGGCAGCCTTTTTGCTTAAGGAATCTTCATTTGGCTAGTTGGGATCACATCTGGGATGTATGCGCTTGGCTCTCAAAGGGGTTAAACCTGTCCTAGTGTAATATAAGGCAGAAATAAATTACTTATGATTTGGAAATACAGTTGTAAGGGGGAAGCAGTCTCCCTGTCTCATCCTGTTCACACACCTATTATTAACATTTCCCCCATTAATGTCCCCTAATCATATCTACATGCTGATCTCCCATGGACAGTCAGTGAAGTGGAGTACAGTGTCCACAGTGAAGAGCTAGGACAGCCTGGCAGAACTCCAGGGTTGCAGGGCCCCCAGAGAGAATTTGAAGAGCACTGTATGTGACACATCAATCACTAAGTCACAGGGAAATGGAGGACTGCTTACTCTCACTGACTGGGTAAGCTTGATAGGTTGTGGGGTGGCCCAGTGCTGGGGCTCTTTCTCTGTCTCTGTGAAGCTCAAATCAGATTAGTACCTGATTCAGGGATTGGATCTGAGTCATTTGTAGTTGATAAATCCCAAGAGTTTGCCCCTACATCAGCAGCCTCCATATGTTGTTAAGCTGTTTAGTGATTGCTCCGGTCTGTTTATGAATCTCTCTTTGTAATTTTTCCATCTATTTGCTCTACAGTTAAATGATTTTTCCATGTAAGACATTTATAGCAAAAACTTCCCCCATGTCTCTGCAACTGAAAAGACATTTTATTCAGAAGCAGAACCTTGGATTTTTCAAACTGTATCTGGATCAAAAGACAAAAGTCAGCCTACTTCAGAATCAAAGTGAACACTTGTAGACTTTGATTTCAAAAAGCTCATAGGATGGATGAGCATATTTTGTAATAGTAGTTTACTCCAAATACCTGAATGTTGCCAAGTGTGCAGTGTGTGGCCTACCCTTTATTACAAATATTCCTGTGTGTAAAATAGAATTCTCCTGGGGCGCCTGGGTGGCGCAGTCGGTTAAGCGTCCGACTTCAACCAGGTCACGATCTCGCGGTCCGGGAGTTCGAGCCCCGCGTCAGGCTCTGGGCTGATGGCTCAGAGCCTGGAGCCTGTTTCCGATTCTGTGTCTCCCTCTCTCTCTGCTCCTCTCCCGTTCATGCTCTGTCTCTCTCTGTCCCAAAAATAAATAAAAACATTGAAAAAAAATTAAAAAAAAAAAAAAGAATTCTCCTTACAGCAATGAGAACAACATCTGACTACATTTGGTGCTGTTCTTGATAGGAGATCAAGCTTAACAACTGCATTCTGGCATTTGTTCCCCTTCTCACCCACTGCTCGTTGTATGCATAGAATGAATAAACCCCTAGCATGTTCTTTCTTGGTTCTTACTTCCCAGATGTGTCTACCCACTCACTCGGAGAGAATAACGGGTCTCACCTTCATACTTCAGTAGAACAATGTGTATCCTCCCATTACAGTACTTACCACATTACATAACAGTTGTGTGTGATCCCTCTCCAGCTCTGGTGGAGTATCAGAATCTTGAAGATAGGTATATTCTCATTCATCTTTGTATTTTTGACATTCAGCATGATGCCCAGACAATAGACATTCAGCAAATATTTGAATGAATCATCATTTTATACATAAAGAAATGGATGATTAGTGAGGTTTAATGACTTTGACAAGTCAGTGTAGAAATAGGCCTAGAACCCAGTTCTTAAGTACCCCTTCCCCCAGCCTCATCTTGGGTCTTTCTGTCATAGTAGGTGTTTGTGGACACGGATAGTAAAGTCCTACAAAGACATAATTTTATAATGAGTTCAGAAATGGCACAACAAAAGCCAAACCTATGACATACAAGATTGTATTGTATTGTAAAGCCTTTAAATTTTGTTTTTCTTTGGGAGTTGAGATGAGGTCATGAGATCAGACAGACACAGTAGTCAAGCATATGGAAAATCTTTATTGAGGAAGTGGTATTTTTAAGTTACAAAACTAAATTGGGATTAACTTGACTTTTAAAGTCACTTACTGGAACGTGTGATTGTACTTGCTGTTTATCATATGTTACGTTTCGGTATTAGCTCTAGTCAGACCTTCTGATTTGTCAGATCCTTGCCAAAGGGTCTCATAGAAGGTAACCTGGGACCGGAATGTTTCACTTAACAAAAGCCAGTCCTTCCACAGGCATGTGTTGATACCAACTGTGTGTCAGGCACTGTGCTAGGCTGGAGCAACAGAGAAGCCCCTTGCCTCACAGGAGCTATTAAGTCAGCTTTCCTCCCTAAATTGAACTTGTGCACAAAGTTGTAAATTTTGTGAAAGAGGTATATGTAGGTAACCTAACAACAAAGGAGTGGGGGTGGAAAGGCCCTGGTCAATAACGGTAACAATCATAACTACATTAATTGACTATCATGCCAGGTACTATTCTAAGCAATTTTGCATGCATTACTTACGTATTTGCTTTTGTTTTTCGAAGTTTTCCTTGTCTTGGCCCCTTCAGTATATTAAAGGATTTTTATCTCTGCATTCAAACCTTTGACCTTTTTGTTTTATGACTTGGGCTGTATTATTTGATCAGAGAGAGTCATTACAACCACCTGGCAGCTTTAGAACTGGATGTTTATATAGTGTATATAACAGGGAAAAGTTATTCATATCACTGTTTACTATTTCCCCCTTACTTTCTCCTGGTTTCCAAGGGGCATGGACTTTTGCTTTCTGGGTCTTCTCCCAGAACTCTACTTTGTTCTAGTAGGCTGAATGGGGCGAAAATGTCAAAATTAGGAAGACACATAATCTCTGTAATAAAAAATTAAAAGATGAAGAGGAAAGAGAATGCAGATTTACAACTGGGTTTGAAGGTTGGGGGCAGGGTAGGTTGGTGAGTGGGAGACCCTTGAACAACTGTAGTAATTATTGAGAAGATAAAAAGTGTGGATTATAACTTTGATTGCTTTTATATCCATTGAGAAATGCAAATAAAGACTGGAATTACTTTTTTTTTTTTTTTTTTTTTACCTTTGATTGCTGGATTGATGGCTCTAAATACCATTCTGCCCAGGACTAAGGTAATTCCATCGTTGGGATTTATTCAGGTTACATTTACCCTGTCTTTCCACTTTAGCTGGCTTTTTGTCCTTTCAGTGCTTAATAGTTTTTCTGTTTAGGCAAGTAACTGATGAAAGAGGAATTCTTACATTCTTTTTAAGAGTTTTTCCTGAAAGGAAAATTTTAGAGTGAGTCTAGGAAATAACGCAAGCCTTATGTATCCACTGTTGCATCTTAAGGGGATGGTCGAATTTATCTGAAACAGTTATTTTTTGCCATAGGATCAACTAAGACTCGGATATCTTTCTTACTTACTGCAGTCCACTCTATACACAAGCGTATGTGTTGTTTGGGACTCAATTAATACATCTACCCGGATTCCCTTCGTTCTGCCTGACCCCCCAGACCCTAGTTGGCTTGCAAAATGGCTAGTCTTAGCTGCTGCTGCTTTTGCCATATTTCCTAACACTGCTGGCTGTCTCGGCCTTCCTCTGAGTGAGGGCTGGGCTCTGGTATAGTCTCTGTTGTGCCCACTGTGGAAAGAGCCACAGCAGCTCAGAGACCGAGGCTCCATCTGACCAGACCTAAACGGGTTCTGGCTGCTCCTACCACTTCCAGATTCAGAGGTAGAGTGTGTCTTCCCCAGTGAATATCCAGAGGGGCTGGGTAGCACTGACAAAGGCTAGGTGGCCTGACAAAAAAAGTTGGAAGCTGGGGAGGGAAGGAGCCAACCAGTAAATTGCACACTGTCTGCTTTTTTCCTCCTCCCTTCCCCATTTCCTCACACACACTATTCTCAGATACAGTAGTTCTGTATAGTTTATCCTGAAACATTCTTGATCTTGCAGTTGGTTGTGTTTTCATGTTAACCTGTAGCCAGTTTATTAATACATAGCCTTGTGTTTGCTTTCCTTCCTACTCTGTCTTGCTAACCTTTATTCCTTCTGTGCTCTGGGATTTCAACACCTGAGTAAAAGCCAGGTAAGTTTTGTCGTAGGCTCTGTTTTCTAGGGAACCTGGACAGGGTAGTATTCAATGAAAAATAAATATCTTTTCCATCTCAGACCCTTGCTCAGTTTACCCTTGTTATTTTCTAATGTATTTAACAATATAATAGTAGGTAATATTTGAATGCTTATGTGCCAGACTTTAAGTCCTTATGATTAATGTACACCACAACCTTATGAGATAAAATAAACCATGGAGATAGTTCCATTTGAACATTCAGAGATCAATTGCATTTATTTTTTAAAGGAATGACTATCACTTTTGTTAAAATAACACATATTCATAAATCGAGAATGGTGAAAAATCCAGACAAAGCAAAAACTCACCCAGATCTCACCCCAAATAACCATTAAGCAAATAACATTCCATGCAGTTCTCATGAACCTCTAGTTTTCACAACTGTGTAGTGTTGCATAAATGTAAGTGCTTTTGTTATTTCCATCATTTGCTGGCATATGAAACATGTTTCTTTCCCTCTAGTCCCAAAATTGCATCCTGATATTATCTTGTGTCAAATGCACATGTATTACCAATGGAAATCTCTGGGCCAAAGCAAAAGATACTCAACAGCAAGGTGAACTGTGATTTCTCTGAGGAGAATGAGAACGCAAAATACCATAGAGATACAAGTTTCACATCCTAGAGTTTTATTTATTTTTTAAATGCTAATTCATTTTTTGAGAGAGAAACAGAGAGTGAGTGGGGGAGGGGCAGAGAGAGAAAGAGAGAGAGAGAAGACAGAATCCAAAGCAGGCTCCAGGCTCTGAGCTGTCAGCAGAGCCTGACTCAGGGCTCGAACTCATGAATCGTTAGATCATGACCTGAGCTGAAGTCGGACTTAACTGACTGAGCCACCCAGGCACTGCAAACATCCTAGAGTTTTAGAACCAAAGAAACCATAGGGGATCAGAGGTACATTTAGGGTGATTCCATTACATTTTTTAAATTTTTTTTTATTTTTAGAGAGAGAGAGGTGTGTGTTTGTGGGCAAGGAGAGGAGCAGAGAGAGGAGAGAGAAAGAATCTCAAGCAGGCTCCACCATCACTGTGGATCTGGACGTGGGGCTTGATCCCATGACCCTGGGATCATGATTTGATCCGAAATCAAGAGTCAGACGTTCAACCAATTGAGCCACCCAGGCACCCCCATTCCATTACATTTTAGATTTAAATTTTGCTACACTAAGGCATGGCTCAAAAGTGGTAGAGGCACTGATTTATCATTAAGATCATGTACACTATAAAACCACCCCAGATGAAGGGCAACAGACCCCTATTTTGAAAGCAGGGGTGACTCAGTTTCTAGTGTAGTGAGTGCCACTGATTAAGAGAATCAACTGGAGACCAGCAGGGATGGAGTTTTCCTGGCACTGGGGATGAACTACTTAACTTTGAAGATGATTTTCTAGGACCTGAGGTGAAGATTAAAACTTTTACAATGAAATTTTTTTCTTGTTTTCTTTTTTTGTTTGTTATGCTGTATAGTTCATTTTTATAGGTGTAGAGTCATTTTCATTAAATATCAGCTTCTGGGGCGCCTGGGTGTCTCAGCTGGTAAGGCATCCAACTTCGGCTCAGGTCTTGATCTTGGAGTTTGTGGGTTCTAGCCCCGCTTAGGGCTCTGGGCTGTCAGCTCAGAGTCTGGAGCCTGCTTCGGATTCTGTGTCTTTGTCTGTTTCTACACCTCCCCCACTAGCACTCTGTCTCTGTCTCTCTGTCTCTCTGTCTCTCTCAAAAATAAACATTAAAAAATTTACAAAATAAATACCAGATTCTATTAGACTCCACTGTTTCTTCTGACTTGCTATGTACAAATACTGAAATTCTTGCTTTATATAGTGTGCTTTGTTCCATTTTATTAAAGCATTTGCTTATATTGTGGCTACCTGTATAGTAATTGGTGTACATTTATTTTAGATTTTAGCATGTTTTTTCATCACCAGTACCATATTTCACTGATTTCTGGGCAAATGTGACTTAGCTATAAAATCAATGTCTACTAGAATTTTTGCGTCAAAGCATTTAACAAAAGTTAAAGTGAATTTAAATTTTAATAGATGTTGTCAACTCACCTTTGAAAGAAATGATGAGAAATAAAGAATGAATGGGTTCATTTTTTTTTCATATATTTTCAAGGTTTCGGGTTTATTTGGTTTTGTTTTGTTTGCCTAGAATAGGCATAAAGTCCCTGTTTTGAGAATTTGAGGTGACAGAACTTTTCTGAATATCTTTCCAGATAGCAAGCCTATTTCAGAGCATATGGGAATTAGTCATATTAATGAGCAGTGTTAATCTGTTGATTGATCAAACAAACCAGCAAGGCAGTGGCTTAGATAACATTGCTGTTTGTGGACTTTCTGGTTGAAGAAAGAAATCTTGCCATTCGTAGCAAAGAAGTACCTAGACAAGTGTCCACAGGACAGTGTAGCCATAAGTGCTGTGAGAAATCAAGAAACAATGAGAGAATTAAGAATACAAATATTCTGGGGTATTTTCTGAAGCAGGCTTTCACCTCCTTGATGCTTGCCCAGACCTCCTTAGCTAGAACTCTTTCCTTCTCAAGTCCTGTAGCACTTAGTTTAAGACATTTGTATATAGTGACTATGTCTCTAAACCAAAAATCATGGTACATTGTTGTAATACAAAGGTCATAAGCTGGTATCTTTGGCCTGAATTCCATCCGCAGACTGTCTTTCTTTGCCTGTAGAGTTTTAAACAATTTTAATCAGTTATAGGTTATTAAAAGGTGAGAAATTTTACATAAAATTGTCAACGTCCAGATCTGGGAACACTGGGCCTAAATTTTTGCTTTGCAGCAATTAATTAGAAGTGTGAGGCAGCTGCCCACGTTAGCCAGAGCCTATAGGCTTTTAGATTCACTGTATTCTCTCCCCTCCCCCACCTTGGATCACCTGTGTATATACCTGCTTGGCTTTTTACCTCTCTCAAACGTATGCCCTCTGAAGGCAGGATTTTGTCTGTTTTGTTCCACTGCTTTTTCCTCATGACCAGAATGTGTCTGGCACATAGTAGGTTAAAGAATATTGTTTTCTTTTTTTATTTTTTAATGTTTATTTATTTTTGAGACACACACACACACACACACACACAGTGTGAGTGGGGGAGGGGCAGAAGGAGAGGCAGTGGGAGACACAGAATCTGAAGCAGGCTCCAGGCTCCAAGCTGTCAGCACAGAGCCCAATGCAGGGCGGGAACTCACCACAAGATCATGGCCTGAGCCAAAGTCCGACGCTTAACCGACTGAGCCACCCAGGTGCCCCAAGAATATTGTTTGATGGAAAGAATGAATTTTGACTCTTGGTCTAACTTTATGGGGGGCAATGAGACAAAGGTTTTGATTTTCAACTCTTCTAGAGAGGGATAATGTTCCCCTTAACCCTTTAGGCATTATATATGGCTTAGCATTATAAGAGACCTGCCTTGTAGTATTTTGTATCCTTAATAATATCATACACATAGTGGATGTTTAAGTATTCTTTGAATGATTGGCAGAATTTTTAAGTTTCTCATGAAAAAGAACTTTGTGGGGGCGCCTGGGTGGCTCAGTCAGTTAAGCATCCGACTTCAGCTCAGGTCACGATCTCGCGGTCCGCGAGTTCAAGGCCCGCGTCGGGCTCTGGGCTGATGGCTCAGAGCCTGGAGCCTGCTTCCGATTCTGTGTCTCCCTCTCTCTCTGCCCCTCCCCCATTCATGCTCTGTCTCTCTCTGTCTCAAAAATAAATAAACGTTAAAAAATAAAAATAAAAAAGAACTTTGTGAATAAAGGCAGGGATATTAATGAATTTGTTCTAATGGGGGATCATGAAATGGCACATTTGAATTTCCAGCTATATTTTCTCCAGACCCTCAGCCCCAATTATATTCTGTTCACTATCAGAGTTTTGGACAGTCCTGACCCCTATTCTTTAGTAGCAGGATAAATTACTCTTCCTTCCTTACTCTGTGCCTACTCTTAGTACTTATACTCTCCTGGAGAACTTGTCTCCTACCATCAGTCTGTGATTTCCACATAGTCTGTTTGGTTTATTTTTGTATACCCAACAGCTAATTTTATAACATCTGTGCACCAACTCTGTATAAACACTGTGCTAGGAATTTACTAAATGTTTGAATTTAGTTGCATTGGTATTAGGAGTTGAATTAAAGCTTTTACACAACTTTACAGTTTATAAAACATTTCTGTATTGTCTCATTTGATCTTGAAATCAACTCTGAGAGCTGCAGATGAGAAAATCAAAGCCAGAGAACCGGTGACTCGTGTAGAGTCACAGGGCAGGAGTGACTGAACATCCAGGCTGCACTTTGCCAGTTAGTGGCTGAACATTCACTAAATTATGGTACATAGATAGGAAGGGAAGAACTGTGCAAGACTTGTCATCTTGGCTGAGCAGTTGGACCTGTGTCTTGAAATAAGGGAAAGGGAAATGTTTCTTGATAATTTATTTTTGGATGAGGGGCTCTTGGCCATACAAGGCTTTATCCCCTCAATCTGGACCACAATAGCATTCCTTAGGGGGGTGAGAACGATGATGAGTATTCATTAGTTGCTTGCCTCACCCAGATTCCATTCCTCTCCCAGAATTTTCCCTGTTTCCACCCAGCTCTTATGTACAATCAATTCCAATCAGTGGCTGTACTCTACTTTTGGATCAAGGAATACCCCTCCCTTCTCTGTCTTCCTCCTTAGGGCTTTGGATAGGAGTCCTTTTTGCTGTTGACTAAAGAGCTGGAGGCCAGCCCCTGCCGGGAATGCCAGTGGCTTTGTTAGCTGAGGAGGGCACTGATTAGTACCGCTGCCGCCTGCTGCTAAATCCCAGAGCAGGTGGAGGAATCTAATTAGCACTTAGTAAGCTAAGGCCTCTTGGAGAATTTCTGATAAAGAAAAGGTCAACGTAAAGGAGAAGCAACACAGAGAGACTTCGTTTTCCTAGTGCGAAACTTTCTGAAAGGACTGGGTATGGAATAAGGCTAGATTCTAATCCTTGCTTTACCAGGGGCTTTTTGGCCCCTGGCAAGTCCCTGTATTTATCTGAGGTTTTCATTTTTCTGGTCTATGTCTACTCCTTTGCTAAACCGTCTTTCCTAAACAAAATTTGTTTTGTAAGAGTAGAAGGAACCTCAGATCATCAATTCACTACCACCTGGGAAGTTTTCCCAGAATTCACTTTCACATACTCACTCTGTATCAGTAGATACATAGTAAATATGTACAGTTGGCAAGTTTCCCAGGAAAATTTTATAATATCCTTGTTTATGCTTTTTGGAGAACTTAGCCACAAACAGCAGGCTTGAGGCTAGCAGAGTGTTTCCTCTGCACATAGTAGTTGCTCAGCGATATGTTTGGAGGGGACTTTTCCTGGGATGTCAAGTGGGGAGCTAGATTGGCATTCCAATTAGAAGCAAGAGAGAAGCACATTATAGACCATCCCACGCAGTTAAGTATTTTACAAAATGGGGTGAGAGTTGTTATTGAGTGTGAAGTCAGTGGTAGTTGTGACTAGCATTAAAAAAAAAAATAGAATAGAGAATAGCATGCATTGTATCCAGTAAGGACATCTAATTGAAAACTTAAATTTATGAGTTACTGTGCTGCAGTTTTAAAAGAATTTCTTGTTGGATTGTGGTCAAGCCATCCATCTAGATAGATATCTGTATTGAGGTAAAGAGACTCCATAAGGGGAAGGACTGTCGAGAACCATGTGGGAAAGAACACCAGTCTTTACCCAAGCTGTTTGAGCAAATCACATTTTCTTCTGAATTTCATATTCTTATTTCTCATTGCCCTGAATATCCTCTGCCTGACTCCCCCTGTCCCTGCCTATACACACATCTACTTGGCAAGACTTAAGTCAAATGTCCCTTCTCTAGCACATGCCTGATTCTAGAATATAGTGGTACTTAGAAGTACATGTTAAATGAGAACTTTCACTCAAATTTCCAGGTGCTTTGTTGGGAGAGGGGTCCTCCACTCAAACCTCTATTTATAGCCTTTTTAAAAGATATATTTCTGTTTCTCTTCTCCTGGAGAACAGACACTGCTTTATTTAGTCTGTGTATTCCCAGTACTTAATATAGTGCTTGGTATATAATAGGCGCTTCATAATGTTGGAATAATTTTGAAGGGAATGTGTAAAGATGATTCAATAAAACACTGAGCACTTACTAGGCTTGTGGGTAGGTGCTGGGATAGATTAAAAAATATGTATAAAAGACACAACATCTTCCCCTAAAGAGCTTAGAGATTAAGAAATTGAAGCATAAGCACATAGAGTTGCTGACAAAGTCACTAGTATTAGTGTCTGGCTATAATGGTCACTGTGCAGATAGGTGTAACTTACCATTTTTACATTTGTATAGGGTCACCAAAACCAGACAAGAAGCATGTTTCTCTTATCCTGATTTATTTTTCTCAAGAGTGATGTGAAAACCTCATTTCCCGTGTGATCTAGCAGTTCCAAAGTGCTTAATTTGAGGAGCCAAAAGGAGAGCCTCACCCTTTTTATATCAATTACTGAAAGGTTGTTTAAAATCTCCCATGATGATAATGGATTTGTCAGGGATAGCAATTCTTGCAGTGTTAGCAATTCTTGCTTTATATATTTTGAGACCAATATTTTAGAATTAGATATCTTCTCTACCTTTGAACCTCCTGTTTTTGCAAAGTGACCCTTTGCTTTAATGTCTCTTTACTTAATATAAGTCATATAACCATAGTGTCATTTTTTTTTGAATAGTATATATGCCTCATGTAATTTTTTCCAAACTTTGACTTTCAACCTACTTGTGTTCTTATATTTTAGGTGCATCTTTTAAGAACAGTATATAGCTTGATTGTGTTTTTGTTTAGCCTGACAGTCTTTGTCTTTTAACTGAGAAGTTTAGGTAATTGATGTTTATCATGGTTAATAAAAACAGTGAGACAGTCTTTGTCTTTTAATTGAATTTAATTGATTAACATTTATTGTAATTAAGGAAATATTTAGTTTTATTTCTCATATTGTTTTGCCTTCTGTGTGTTCTTGCCTTTTGGATTAAGTATTTACTTTTTCTAATTTTATTTTTACTCCTCGACTAATTTGGAAATTATACTCTGTTTGCTTTGTTAACATATTCTATTAAGCAAACTTTACAAAGATTTTTAAATGTGTAATAGATAATACTTAACATGGTTTTTAATGTCAATATTTTGAAAGGTATACTATGAGAGTATAACTTCTTCTCTTCCCCCATCTGCTTAATTCCAATCCATGTGTGTGTGTTTATAAAATATATATATATATATGTTGCCCTATATATTCACATAGATTATAAATATAAATACAATATGTAGATACTCTCTTTAACTATTTCATACAAATGGCAGCATAAGGCACAATTTTATGTTTAGCCTTTTTTACTTAATAGTTCATCTTGATACTTTTTTCCGTGTTAGTACATAAGGAGTTTCCTTCTCTAGTCCTTTCTTTGTGTTTTTTTTTTTTTAACAGTCAACTGGTATTTCATGAATTAATGGAACCATAACAAAATGTCTTTGATGGACCATTTACATTGTTTTTTCATCTTATTCCTTTTAAACAGATCTGCAAAATTACCTATGTCATCGTGCACATGTATTAGTTTGTCTCACAGTAATTTCTAGAAAGGAATTCTTGGTTAAAGGATAAATAGTATTAGAATTTTAATATACTATATGTAACTTTGCCACAGTACCCTCCAGAGGGTGTGTAATTATTTCTACTCCCACCAGAAGTGTATGAAAGTGTCTGTTTTCCCACAGTTTTGTCTACATAGTTACCGAACTTCTGGATTTTTGCCAGTCCAATGAACTAGTATTTCAGTGTAGTTTTAATTCATATTTCTTTTTCTGTAAATAATTGTTCATATGCTTTGCTTATTTTTCCACAGAGCTGTTAGTCTTACTAATTTATAGGACCTCTTTAAGAGATCAGCCTTTTATAATAGAAATTGCAATTTTTAGAACAGTATTTATGATTCTAACCCAGTTTATCATTTGTTTTCTTGCTTTGCCTATAGGGTGTGTGTGTGTGTGTGTGTGTGTGTGTGTGTGTGTACGCGCACATGTGTGTACACACTTGTGTGCTTGTTTGTCTATGTTGCCATGCAGGATTTGTAGGTTTTTGTGTAGTCACTCTAACGATTTTTCTTTTTTATGGCTTCTAGACAGCATGTAATAGAATGAGTTTCCCACTCGGAAGTTATAAAAGAAATTGTACTATGCTTTATTTTATTACTTTATGGTTGCATTTTATATTATGTTTAAATCTCTGCTTTGTTTGAAATATATACTGATCTGTGCTTAGAGGGACAGATTCACCTTTGTCATTTAAATCTCAAATGCCAAGAGACTCTTAAAAACTGAGAACAAACTGAGGGTTGATGGGGGGTGGGGGGGAGGGTGGGTGATGGGTATTGAGGAGGGCACCTTTTGGGATGAGCACTGGGTGTTGTATGGAAACCAATTTGACAATAAATTTCATATATTGAAAAAAAAAATCTCAAATGCCATCTTAAATCTTTTTCCCACAATTTGAAATGCCACATCTATCACAACCTAAATATTTTATGCATTAGTACCCATTTGTGGATTTACAATATATTAAATTACAATGGTTGGTCTGTCTGTATTATGGCAACACACTTGTTTTAACTAATGAGGTTTATAGTATGATTTTATCATATAGTTGCCTAAGTTTCCCGTTACTGATATTCTTGTTTATTTTCTGTATGAACCTTAATAACTACCTTTTGTATTAAAAAAAAAGTTGGTATTTTTACTGAGTTCATGTTAAATTTATAAATCCACTTAGGGAGAATTGAGCTGTTATTAGCTCATACATTCTAATTTGGCCTAAAGTAATATTCTTTCTGTATTAGTTTCTTGCAGTTACTATATAAAATTACTACAAATCTGTTGGCTTAAGACAATAGAAATTTAATCTCTCACAGTTCTAGAGGCCAGAAGTCCAAAACAAGGTGTCAAAGGGCTGCGCTCCCTCTGAAGACTCTAGAGAGAATCTTTTCTGTGCCTCTCCCAGTTTCTAGTGGCTCCAGATGATGGTGGCTCTGTCATTCTGTTCTCTCTCTCCATGGTCACATTGTCTCCTCCTTTTCTGTGTCTTCTCCTTTGTGTGTCTGTTCTAACTCTACCTCTCCTTCAGAAGAGTACATGTGATTGCATTTAGAGCCCACCTGGATTATCCAGGGAAAGTGCCTCCTCTCAAGATCTTTCACTTAGTCACATATTTTGCCATAGAAGATAATATTCACAGGTTCCAGGGATTAGAGTGCAGATGTAGGTTTTGGAGGAACCACGATTCAATACACTACACTATCCTTCTGAATTACATAAGAATCATAGAATAAACTCCTACCACTTCTCTTGTGTTCTTGTTCTCTAATATTTTAATTCTATCTTGTTTATTTATAACCACACCAGTTAAGTAGTATTCTTGTTTCACACTGGCAGTGTGCAGATTTCCCACATATTTATCAATATCTTTGCTCATGTGTGTTTCCTTTTAGTTTAGATATTCCACATGGGATCATTTTCCTTCTTCCTCAAGTACATCCTTTAGAATTGCCTGTAGTGATGGTCTGTATGTGGCAGTCTCTCTGTTTTCTCTCAATGATGGTTTTATCTTTCTTTCATTGTTGAAAGAGCATTATTAGCTGTAGACTTCTGCACTGACATTTAATATTTTAAGATTTATTCTTAGAACAGTTTTGGGTACAGAGCAAAATTGAAGAGAAGGTACAGAAATCTCCCATATAACGCCTACCCTTACACATGCATACACTCCCCTGTTATCATCATCCCCCATAAGAATGGTGCATTTTTTAAAATTGCTGCACCTGCATTAATATAATCACACAAAATTACATAGTATATATTATGTACACACTCTTGGTGTTGTACATTCTGTGGGTTGAACAGATGCATCATGACATGCATCCGTCATTATGATATCCTACAGAATATTTTCACTACCCTGAGAATTTTCTGTGCTTCTCCTATTCATCTCTTCCCCTGTCCCCTAACCTCTGGCAACCATTGATCTCTTTACTATCTCCACAGTTTTGTTTTCTCCAGAATGTCATTTGTTGAAATCATATAGTTTGTAGCCTTTTCAGATTGGCTTCTTTCACTTTATAATATCCATTTAAGATCCCTCTATGTCTTTTCATGGCTTTTGATAGTTTATTTTTTTATTGAGTATATTTGACATAACATTGTATAAGTTGAAGGTGTTCAACATAGTGATTTGATACATTTATTTGCAGTAAATGTACATATAATTGCCATAGCAATGGCTAACACCTCTATCTTGTCACATAATTATCATTTCTCCTGTGTTTGGAATAGTTTGTGTCTTTTTAGTGCTGAATAATATTTCGCTGTCTGAATGTACCATAGTTTATCCATCCACCTTTTGACATTGTGGTTGCTTCCAGGTTTGGACAGTCATGAATAAAGCTGCTATGAATATCAGTGTGAAAGTTTTTATATAGACGTAAGTTTTCATCTCCTTTGGGTAAATTCCAAGGAGCATGATAACTGGATCATATACTAAGAGTATGTTTATTTCATAAGAAACCACCAAATTGTTTTCCAAAACAGCTGTACCATTTTGCATTCCCCATCATCAGTGAATGAGAATTCCTGTTGGCACCACCCACCAGCATTTGGTGTTGTCAGTGTTCTGGATTTTGGCTATTATAGTAGGTGTGTAATGGTATCTTATTGTTTTAATTTGCATTTCCCTGATGGCATATAACATGCAGCATCTTTTCATATGCTTATTTGCCATTTGTTTATCTTCTTTAGTGAGGTATGTGTTAAGGTCTTTGGCCCATTTTTTAAAATCAGGGTATTTATTTCCTTATTGTTGAGGGGGTTTCTGATTTTATTTTTATTTTATTAAGTTTTTTATTTTAATTTCAGTCTAGTTAACATACAGTGCTGTATTAGTTTCAGGTGTACAATACAGTGATTCAACAATTCTGTACATTATTCGGTGCTCATCATGATAAATGTACTCTTTAATCCCCATCACCTATTTCACCCCATTCCCCACCTGCCACCTTTCTGGTAACCATCAGTTTGTTCTCTATAGTTAAGTGTGTGCTTCTTGGTTCACCTCTATCTGTCTCTTTTTTCCCCCCTCTTTGCTTGTTTGTTTTGTTTCTTAAATTCTACATATAAGTGAAATCACATGGTATTTGTCTTTTCTCTAACAGACTTACTTGTGTTAGCATTATACTCTCTAGCTCCATCCATGTTGGTGCAAGTGGCAAGATTTCATTCTTTTTATGATATATATATTATATATATATATCATATATAATTTTTTATGATATATATATAATTTTTTATGATATATATATATGTAATTATATGTGAGAAATATATATCACATCTCTTTTATCCATTCATTTATCAATGGACCCTTGGCTGTTTCCATAATTTGGCTCTTGTAAATAATGCTGCAATACATATAAGGGTGCATGTATCCTTTTGAATCAGCACCTTTGTACTCTTTGAGTAAATAGCCAGTAGTGAGATTACTGGATCATAGGGTAGTTCTATTTTTAATTTCTTAAAGAACCTCCATACTGTTTTCCACAGTGGCTGCACCAGTTTGTATTTCCACCAGTAGTGCAAGAGGGTTCCTTTTTCTCCACATCTTCACTAACACTTGTTTGTCATGTTTTTGATTTTAGCCATCTGACAGGTGTGCAGTGATATCTCGTAGTTTTGATTTGTATTTCCCTAATGATGAGTGATGTTGAGCATCTTTTCCTGTGTCTGTTGGCCATCTATCTCTCTTCTTTAGAGAAATGTCTGTTCATGTCTTCTGCCCATTTTTTAATTGGATTGTTTGGTTTTGGGTGTTGAGTTGTATGAGTTCTTTATATATTTTGGATACTAACCCTTTTTTGGATATGTCATTTGTAAATGTCTTCTCCCATTCAGCAGTTTATCTTTTAGTTTTGTTAGTTATTGCCAGATATTGAATTCTTGTATGACATTTTTTTTCTTTCAGTACTTTAAATATATCATTTCACTGCCTTCTGGCCTCCATGATTTCTGATGAGAAATCAGTTATTAATCATTTTGAAGATCCTTTGTATACAATGAGTCTCTCTTACTTTGTCTTTTGACAGTTTGATTTTAACGTGTCTCAGTGTGGATCTTTTTTCCCCCTTTTTGGTGCAGAAACCTTTTATTTGGATGTAGTCCCAATAGTTTACTTTTGTTTTTATTTCCCTTGCCTTCAGGAGAAATATCTAGAAAGGTATTGCTACAACCACTGTCAGAGAAATTATGCCTGTGCTCTCTTCTAGGATTTTTTATGATTTCAGGTCTCATATTTAGGTCCTTAATCCATTTTGAGTTTATTTATGTGTATGGTGTAATAAAGTGGTCCAGTTTCATTCTTTTGCATGTAGCTGTCCAGTTTTCCCAACAACATTTGTTGAAGAGACTGTGTTTTTCCCATTGCATATTCTTTCCTCCTTAGTTAAAAGATTAACTGACAATATGATTGTGGGTTATTGTTGAGTTTTAAGAGTTCCTTTGTGTATTTATCAGATGCATGTGTTAAAAATATTTTCTCCCTGTCTGTGGTTTGTCTTTTCATTCTCTTGACATTTCTTTTTTTTCACACATTGAAAATATTATTCTGTGGTCTTCTGGATCTTGCTGTTGAAAAGTCAGCTGATAGTCTAATGCTGTTCTTTTGTAGGTGATCTCTGCTTCTCTTTTAATATCTTAATTTTTGTCTTTGGTGTTCTTAAGTTTCATTACAATATGTTGCTTATTTCTATTTATCTTGCTTGACATTTGTTCAACTTCCTGGATATGAAGATTGGTGTTCTATCAGTGATTCTGGGAAAATTCTCAGCTGTTAGCTATTTGAATAATGCCTTCCTCCATCCTCTTTAACTCATTCTTGAACTTCAGTTAAAAGATTAGACCCTTTTACTATATCATCTATGTCTCTTAAACTCTCATATTTTTCATGTCTTTATTTCTTAGTCACATTCTATGGAATTTTTTTGGATCACTCTTCCAGTTCATTGTTTTGTTTTGTTGTTTTGTTTTGTTTTGTTTTGTTTTAGCTGTGTCTAATCTGCTGTTTAACCTGGCCATTGACTTTATCATTTTAATTATAATTTCATTTCAGGAAGTTCTGTTTGGTTTGTTTTCAAATGCACTTGTGTTTTGTTTTTGTTTTTTATACTCTCTTGTTCCTTGCTAATTTTTGGCAAGCCTCTCTTTTAAATATTAGAATATAATATTCATAAACCTGTTATATTGTGTATCTAATTCCAATATCTGAAGTCTTTGAGGATCTGATTTTACTGTCGGTTTTTCCTGATTCTCATTCATGTGGCTTATTTCTGGGTGTGTGTTTTGTGTTTTGTTTTTAAGGTCTAATGTTTCTTTAGACTTTACCTGTAGAAAGTATGTGAGACCTGAGTTAAGCTTTTATTCCACCAGAAAGGATGAGGAGTTGCTTCTACCAATAGTCTGAAGACATAACTAACTGGACTACTTTTAGATCTTCACTTAAGATTGCATGGATTTGGGGGCACGTCGGTTAAGCATCTGACTCTTGGTTTCTGCCCAGGTCATGATCTCATGATTGGATTCATGAGTTCAAGCCCCACATCAGGCTCTGCGCTGATGGTGTGGAGGCTGCTTGGGATTCTCTGTCTCCCTCCCTCTTTGCCCCTCCCTCACTCACACTCTCTCTCTGTCTCTCTCAAAATAAATAAACATTTAAAAAAAAAAGATTGCATGGATTTGGTCACAAACCTTCACTAGAGCCAGCTTTTAGTTAGAGATTCTAAGAGACATTTTTCCTTCTCTACTGGTTAAAAGAAGACAGTTTCTTTATGGTCTCTTTCAGTGCTACTTGTGATTCATCTATGCACCAAAGGTATAGTCCCTTGGTATCCCAAGTGTATAAGGGGCTTCATATATGATTGTGAGCCCTGAGCTTTACCTTCTATTACCCACACCCAAGCAATCATTGCACACCCCTATCCCAACCACTGGAAAACCCTATTCTGCTTTTGGTCTGTATGATTTTGACTACTCGAGGTACTCCATATAAGTGGAATCATAGGGAATTTGCCCTTTAATGTCTGGCTTGTGTCACTTAGTATAATGTTTTCCAAGTTCATCCATGTTGTAGTGTGTACCAGAACTTCCTTCTTAATGTGGCTGAATAATCCAATATATGAATAAACCATATTTTCTTTGTCCTTTCATTGCTGATGGACATTTGGGTTGTTTCTGTCTGCTTTCATTCCATTTGATTTTTGTTCTGTGTACATTCCTTACTTTCTTCACAGTTCAGCATGATGCATTTTAAAAATTATTTTTTAGGAATATTTTATTTAGCTTTTTATTTTTCATTTTTATTAATTTATTTTAGAGAGAGAGCATGCAAACAGGGCAAAAAGTTGGGGAGGGAGAGAGCGAGAGAGGGAGAGCAAAAAAGAATCTTAAGCAGGCTCCATGTTCAGTGTGGAGCCCGACATGGGGCTTGATCCCACAACTCTGGGATCATGAGAATCAGACGCTCAACTGACTGAGCCACCCAGGCACCCTTATGTAGCTTTTTAAATTGTTTTCTTTGGGAGGGTTAATTAAGAGGATCTAACCACCTGACTCCTGGAAACCAAAGTCTTATACCTTCTATATGAAGACCAGAAGACAACTGCAGAGAACATATTTTTTACATTCTTTCTTTTAGGCCACTATATAAAGAAAATTCTGAGATATGTGGCAAATTAATATATAGTTTTATGTGTTTTAGTTCTTCCCTGGAAGTCTGGTAGGTAATTTTTTCCTTATCTATGAGAAGACCTTTAGAATATCATAAGAAAACTCATCTCTTGCTTGTAGGATTTGGCATTCCTAGTGTGCTTTTTGTGCCAAACTCCACCCACCCCTGCATGCCCCAATATCCAATGGTGGCATTTGAAACTTTTACAAAGATATCAAAATCACAGACTGAGCGAAAAGCTTTCATTCTACCCTCTCTCCTCTGCCACTGTGTCTTGAAGATGAGTTGGCCAAGGTTAGGTGACGGACTCAGGTTCATAGAAGGAGTCTGTGACAGTTAGAACTTTGGTTCTGTCCAAGTATAGCATGTACTGCTATGTCCTTTCTCTATTTGGGGAGACTCTCTGTGATCTGTTAATGAGTTCAGAGTTTGGTCTTATGAGAAGTTGCTATGGATTTTGATGAAGATGATCTGACACTGATACATGGGTCAGGGTAGAGGCAAAAATCCTCATCAGATTAACTGCTTGAAGACCAGAGTTGACTTTTCGAATATTACTCCACTCCTGTCTCCCCTATTCATAGGGTCTTTTTAGATAATAGAATGTTAGAGCTGAAGGAACCCTTGTGATCTTTTGGTCCAGTCCCAGATTGCCTACAAGGACCTTTTGGGATCTTCTGCCTGGGAGCTTTGCTATTCTTTATAGATGAGAAACTGAAACCTAAAAGATGCAAATGATTTCCCCAAGGTCACATAAGGTGTTCATAGCAAAGCCAGACCTATACCCAGGTGTCCTAATTCCTATTCTAGCAGAGGATTTCCATCACACTAATGAATTTAACTTTATTCCTGATCTTCAACGATGCTCTGCTTTCACGATCTGTGTTTTAAGATTGTGAAATGTCCTAGGGGTGGTTTGACTTTGAGAATAAGCCAGAACCTGAAGGGTTAATAGAAATTGAACAATGAAGGGAGCTTCTTTCCCCACTCCCTGACTGGGGAGCTGCTGGGATGTTTCACTTGCACCGCATGTGTTCCATTATGGTATAATGATGTAATTACCAGTAATGCTGCTAGAGTAGTGGTGGAGAGGCAGCATTAAGGAAAAGACTAGCCCCGTTCTCTCCTAAGAGCCATTTCAGCCTACTTCAGTCTATTAGATTGAAGATGCTGGAAGGCGAATGGCTTCAGCAGAAGAAAAGGTCAGATTTAAAAGCTTTTCTGGGCACGGTATTTATTGTTGCTTTTTTGACCTTCAGAAAAATCCCCTGTGTGTTTGTCCTTGATTCTTGCCTTTCCCATTAATGCTTGAAAGCTGCATTGCTGGATGGGCCAGGTCTTTGGCATAGATGGTTTTGTATGCAGTGTGATTTGAGAAGGTATAGCCCCCATCCAGATTTCTAGGCCTGTTGCCTTTCATACCATTATAGTGTCAGAAGTCTTTTTCATTCTTGAATGTTTTAGTTTTCAGTATCTCTGTATATATGTATAAAATATTACGTATAAGTTACATATATATTACATATGTAATATATGTAAAATATGTATGCATATATATGTACACACTCTTCTGTAAATCTACTTAGATGTAAACAACTTATGAGATAATACTTTAAAATACAGAAGAATAAGAAATAAGACCTATTACCTTGGGCAGATCAATTAACCTTTCTGTGCATTTCTTCTGAAACATATAGCCTGCCACCTGATGATTATGAGGAAGTAATCATGGTCTTGGAAACATGACAGACACTTCCAAATGTCTTCCTGTTTGGAGACGTGGGGTGTGCCCATTATACTCTCAGTGATGTCATATACCTGCTGGAACCAAGATACTGAGCTCATATGGACTATGAGACATACAGAATGGGAAGGTGTCAGTTCCTACTCTCAGGGAACTTTACCTTTATATATTAGTTTGATTAACACAAAGGAAAACATTGGTTAGAATTGTAGAAAAGTAGGAGCACCTAGGGGGCTCAGTTGGTTAAGCATCCAATTTTGGCTCAAGTCATGATCTCGTGGTTCATGAGTTCAAGCCCACGTCGGGCTCTGTGCTGACAGCTCAGAGCCTGGTGTCTCCCTCTGTTTCTGCCCCTCCTCCACTTGTGCTCTGTCTTTCTGTCTCTCAACAATGAGTAAACTTTTAAAAACAAACAAACAAAAAAAAGAATTGTGGAAAGGTAGTTTTTATGTAGGTTATAAGAAGGCAAAAAAAAAAAAAAGTTTTGCTTACTTCAGTGCTTCTCAGAGTGCGTTCCCTGGGTCAGTAGCATCAGCATCATATAGGTGCCTATTAGAAGTGCAAATTCTTGGAGCACCTGGGTGACTCATTTGGTTGAGAGTTTGACTCTTGATGTTGGCTTGGGTTGTGATTTTGTGGTCCTGGGATAGAGCCCCTTATCAGGCTCTGCACTGGACATGGAGCCTGCTTGGGATTCTTTCTCTCACTCTCTCTCTACCCCTCCCTGGCTTTGGCATATGCTGTCTCCCTCTTTCTCAAAAATAAACATTAAAAAAAGAAGTGCAAATTCTCAAACCCCAAGCTAGGCCTGCTGAACCATAAATTGTAGGGGTGGGAGCCTATAATCGGTGTTTTATAACCCCTTTAGTGATGGAGATACATACTGAAGTTTGAGAACCACTGCCTATTTTATGACTTAGTATTGAGCCATTTGATAATGTAAAATCCTTTATGGTTGTCTAGAGCTGCAGTAACCACTAGCCACAGGGATATTTAAATTTAAATAAACTAAAACAAAGTAAAATTATAAATCTAGCCTATTGGCTGCACTGCCACATTATAAGTGCTCAATAGACATACGTGGCTAGTGTCTACCATACTGGATAGTGCAGATGTAAACATTTTTGTCATCATAGAAATTAATGGTGAGCTCAGGGCAGTTGTCCTCAAACTTTGGCATGAATCAGATCACTTGGAAGACTTAGTAAAACATAAATTGCTAGACTCCGCTGCAAGGATTTCTGATTCAGTAGGTCTGGGGTTTGGCTAGGGAAATTATTTTTCTGATTTTTCTCAATTTCCAGGTCATGCTGACGCTGCTGGTCCAGGGAGCACACTTTGAGAACTGCTGGTATAGAGTAAGGACTCTTGACCTGAAACCTGTAAATCTTTTATAGTTGAAGACAAAATATTGCATATATCCACATGATAAAAGTTACAGGAGGGGTGTCTGGGTGGCTCAATCAGTTAAGCTTCTGACTCTTGATTTCAGCTCAGGTCATGATCTCAAGGTTGTGAGATTGAGCCCCACATCGGGCTTTGTGCTGACTGCATGGATCATGCTTGGGATTCTTTCTCTCTCTTTCTCTGCTTCTCTCTCTCTCTCTCTCTCTCTCTCTCAAAACAAATAAGTAAACATTAAAAAAAGGTTATTGGATATAAGGCCTATACTTTCAGTCTCATAGTTTTTGGTTCATAGTTTTTGAAAGAAAAGCTTTTTTTTTTTTTAAGTTTATTTATTTTGAGAGAGAAAGAGTGAGTGCACACAAGTTGGGGAGGGGCAGAGAGAGAGGGAGAGAGAGAGAATCCCAAGCAGGCTCCACACTGTCAGCAGAGCCCCATGTGGGGCTTGAACTCACAAATCAAGATCATGACCTGAGCCAAAATCAAGAGTCAGATGCTTAACTGACTAAACCACCCAGGTGTCCCAAATGAAATTACAACTATTTTATTAAAAAAAAAAAAAGTAGACTCTGAGAACAGAGAGTCCACACAGGCCCTCAGTGTCCTGCTGGTAATTTTGTCCTTCTCAATGATGTGGACAGTGACTCCCATTCCTGACACTGCATCCCTATCCAAGCATTCATCATGGCTTGTGAGATGGTTTCAGACAGGTGTTCTGGATCCATGGTGGGCTCCCAGAGGGACTCGTGCATCCCATATGTTTGTTCAGAGCAGGTGCCACTGACCACGAAGTCCGTCAGTCAGCATGGGGCCAGTGAGGTCTAGAGAACAAATGAAGTGCTTAAAGGTCTTTGGGTCCAATCCAGAGATGATGGCTCTGTGTAGAAGGGTCCAAACCGTTTCTCATATGACAGGTTGTCCACCATGCTCATGAGGATGTAAGGCTTGATCTGCCAGCCTTCCTTCAGCTCATACAGACTTAGCTGGAACTTGAGATGCTGGTCAGCAGTCTGGACCTCAGTGGCGAGTCTGGCCAGGCCTATGTATAGCCGACCTTCCAGGGAAAGATCTTCTGGAAGTCTGTGGTCACCATCTGGGCCTGGATCCCTAAGTGCCTGTTGGCAGCAATGACCACACAGTTCTCCCCCTGCATGGCTGTGATGGTCCCTCCATTATAGGACATAATATACAGGACTGCGATGTACTGGGACCTCCAGTCACCACAGTTGCAGTCAACCAGCTAAGGCCAGTTAAGGCTAAGCAACCACTCTTGCTGCCTACTCTCTCAGGTGGGTCAGCAGATCAGTCAGGAAAACTTTTAGTCACACTTAACAGAAAATCTGAGTAAATTACAAGGACATTGGTGTTCATGTAGCCCAGTAAGAGGGAGGAAGCTTCAGGGTTCTGTCATTGACTCAAGCATGTTACCAAGAAAAACAGGCACTTTCTTTCCCCTTTAGAAAACTTGCGTTGTTTTGGTCAGAACTAGGTTATATGCCCACCTATCTAGTCCAATCCTGGCAAAGGGAAATTGATTTGCATAATTGCTTTAGACCAGTTGTGATTCAACCCCTGGGGCTGAGGGGCAGGGGGTTTACCTTTCCCATGACCATGAAGTCTCTACCAGTTCTCTGAACAAAACAGTTCTGTAACAAGGTACAAAGAGAGAAATGGCTATTGAGTTGATAGGGATCTGTGTCTATCTCTGCGAGTGACCTGGAAAACATTAGGAACATCTGTTCTGCATCTTTTCTGCTCATGATATGCTTTCAACTTGCTAGACACAAGTAGGGCCTGGATATGCTCAGCTGTGAAGATTTACTTGGCTCTCTCCTCTCATACCTTAGGATAGGTCTGTGAAACAGTTCTGCTTGTAATGGGGATGAGGTGGGGTAGGATTTAAGAACTTGATCCAGGCCTCTGGGAATTAACATGAAGTCAGCCTGAAAGCTAGCCCCCCTCTGACTTTGGCCCCTGATTCTAAGAAGAGCTCTTGCCTGGTTCCTTTTGGCCAAGTCCTTCCCTTGCACTTTGATTCTTTAGGGATTCCCATTATTCTTTTTCTCTCCCTAATCCTCTGACAGCTAGAGTGTTGGTCCTGAATTTTGGGAACAAACACTTGGATTCTGCTGCCAGACTGTCTGCATGCCTGGATCCCTGCTTTTCTCTTCCCATCCATATGTTTCAGATGCTCTGCTAAGTAAAGAGATCATGTCTTAAAGTGTATAATTTGAGTCTTCCATATAGAAACGATCAACAAAGCATTGGGAATTAATGATATCATTGAAGAAGACATAAGGGGAAAGAAAAATGCTGAGAACAACCACCCTAGCCTACTGAATCAAATTAAGGGCATGATCATCTATGTTTTTATCTGTGAACTCCACAAATCAGTAGGCCTACCAATCACACATGAATCAACCCACATCAGTAGACCTAATAGTGTTCCTTGTGGCCCTAGGAGTCCAGAGAGTTGCCTGACGAAAGGGATGATGGCAGCTGAGTGGCAGAGCTCTCCCACCCCGGGTCCTCTATCCCCCAGAGCTCAAATTTATTTTTTTGTGTTATGGTTCTGCACAATATTTTGTATGTAAAAATAAAGGTTTACACTTCTTAGAGCTCCAGACCTGGAAGCTAGAAACAGGTGCTAAGCTGTAAACATGTGAAGCAGAAGCATAGTACTTTGCTGTTTTAGGAGCAAGGGATCAGACCCCTTTGTTCTCCTCTGGTTTTGAGCTGACTGTTGCCTTATTTAACAGCTGGATACAGTACACAATTGTTTGCAGCAAAAGTCCTGCAAGTTTGCTTCCTTTAAAAGCTTCTTCCGCAACTTCCCTGCCCCCATCCTCCCAGGACAGAAGTGGACACTGGGGGAGAATGTTTCAGTTCCCCTGCTGGGTTGTGGGTCTTTCTTTCACACCCTGTCCAGATCGTCTAGGGAATTTTTACTTTGCAAAGTTGCTTACCAGAAACAATTTGGCAGAGTGTAGTTTGGGGGAGGATGCTCTAGTTAAAGGAGCACAAAAGCACATGTCCCTGTGACTTCTTACCATGTGTGAAGAAGGGAGCAAAGGAGCTTTAGTAAAATTGCAGTTCAAACTAAATCGGGAGAGGAAATGAAGAACAACCAAAAATACTGCAGTTTGCAATAGGGCATCTAATCTCTGGTTCTCAATGCCACACACTAAGGATTATGACAGAATTTCAGTATATGTTTGTATATACTGTTTGAAAGTTTTTGTCTGGGATTATAATATACTAGTACACTGAAGTTGCCTATTTTTATAGTATAAACTTCAGAAAGTGAAGCTTGGCTGTGGGGGAATAAAAAGGCAACAGAGCAATTCTCAAAGAGGAAGTGCATGAGAATCTGAGGGTTTAGGGGGAAGATTATTTTTGGTTATAAACGGAGGGCCTTTGTTAAAAGTTGAAAAACATGTTTAGTCCAATCTTCTGAGACTCTGAGAGGGACAGTGACGTGACAGAGTCTCTAACTTAATTATACAAAGTTAATCCCAGAACCCAGGTCTCTTTACGCTCTGTCCACAATGTTGGTCCCAGTGCCGAGCCGCCCCTCCAGGTCCTAGTTTCCCATGGCCCATTTTCTGCAGCTCAAGGCACCTTCTTGTTGGCCTGGCTTCAGGGGAGATGGGCTACAGCTGGTCTGAAATAGGAAGACTGTAAATTTATTTAAACTTCCAGCATGATCCATTTGCCTTACTTTTTCCACTATGATGAATGAAAATGTAGACAAGAAAATGTTTCAGAAGATGGATAACTCAAAGAGAATAAGGAAAATGCAGAACAAGGAAGTGTGCAGTTTGTTTTTGCTTTTAAAAAGAAGCATATTTACAGAATGTCTCTTTTTTTTTTTTTTTTTTTTTTTTTTTTTTTTTTTACCTCTGTCATCTGTGACCCATTCGCCTGTTCAGCCAAGATATTTTGGCTTTTTTTCCCTGGGAAACCAGTGGGTGGGTGAATATGGAGGAGCCAAGAGTTAACAAAATACCAGCAGATGCTGGAACCGAGAGAGAGGATTGTCTTTGGCCTCACAAGCAGAGCTGCACCCCATTTCCCATCCTCCCAGTCTCCTTTGAAATAGACTGCTAAAACTCCCCTGCTTGAGAGGATTTCCCAGTTCTGATAAAGGAAATCTTCACTAACACTTCCTGTCTCTGGGCCATCACGGCTCTGCCTTTCTGAGGATGCCCTAAGCACTGTAGGAAATAATAGCATTGTCTTTGAAGTCAAGCTTACTGTTTTGAATCCAGATCCATCCTTGAATCTAACTCTACCATTTACATCTGGGTGGCTTTTGATGAATTTCTTAAATTTTCTGAACCTGTTTCCTCAACAGGTAAAAGAGCTAATAGTGCCTACCTCGTCAAATTTGTTAGAATTAAATAAGATAATATATATGAAGTGCCTTATGTTACCAAACACCTGATTGATATTCAATAAATGAAACACTTTATTGATACTAAATTACAGGGCTTTTGCAATACCACCCTTTTATGTACAGCTTTTTGTTTCCCCTGTGACCAAGAAGTGGGCAGTAGTAGCTTTTTAACTTGATTCTAGTGGCAGGAGAGGCAAAGTGAATTAATTTTTTTTTCCTTATCAACTTTAAGGAATAATGTACACAAAATAAATCTGTTTCAATTCAGTGAGTTTGACAGTTGCTCTGCCCATGAAATGACTACTACAGTCAAGATACAGAACATTTCCCTTAGTCCCCCCAAAATTTCTCTTGTCCCTTTGCAATCTGTCCCTTTCTTTTTCCTCAGCCTCAGGCAAGCATTCCTCTGTTGTCAGATGAGTTTGCATTTTATGTGAATAGAATTATGTAATATAGACACTTTTGGTTTGACTTCTTTCCGCATAATGTTTTTTAGATGTGTCCATGTTGGTGCACAGGTCCTTTTTATCACTGAGTAGGATTCCAGTGTATGGATATACTACCTATTGATGGACATTGGGTTTTTTCAGTTTCTGGCTATTTTAAATAAAGCTGACAGGAGCATTTATTTGCACATCTTTGTGCGGATACATGTTTTCATTTCTCTTGTGTAAATACCCAGGAGTCAAATGGGCTGGGTCATAGAATAATTGTTTCTTAAACTTTTTAAGACATTGTTTTCCAGACTGGCTGTACTATTGTACATCCCCAGCAACAGTATGTGATTTTCAGTTGCTCTGCATTCTCATCAGCACTTGGTATGGTCAGTCTTTTTAATTTTAGTTTTTCTGAGGGGTTTACAGGTAATAGTGTATAACTGTGGTTTCAATTTACTTTTTCCTGATGTCTAATAATCGTTAGCATCTTTTCATGTGCTAACTGGCTTTTTGTATAGCTTCTTTTGTGTAGTCTCTGATTAAGGCTTCTGATCATTTTTTATATGGTTTCATTTATCTTCTTGTTAACTAAGTTCTAAGAGTTTTTTTAAATGGTCTGGGTACCAGCTTTTTGTAAGGTAGAAATAGCTGTAATTTTTCTGTTGGTGTGTGAAAACATGTATTTTCTTTCAGTATGGCTTGCCTTTTCATTTTCTTTAATGGTGCCATTTGAGGAGCAAAAGCTTTGAATTTTGGTGGTCTATTTATTCTTTTTTTCTTTTATGATTATGTTTTTTTGTTTGTTTTTCTGCCTCAAAGTTACGAAGATTTTTCTCTTTTCTTCGAGGAGCTGTGAGTTTTAGCTTTTACACTTAGATCTATGATCCATTTCAAGTTAAATTTTTTATATGGTGTGAGGTAAGGATTAATATGGAAATTATCTTTACAGTGTTTTATGTATCAGGAGCTCTATTTAATTCTCAATAAATAAGTGTTCTAAGGTAATTATCCCTCATTTTAATGATGAGGAAAATAAGTCTCAGAAAGATTAAGTATCTTGTTCAGATCTTACAACCAAGATTCAGGTCCATGATGGCCCAGTGCCAAATCCCATATTCTTTCTACTCTATTACACTGGCATTTTGTTTTCAATATTGAATTGGAATCTGTATTTTAAAAGCCCAGCTGTAACCTGTGAGAAGGGTATAAAAATACAGGATGACGCTGCCATTATCAGGACATTCATATCCCCAAGCACAACCTTATGACATTAACTATAGCAGGTATATTGGAATTAGGGCCCGGGACTCCATGTCAGGCCATTTGCTTAGGTCTGTATTTCAGAAGCTATAAATACAACTCTCTTGGTGCTCTCTTGACAAGAAACCTTATTATGAGTTCTTCTTCCATTTTACAGCGGTCCATCTGAAATATGAAGTTAAGTGCCTGGCCACACACCCAGTTAATCCTTAAGAGCACCCAGCTGGATAGCTGAGTCTCACTGTGTTTTGCTTCAGTTTTTATATTTGGAAAACAAATAATGAGTCAGTCTCCCTTCTCTCCCTCTCTCTTCTCCACCACCCCTTCTAAATTCTCTTAGATTCTGTGGTCACACTAGGTAAGTATCTTTTCCCTAAAATATCCTTTGAGCTGTGACAGACTCATGTGAGAGGAGAAGTCCCTTACTTTCTGATATTTAATTCCCCCCTTCCCCTTTGAAAGAAAGGTCTACTTAAGGCTCTTTGTTTTTGTCATTTTAGAAGAGTCTGAGTCTTATTAAGACCATTTTGTTTCTTTAAAAAATATATATGGGAGGGTTTGTGAAGATAACAGCTGTACCTCTCTGTTCTTGCTTTTCAACAATGTAGCTTTGGTAAATTCACTCCTTCTTTCTTTCTTTCTGAGGCTGTATGGTATAGGGGGAAGAGCACTGAGTTTTGAAGTAAGAAGTTTGTAGATTTGAATTCCAGCTCCAGTATTTACATAGGCAGCAAATCACTCAATCTCTGTGAAGTTGAACTTCCTTTTCCTTGCCTGTAAAATGGGCATAACAAGTGCTCTATGGATTTGTTATAGAATGTCTGTACGATGTCTGGCATGTGTGTGTGCTTATATTATCTCTTCCTGTTCTCCTCTTCTATTATATCTCTTTCCAAAGAATAAACACTCTTTTTATGGGTTACTTATAAATAGTCTGAAGAAGGGGTGTTTGAGACTTGTAAAGGATGTTTTTTAGTACGGAGCCCTAATTTAAGATGCCTTAACAAATATACTGCTTTGTTTAAGCTGGGTAGTCTTATATCGAAGTCCAGCCATGGAAGGTGAAGCATTAAATTCATTCTGCCTGTTTTTTCCCTTGAGGATTCCAAGTAGATTATCCTGGGTCTCTAGAAGCAAACTCTACATCTGAGTGTTTGCTAGTGAGAAGCTTATCTTCTGGGCAGAAGCCTAAGTTGGGAGAAGAATGGAAGAGAAAAGATAGTCTATTTGGCTAATACAGACAGGATCAAGTATAGGTTAATGGGAAGAAGGGAACTCAGTTTACACATTTGGGAGTACCTCCATCTTCTGCAATATAGCCTCCAAAACATGAATCTCTGTGTCAGTGGTGGGATGGGGACAAACCAGTGTCTCTCAGTAACTTCTGGTTACCACACCTTAAAAGTAGCCTCATTTCCCTGTCTTCCATGGGAGTCTTCTTTGCATTTCAGTCTGAGGAGTTGGCCCTTCACCCATTAAGGAGTCTGGGGTCTCCCCAGTCACCATTTCAAACCTGTCCATCCTTTGAGATACAATTCAGGGTTTACCTCTTCCAGGAAGCCTCCTTTGGCTACACTGCCAAGCTGGATGGTTCCTTGGCCATCCTAAAGCATTCAAGTAGCCTTGAGAATCTTAATCTGTGAATATTTAGCAAGTATAAACTGTGTGTGTTGGGGAAGGGAGATTGTTTACAGAGATAGATCAGATGTAGTACCAGTGCCTGGCACTTACACTTGACTATTCTTTGTACACTTGTGTTTCCTCAGCTGGATTCTCAAGCCTCTCAGAAGTCTGGTGATTACTTAACTCTAACCTAAGTCTCTCCTAATACATATAAATGTAGCTCTAATTTCATTTCATTTGCCCAGGCTTCATACTGTCTATAATTTTGGATATAGTTTATCTCACTTCACATTATAAGTTTTAAAATGCTTGTTATAAATTTTGAAGATAATTTAATGACTGCAATGTGATTCAGCCATTAAAATACTTTGTAGCACCAGAATATTGGATCCTTAGCGTTTCTGGATAAAGAACAGGGGCATCATTGTATTATTAAGGCCCCTTAGTCAGACTTACCTTACGCAGCTTACCACTTACACCAAAAATTCTATTTTTCTCTCTTTAACTGTATATAGAGTATTTTGGCTTTCCAACAAGTAAGATGAGATAATTAGTCCATTCCTATCATAAGGTATGTATTGTGTAACTAAATAACATTTACATTCAGATTTCTAAAATAAAGAAGTCTTAAGTTTCACCTGGGGATTGATTCTAAGAATTAAAAACTAATAAATATCCTTTTCAGTATTACAATTATATAAATATTTACAGCAGAGAAGAATTGCATAAGTTGACCCATAAGAAGAAAATAAAGTTCTTTGGTACTAAACCCATGACACTTAAACGAGACTATTTCAAACATCAAGATCAAATAGATTCTCTTTCTACATTCCATCACTTGCCATATTTTCTTTGCTTCATATTTACACCTTGTCTTTGTTTTTTGTTTTCTTGGGAGTTTTGGATTGCCTTTTTTTCCTGACTGAAGAAAGAAGCATCTGCCTTTACCTTATGACTAACATCAGTTGGCTTCCTAATCATACTGTTTGTTTTAGGGAAATAACTTTCATCTTTTATTATTATTTTTTTTACATTTTATTTATTTTTGAGAAAGAGAGAGACAGAGCACAAATGGGGGAGGGGCAGAGAGAGAGGGAAACACAGAATCCGAAGCAGGCTCCAGGCTCTGAGCTGTCAGCACAGAGCCCGATGCCGGGCTCAAACCCACGAACCATGACATCATGACCTGAGATGAAGTCAGTTGCTTAACCGACTGAGCCACCCAGATGCCCCAACTTTCATCTTAACACATTCTTCTCTAAGTCCACAGAGTTCCTGTTTTAATCTCAAAGCCTGCTATCATTTCATTGAAGTCCTGGGTTAAATTCCTTTCTTGTACCCTATGTCATCTCTTTCTTAGAATCCTTTTTAACTTTGCCATAAAGCATCCCTAAAAGCATCTTTCAGAAAGAGTGCATAGAAGTTAAACTTTCTATGTTCTTGTGTGTCTAAACTGTTTCTACCCAACTGGTTCTTTAGAAAGTTCTTCAATTAATCACTGATTTCTGCTCTTTTTCCTGACGTTGCTCTCCTTTTTCTTTGATTCTGTGATATCAGTTACAATAGCTACTAGCTATAAGTGAGCTTGAAATCTGGCTCATCTGAATTAAGATATGATGTAAGTGTAAAATACAAATCAGATTTCAAAGAACAAAAAGACAAGATAAAATATCTCATTTTTACATTGATTATATATTGAAATGATAATACTTTGGATATACTATTATAATTAATCCTATCTGTTTCTTTTTACTTTTTAAGCATAAAAAGAAATTTCAGAATTACGTATGTGGCTTGTATTACATTTCTTTTGAACAGTACTGCTCTGATCCCCAGCATGATACCTTTCTAGGCCTTATCAAGAAGCAGCATTGGCTACTACATGCATCTTTTCCCCATGTTCCTTTACCGGGCTTCCTTCACTTGGGTGGGCTGTAGATACATCTACATTGTAGCACATCTACCAATGTAATTCCATCTACTTCCCATCTTTTGAAAAGTGTTAAAAATTTCTGGTCTAGGGGTGCCTGGCTGGCTCAGTCAGTAGTACATGTGACTCTTAATCACATGTCAATTCAGAGTCATGAATTTGACCCCTCCCATTGAATGTAAATATTACTTTAAAAAAATGATAAAATGCATTAAAAAAAATGTTCTGGTCTGTTCTTTTTCTTTATTCTTCTCTCCCACCCTAAGCACAGGTATTCATTTATTCAGCCTTGTACTACTTTGTCATGTCTTTGGAATCTGGGAGGGAGGAGAAGTAAACATATTTTCAGTATTTCAATTGGGTAACAGAAGATTTTACTGATTCTGTCATTATTTTGAACAACAGTATGATGGTCATCTTCATGCATAAGTCTATCTGCATCTCTGGATATTAAGATCGATTTATGAAGTAGACATACAAGTTTAAATTATATGATTTTTTATGGATATTCATATACATATTGACACATTTATTCCCCCCAAAAGTAGCAATTTATGTTCTCAGTTGATAATTCAATAAAAGATAGGAGCTGTTATCCAAGAAGTCCCCAGATTCAATCTGAATCCTCTTATTTGGGCCTTTTATCTCAGCTTTTGTGGAAAGCATGGCCTGTTTTCTGAATCACTTAACTTTTATAAACCTTCATTTTCTTATTTGTAAAGTAGAGATAATCATACCCTGAAGTAATGTATATGAATGTTCATTTAAAGTAATATGTTCATGGGGCGCCTGGGTGGCGCAGTCGGTTAAGCGTCCGACTTCAGCCAGGTCACGATCTCGCGGTCCGTGAGTTCGAGCCCCGCGTCGGGCTCTGGGCTGATGGCTCAGAGCCTGGAGCCTGTTTCCGATTCTGTGTCCCCCTCTCTCTCTGCCCCTCGCCCGTTCATGCTCTGTCTCTCTCTGTCCCAAAAATAAATAAACGTTGAAAAAAAAAATTTAAAGTAATATGTTCATTAATTCATTTCAGTAAGTGTTGAGAGCTTCCTATGTGGACTAAGTACCTATGCTATACTGGGAACTGTGGGGGATGTCCAAATGATATAGACCCTTACTTCAAAACTAATTTCATATGGAGGAAATAAAGTGGGATGTAGAGAATGCTTGGGTGGCTCAGTCGGTTGAGCGCCAGACTTCGGCTCAGGTCATGATCTCACCTCACAGTTAGTGGGTTCGAGCCCCGCATCAGGCTCTGTGCTGACAGCTCGGAGCCTGGAGCCTGCTTTGGATTCTGTGTCTCCCTCTCTCTCTCTCTGCCCCTTCTTGGCTCACTCACTCTCTCTCAAAAATAAATAAATGTTAAAAAAATTTTTAAAAATAAAGTGGGATATAGGACACATTCATAAGAAACTATAACACAGGTCTTTTTGTGATTTGTAAGAAGAGGTACAGAGAAGGTGTTAAAGGGGTTTAGTTGAGAAAGTTTTGCATTCTACTTAAAAATCAAAGGAAACAGTCTAGAGGAAGTGGCATTGAAGGTAATCCTTGAAGGAAGAGTATAATTTCAATGTATCTGGGGAGTAAGATTGGGGTACATAATGTGTGAGGATGAGCCCAAGCACAAAGGCACAGTGGGGAGTTCTGGGCAGATCAGTTGACAATGGTCACTCTTGGCAGAAGCAAGGAAAAATTATGGGTAGAAATGTTTGTTTCTCTGAGTATCCTTATTTACATGTGCCACAGAATGAGGTACTCCCTATATTTATTTCTGCTGTGCTTTGATAGGGAAGATAGAGAAATCATTTTAAGCTGTTTTAGCTCTGACCAGAATTGAGTAGGCGAAGTCCATCTTGTCCATAGGGGCAAGAACACAATATATTTACACTGGCCTTTCTCTCCCACAGAAGACGGAAATTATGAGACATTTGAAAACAGTTCTGAGGCTATGACACATTATATTTATCTAATTAAATAATAACTGGCTTCAGAAATTTTAAGGTGGGGTCAGAGGAAGAAAATTCTTGAAGAATAACCAAGACAAATTCAAAGGTGGCAATAGAGAGAGAGTAGTGAAGGAATTAGACCTTTGGTATCATCATGAAAAGGTAAGAAGTTTTGTGAAACAAAGATAAGGATTATGCTTTCTATCCTTCTTTCTGGCCCTCTCCCTTCTAGGACTTCACTTTTCAACTCTTGTTTGGTATCTTCAGGCTGTTGTCTGACCATCTAGAATTATTTTGAGTATTACCCTCCTCCCTCCCTACCACCGTGCCCACGATTTTTTCATCCTCAGCAACATTCAGTATTCTCTTTCTTGTTGCCTATAAAATGAATTCAAGTTCCAGTGCCTGATATTCAGGGCACCCCCAGCCCATCTAGCATCTCCAAGTTGTATTTACCAACTTACTTTACATTGTACCCCAGTACTCTAACCTTGAGTCTATGATTTAACATCTCTCATCCACTTCTTCTAATAGAAGTGTCTAGTTTATTTACTCAACAAACATTTATTGGATGCCTGTTATGTAGTATTTCTTCAGTAAACTTTAGTTAAGTAACTGCTGTGTTTCAGGCCTTATTTTAGAGCCTGTGAATAGAGAAATAGGAAAGGGGATAATGTTGGTAAATGGAAAAAGACCCTGAGACATAACTGGGGAATCTTGTATAGCATACAAAATGTAGGTGTGACAGGAGGTACCCACGTAGTGTTCCTTGAATAATCATTGCCTTCAGCTATGCTGAGCTAGATCACTGGTACACACTGTGGTCAAGGCTCAGGTAGCATTTAGGTTCAATTCAAATATATTGCCAAAAGGAAATGATGAAAGAAGTAGCTATCCTGATCCTGAACTAGAGTCATCAATATCAGAACTACAGATGGTTTCTTAAAAGACTTCACTCTTTCTGATTTACCTTGTCAAAATGATCAGCAGTTTCACTGTGTTTACAGCTAATAGCACTAGTAGGGCCCTTTTCTTTAAATGGTGACTCCCAAAGAACAGATGCTCAGAAGCTACCATATGCTTGCCTACCATATGGGCTCAGTTCCCACCCTAAATGAGTCTTGTTCCTTCCTGCCTCCATGTCACTGTTCATCAGTTTGGTGAGGAGAGATGATTTGGAGCTACAGCTGGGCTTGAGACCTGTAACCTTGGGCAATTTTTTTTTTTAAGTAGGCTCCAGGCCAAACATGGGGCTTGAACTCACAACCCTGAGATCAAGAGTCACACGCTCTACCAACTGAGCCAGCCAAGCACGCGCGCACACACACACACACACACACTTTTTGTCTTGGGCAAATTTTTTTAACTGATTAAATACTTTGAGATGATGATGACAATAATAATAATACTTGCCTTTCCCCGTGTCATCTGTTATAAGGTATCAATCATTTATGTGAAAGTACTTAGCATAGTATCTGTCACATGGAAAGTACTTTCTTTCCTCCATTTCCAAGGGAGCTTCTACTCCTTTCCCCATCTCTATTAAAATTTTGCCCATCCCTTATTGAGCCCTTGTATCTCCAGTAAAACTTTTCCAGTAAAAACTCAGATGCAAGAGATAGAGGCTGTCTGTTGTGTCTTTGCTTTGTAGGATTTTAGCTTTTGAAGAAGGAGTTTTAAGTTGTAGGGGGAAATGGCACAGGAAAGGGTAGATGTCTGAACAAAATAGCATTGTATTTGGAAGCAGGAAAATAAGGGTCAGTGAAAGACAGTATGCAAATGATATAAAAAAAAAAGGGTGTCTTATCACTGAATGCAAAGTGATTGATTTTTAGCCCATCTTATTCCAGCAGGCCAGAGACAAAGGTTGTCTCCAGTTCCTAGTATTAACCACAGCAAAGGGGCGACTCACTCCTTTTTATTCAGTGAGAGCTAGCTACCAATCTCCTGGATAACTCTGAGCTTTTAGAATTTGATGCAACATCTTGATTAGAACTGGACAGTCTATAGATTTTTCTAGGAAGGCCTAGCTTGGTCAGCAGAATAGAAAGCATCCAGAATGACATCAGTTTGGCAAGCTTTGAAGGGAACAATTAAAGATGGCCAACACAACTGCACGTTGTTTTATTTACCATTTCACACCTGGTGCAGTCTGGAAGCTACATTTAAAAAACAATTTTCTTCAAAAACCAAACCAAAACAAAACAAAACAACAAAAAAAAAAAAAACCCAAAACCCTGTAATAAAAAAAGTACTCATTCACTGGAAAGCCGGAAGGATTCATTCTTTGGAGCCGATTGTTCACATTTGTAGAATTTACAATTTTGTAGATGGAAGGGGCCTTTGAGTTGAATAGGGTCTTGAGAAGGAAACAAAAGGCTCTTGCTTTCTGCATGAACAGAGTTCATTCACAAGACAGTTTTTCTTGATCTACGAGGAGTGATTTCAGACAATTAGCTAATTGGTTGAGGGAGGTGACCTGTCAGCTTTGCAGAGAGGATGTCTGCTTTTAGGGACCCACATAGAGAAGACATCCTAAGCTTTCTATGACAGCCAAAAGCAAC